>NC_139976.1:24301247-24901247 GCF_963993115.1 Abramis brama
CATGTATATCTATGAGGACATTGGTGTATCTCAAAAAACATGGCCGCCATCGGCCAATGAAGTTTGAGCACCTATTAGACAAGGTTAATGGAGGCCGATCGGAACAAAACTCGGTGGGCATGTTCGACTCATGGCCCTAGAGGTCTGTAAGAATTTTGAAAGAAATCGACCACTAGTTGGCGCTAACGAGTTTTATGGCTCTGTAATCACGTGGTGTTACACTTATCATCACAAAATGCATATCATTTGATAGATCTGCTCATGCTGAACAACTTTGCCTCTAGAACCATTGCTGTCAATCAAACAGTTTATTAATTATTCACGAATATGTTAAAAACCTACTTTTGCGAACTAGTCCCTGGTTTTTCGCCCGATCGGAACCAGACCAGTCTAGGACAATTCTCTGGACTCTCTAGATCAATAATTATCAAAAAAAAGTTAAAATTTTGCTTTTGGTTGGCTATAAGAGGATCATTTATAAAATAGGCGTGTCCAAATACACTCAAACGTCTATAAAGCCTAAATAAAAACTCAGAACTTCACAAAAATTGATGGGCATATGTGAAATAACATGCTAAAGAAGCATGGAAATTTTTATGGAGATCGGACCATAGGTGGCGCTATAACTGTTAAAAAGCTTTGAAAACCATATATTTCCTATGGTAAATTTCCTGTATTGGCTGTAAATGGACTTTTCCATCTCTGATCATATAATTTTCATATCATAATGTTCAAAACTAGTGCAATACAATTTTCTGGACTCACTAGATCAATAATTGTCAGAAAAAGTTGAACTACTTCATTTGGATAGCTATAATAGGGTCACTTCAAAATGTAGCCTTTACCAAGTGTCCCCGAAAGCCTATATCTCTTTAATGAATGACTCAGACCTTCTTAAAAACAAGTCAGAACATGTGAAATATCACTCTGAACATGCATGAAAATTTTCAGACAGATCAGACAAAATTTGCCTCTATAACAGTTAAAAAGGTGAAAATGATATGAATATAATGGTATATTAAGCCAATAAGTGGTATTTTACTGCCCCCTGCTGTTTAAAATAGTCATTTTGTCATATTGTTCTATAATTTATATTGAGACTTTATAAAATCCCTATTTTAACATTTACAATTACATTTAGTCAAAATCCATCTGTTAAAGTATTAGTATTGACAGTTTGATCACATCATATATATCAAATATCGGTATCTACAACATAATGTGTGTGTGTAGTCTTAGGTTTCTGAATAAATTCTGAATAATCTGATTAATAGCTTACAAAGACTTTGTGAAATGTTTATAGACCATTCAAATATATTTTCATAATGACATATCCCAATAGCATTGAAAAAATAAAAACATTTGTGTGTGTGTGTGTGTGTGTGTGTATGTAAACATGCATTATGGAGTTAAAATGGAAAAACTGGTTTGCTTTAGTGCAGAAAAATGGTGAAAATCAAGAAGTTTAAAGTGAAAGTGAGCCAATATGTGGTCTTCTACTGCCCTCTTCTGGCCATTCTACTTATTAATGAAGTCTACTCACATATGCTTTTGCATTCATTAGACACTAAAAATCACTTATATAACAATAAGGCACTAAAAAATCACTTATATAACAATTACTATTGTAGCACAATCATATTTTGTCAGAGTTTATCACATCATTTGTACTGATAGTTCACATAATTGCTAGCAATGTGGTAAATCATGGTAAATCACTCTAAAAACATGGTAAATCATAATACATAATACTAGAATGTGGTGTATCAAGGTAAATCATACTAGAATCCTGGTACATCATTCTAGAACATGGTATATCATGGTACATCATGCTAGAACTGGGTAAATAATGGTAAACTATGCTAGAACAGGGTAAATTATGGTAAAGCATGATAAATCAGAATAAACTATGGTAAATCATGTTAGAATGTGGTATATCATGGTAAATCATGCTAGAACATGGTAAATCATGGTAAACTATGCTAGAACACGGTAAATCATGGTAAACTATGATAAATCATGATAAACTATGATAAATCATAATAAACTATGGTAAACCATGCTAGAATCATAGTAAACAATGGTAAATCATACTAGAATGTAGTATATAATGGTAAATCATGCTAGAATATGGCAAATCATGCTAGAATAAATAGAGTAAATAATAGTAGAGTAAATAATACTAGAATGTGGTAAATTGTTGTGGGAGGAGCCTATTTTACTAAAATGGCTATAACTCAAGAAGTAAATGAGATATCTTCACCAAACTCAGTACACATGTGTATGGGTTCAATTTGAAGTCACAGTAAACAATTTTATGGAGATCGGACCATAGGTGGCGCTATAACTGTTAAAAAGCTTTAAAATCATATATATACCATGGTAAACTGTCTGTATTGGCTGTAAATGGTCTTTTCCATCTATTATGTCAGTGGTTACATGCTTGCTAAATAAATCTTAATAACTTTTGATGCTTTTGTGCTTAAATGCCTTAAAGGCCTTAACTGCTTGAACCCCGATAAATGCTGCTTGCAGCTTTAATTATTATTATTATTATTATTATTATTATTATTATTCTGCCGTAAAACGCATCGTGCAGCCCAAACCGTAAGGGCTAGAGCTTTGAAACTTTGCCAGATGGTAGTACAAAAATCGAGGAGAGGTTCAGAGATTATGACCCCGATTGGCCCATAGGTGGCGCTATAGCGACCAAAAGCGCGAAACTGCTCATAACTCCTAGACCGTATGTCGCAGCCTCAAGTGTCTTATATCATTGGAAAGCTGGACGCCTGACGAACAAAACGTATATCTCCGATTTTATTTCCGTCATGATAGATTTTCCGCCATTTTGAATTTTGTCGAAAATCTACTTTTGCGAACTAGTCCCTGGTTTTTCGCCCGATCGGAACCAAACCAGTGCAGAATTGTTCTCTGGAGTCTGAAGATCAATAATTATCGAAAAAAAGTTGAAATTTCGATTCACAGTCGCTAGGGGGTGCAAAATTAACGTTGTGGGAGGAGCCTATTTTACTAAAATGGCTATAACTCCAGAAGTAATTCAGTAAACTTCACCAAACTTGGTATACATGTGTAGGAGGTCAGTCTGAGGTCACAGTAAAAAAATCGCGGCGATCGGCCACATGGTGGCGCTATAACATGACAAAAACATAAAACAGGCTATAACCACCTGACCGTTAGTCCGATTGACTTGAAAATTGGTATGCAGTGTCTTGGTCCAAGGTGCCATGTATGTCTATGAGGACATTGGTGTATCTCAAAAAACATGGCCGCCATTGGCCAATAAATTTGAGCACCTATTAGACAAGGTTAACAGAGGCCGATCGGAACGAAACTCGATGGGCATGTTCGACTCATGGCCCTGGAGGTCTGTAAGAATTTTAAAAGAAATCGGCCACTAGTTGGCGCTAACGAGTTTTATGGCTCTGTAATCACGTGGTGTTACACATATCATCACAATATGCATATCATTTGATAGATCTGCTCATGCTGAACAACTTTGCCTCAAGAACCATTGCTGTCAATCAAACCGTTCATTAAATATTTGTGAATATGTTAAAAACCTGCTTTTGCGAACTAGTCCTAGGTTTTTCGCCCGATCGGAACCAAACCAGTCTAGGACAATTCTCTGGACTCTCTAGATCAATAATTATCAAAAAAAAGTTGAACTTTTGCATTTGGATTGCTATAATAGGTTCACTTCAAAATGTGGCCTTTACCAATTGTCCCTGAAAGCCTATATCTCTTTAAAGAATGTTCAAACCTTCTTAAAAACAAGTCAGAACATGTGAAATATCACTCTGAACATGCATGAAAATTTTCAGACAGATCTGACAAAATTTGCCTCTATAACAGTTAAAAAGGTGAAAATGATATGAATATAATGGCATATTAAGCCAATAAGTGGTTTTTTACTGCCCCCTGCTGTTTAAAATAGTCATGTTGTCATATTGTTCTATAATTCATATTTAGACTTTATAAAATCACTATTTTAACATTTACAATTACATTTAGTCAAAATCCATCTGTTAAAGTATTAGTATTGACAGTTTGATCACATTATATATTTCAAATGTCTGTATCTACAACATAATGTGTGTGTGTAGTCTTAGGTTTCTGAATAAATTCTGAATCATCTGATTAATAGCTTACAAAGACTTTGTGAAATGTTTATAGACCATTGAAATATATTTTCATAATGACATATCCCAATAGCATTGAAAAAACAACAACATTTGTCTTTGTGTGTGTGTGTGTGTGTGTGTGTGTGTGTGTGTGTGTGTGTGTGTGTGTGTGTGTGTGTAAACATGCATTATGGAGTTAAAATGGAAAAACTGGTTTGATTTAGTACAGAAAAATGGTGAAAATCATGAAGTTTAAAGTCAAAGTGAGCCAATAAGTGGTCTTCTACTGCCCTCTGCTGGCCATTCTACGTATTAATGAAGTCTACTCACATATGCTTTGGCATTCATTATACACTAAAAATCACTTATATAACAATAAGACACTAAAAAATAACGTATATAACAATTACTATTGTAGCACAATCATATTTTGTCAGAGTTTATCACTCATAAATCATATTTTGTCAGAGTATACAATCACAGTAAACAATGGTAAATCCTACTAGAATGTAGTATATCATGGTAAATCATGCTAGAATATGGCAAATCAGGCTAGAATCATAGTAAATAATACTAGAATGTGGTAAATTGTTGTGGGAGGAGCCTATTTTACTAAAATGGCTATAACTCAAGAAGTAAATGAGATATTTTCACCAAACTCAGTACACATGTGTATGGTTTCAATTTGAGGTCACAGTAAACATTTTTATGGAGATCGGACCATAGGTAGCGCTATAACTGTTAAAAAGCTTTAAAACCATATATATCCCATGGTAAACTGCCTGTATTGGCTGTAAATGGTCTTCTCCATCTATTATGTCCGTGGTTACATGCTTGCTAAATAAATCTTAATAACTTTTGATGCTTTTGTGCTTAAATGCCTAAAAGGCTTTAACTGCTTGAACCCCGATAAATGCTGCTTGCAGCTTTAATTATTATTATTATTTTCCCCTAAAACGCATCGTGCAGCCCAAACCGTAAATGCTGGAGACTTGAAACTCAGCCAAATGGTAGTCCTCAATTTGGGGAGAACCTATCAAAGTATGACCCCGATTGGTCAATAGGTGGCGCTATAGCAAGCAAAAGTATGAAATCAGCCATAACTCCTAGACGGTTTGTCATAGAATCAAGTGTCTTATATCACTGTAATCCTTGGCTCAAGACGGTCAAAACGTATATCTCCGATTTCATTTCCGCCTGGGAAAATTTTCCGCCATTTTGAATTTTCTCAAAAACCTACTTTTGCGAACTAGTCCTAGGTTTTTCGTCCGATTGGAACCAAACCAGTGCAGAAATGTTCTCTGGAGTCTGAATATCAATAATTATCGAAAAAAAGTTGAAATTTCGATTCACGGTCGCTAGGGGGCGCCAAAACGTACGTTGTGGGAGGAGCTTATTTTACTAAAACGGCTATAACTCGAGAAGTAAATGAGGTATCTTCACCAAACTCGGTACACATGTATAATAGTTCAATTTGAGGTCACAGTAAAAAAATCGCGACGATTGAACAGTAGGTGGCGCTATAACTTGAAAAAAACATGAAAAGGGCTATAACCACCTGACCGTTTGTCCGATTGACTTGAAAATTGGTATCCAGTGTCTTGGTCCAAGGTGCCATGTATGCCTATGAGGACATTGACATATCTCAAAAAACATGGCCGCCATCGGCCAATGAAGTTTGAGCACCTATTAGACAAGATTAACGGAGGCTGATCGGAACGAAACTCGATGGGCATGTTCGACTCATGGCCCAAGAGGTCTGTAAGAATTTTGAAAGAAATCGGCCACTAGTTGGCGCTAACGAGTTTTATGGCTCTGTAATCACGTGGTGTTACACTTATCATCACAAAATGCATATCATTTGATAGATCTGCTTATGCTTTCTAAATTGCCTGTATTGGCTGTAAATGGACTTTTCAATCTATTATTTCAGTGGTTAAAAGCTTTCTAAATAAATCTTAATGTCTTAAATGCTTATGTGCTTAAAGGCCTTAAATGCTTGAACCCCGATAAATGCTGCTTGCAGCTTTAATTAGGGGTTCAAGCACGAAGTGCTGAAACCCTATTGTAATTGTACTGATTTTTATTATTATTATTAGGGGTTCAAGCACGAAGTGCTGAAACCCTATTGTAATTGCTCTGATTTTTATTATTATTATTTTCCCCTAAAACGCATCGTGCAGCCCAAACCGTAAATGCTGGAGACTTGAAACTCAGCCAAATGGTAGTCCTCAATTTGGGGAGAACCTATCAAAGTATGACCCCGATTGGTCAATAGGTGGCGCTATAGCAAGCAAAAGTATGAAATCAGCCATAACTCCTAGACGGTTTGTCATAGAATCAAGTGTCTTATATCACTGTAATCCTTGGCTCAAGACGGTCAAAACGTATATCTCCGATTTCATTTCCGCCTGGGAAAATTTTCCGCCATTTTGAATTTTCTCAAAAACCTACTTTTGCGAACTAGTCCTAGGTTTTTCGTCCGATTGGAACCAAACCAGTGCAGAAATGTTCTCTGGAGTCTGAATATCAATAATTATCGAAAAAAAGTTGAAATTTCGATTCACGGTCGCTAGGGGGCGCCAAAACGTACGTTGTGGGAGGAGCCTATTTTACTAAAACGGCTATAACTCGAGAAATAAATGAGGTATCTTCACCAAACTCGGTACACATGTGTAATAGTTCAATTTGAGGTCACAGTAAAAAAATCGCGACGATTGAACAGTAGGTGGCGCTATAACTTGAAAAAAACATGAAAAGGGCTATAACCACCTGACCGTTTGTCCGATTGACTTGAAAATTGGTATGCAGTGTCTTGGTCCAAGGTGCCATGTATGCCTATGAGGACATTGACGTATCTCAAAAAACATGGCCGCCATCAGCCAATGAAGTTTGAGCACCTATTAGACAAGGTTAACGGAGGCTGATCGGAACGAAACTCGATGGGCATGTTCGACTCATGGCCCAAGAGGTCTGTAAGAATTTTGAAAGAAATCGGCCACTAGTTGGCGCTAACGAGTTTTTTCGGCTCTGTAATCACGTGGTGTTGCATACATCCACACAATATGCATATCAGTTGATAGATCTCCTCATACTGAACAACTTTGCCTCAAGAACCATTGCTGTCAATCAAACTGTTCATTAATTATTCATGAATATGTTAAAAACCTACTTTTGCGAACTAGTCCTAGGTTTTTTGCCCAATCGGAACCAAACCAGTCTAGGACAATTCTCTGGACTCTCTAGATCAATAATTATCAAAAAAAAGTGGAACTTTTGCATTTGGATGGCTGTAATAGGGTCATTTATAAAATGGGCGTGGCAAAATACACTAAAAAGCCTATAAATCCTAAATGAAAACTCAAAACTTCACAAAAATTGGTGAGCATATGTCACATAACATCATTAACAAGCATGCCAAATTTTATGGACATCGGACCAAAGGTGGCACTATAACTGTTAAAAAGCTTTAAAACCACATATTTCCTATGGTAAATTGCCTGTATTGGCTGTAAATGGACTTTTCAATCTATTATTTCAGTGGTTAAAAGCTTTCTAAATAAATCTTAATGTCTTAAATGCTTATGTGCTTAAAGGCCTTAAATGCTTGAACCCCGATAAATGCTGCTTGCAGCTTTAATTATTATTATTATTATTATTTTCCCCTAAAACGCATCGTGCAGACCAAACCGTAAGAGCTGGAACCTTGAAACTTGGCCAAATGGTAGTCCTCAATTTGGGGAGAACCTATAAAAGTATGAGCCCGATTGGCCCATAGGTGGCGCTATAGCAACCAAAAGCGCAAAACTGCTCATAACTACTAGACCGTATGACATAGACTCAAGTGTCTTATATCATTGGAAAGCTGGACGCCTGACGAACAAAACGTATATCTCCGATTTCATTTCCGCCATGACAGATTTTCCGCCATTTTGAATTTTGTCAAAAACCTACTTTTGCGAACTAGTCCTAGGTTTTTCGCCCGATCGGAACCAAACCAGTGCAGAAATGTTCTCTTGAGTCTGAATATCAAAAACTATCGAAAAAAAGTTGAAATTTCGATTAACGGACGCTAAGGGGCGCCAAAACGTATGTTGTGGGAGGGGCCTTTTTTACTAAAATGGCTATAACTCCAGAACTAAATGAGGTATCTTCACCAAACTTGGTACACATGTGTAAGAGGTCAATCTGAGGTCACAACAAAAAAACCGCGGCGATTGTCCACATGGTGGCGCTATAACATGAAAAAAACATAAAACAGGCTATAACCACCTGACCATTACTCCGATTAACTTGAAAATTGGTATGCAGTGTCTTGGTCCAAGGTGCCATGTATGTGTATGAGGACATTGGCGTATCTCAAAAAACATGGCCGCCATTGGCCAATGAAGTTTGAGCACCTATTAGACAAGGTTAACGGAGGCCGAACGGAACGAAACTAGATGGGCATGTTCGACTCAAGGCCCTAGAGGTCTGTAAGAATTTTGAAAGAAATCGGCCACTAGTTGGCGCTAACGAGTTTTACGGCTCTGTAATCACGTGGTGTTACAAATATCCACACAATATGCATATAATTTGATAGATCTCCTCATCCTGAACAACTTTGCCTCAAGAACCATTGCTGTCAATCAAACCGTTTATTAAATATTCGCAAACATATTAAAAACCTACTTTTGCGAACTAGTCCTAGGTTTTTCGCCCGATCTGAACCAGACCAGTCTAGGACAATTCTCTGGACTCTCTAGATCAAAAACTATCAAAAAAAAGTTGAACTTTTGCATTTGGATGGCTGTAATAGGGTCATTTATAAAATGGGCGTGGCAAAATACACTAAAAAGCCTATAAATCCTAAATGAAAACTCAGAACTTCACAAAAATTGGTGAGCATATGTGACATAACATCATTAACAAGCATGCCAAATTTTATGGAGATCGGACCATAGGTGGAGCTATAACTGTCAAAAAGCTTTAAAACCATATATTTCCTATGGTACATTGCCTGTATTGGCTGTAAATGGTCTTTTCCATCTATTATGTCAGTGGTTACATGCTTGCTAAATAAAACCTGATAACTTTTGATGCTTTATGTGCTTAAAAACCCTTAAAGGCCTTAATAGCTTGAACCCCGATAAATGCTGCTTGCAGCTTTAATTATTATTATTTTCCCCTAAAACGCATCGTGCAGCCCAAACCGTAAATGCTGGAGACTTGAAACTCAGCCAAATGGTAGTCCTCAATTTGGGGAGAACCTATCAAAATATGACCCCGATTGGTCAATAGGTGGCGCTATAGCAAGCAAAAGTATGAAATCAGCCATAACTCCTAGACGGTTTGTCATAGAATCAAGTGTCTTATATCACTGTAATCCGTGGCTCAAGACGGTCAAAACGTATATCTCCGATTTCATTTCCGCCTGGGAAAATTTTCCGCCATTTTGAATTTTCTCAAAAACCTACTTTTGCGAACTAGTCCTAGGTTTTTCGTCCGATTGGAACCAAACCAGTGCAGAAATGTTCTCTGGAGTCTGAATATCAATAATTATCGAAAAAAAGTTGAAATTTCGATTCATGGACGTTAGGGGGCGTCAAAACGTACGTTGTGGGAGGAGCCTATTTTACTAAAACGGCTATAACTCGAGAAATAAATGAGTTATCTTCACCAAACTCGGTACACATGTGTAATAGTTCAATTTGAGGTCACAGTGAAAAAATCGCGACAATTGAACAGTAGATGACGCTATAACTTGAAAAAAACATGGAAAGGGCTATAACCACCTGACCGTTTGTCCGATTGACTTGAAAATTGGTATGCAGTGTCTTGGTCCAAGGTGCCATGTATGTCTATGAGGACATTGACGTATCTCAAAAAACATGGCCGCCATCGGCCAATGAAGTTTGAGCACCTATTAGACAAGGTTAACGGAGGCCGATCGGAACGAAACTCGATGGGCATGTTCGGCTCATGGCCCTAGAGGTCTGTAAGAATTTTGAAAGAAATCGGCCACTAGTTGGCGCTAACGAGTTTTATGGCTCTTTAATCACGTGGTGTTACACATATCATCACAAAATGCATATCATTTGATAGATCTGCTCATGTTGAACAACTTTGCCTCTAGAACCACTAATGTCAATCAAACCGTTCATTAAATATTTACGAATATGTTAAAAACATACTTTTGCGAACTAGTCCTAGGTTTTTCGCCCAATCGGAACCAAACCAGTCTAGGACAATTCTCGGGACTCTCTAGATCAATAATTATCAAAAAAAAGTTGAACTTTTGCATTTGGATGGCTGTAATAGGGTCATTTATAAAATGGGCGTGGCAAAATACATTAAAAAGCCTATAAATCCTAAATAAAAACCCAGAACTTCACAAAAATTGGTGAACTTATGTGACATAACATCATTAACAAGCATGCAAAATTTCATGGAGATCGGACCATAGTTGGCGCTATAACTGTTAAAAAGCTTTAAAACCATATATTTCCTATGGTACATTGCCTATATTGGCTGTAAATGGTGTTTTCCATCTATTATGTCAGTGGTTAAATGCTTGCTAAATAAAACTTGATAACTTTTGATGCTTTTGTGCTTAAAAACCCTTAAAGGCCTTAATAGCTTGAACCCCGATAAATGCTGCTTGCAGCTTTAATTATTAGGGGTTCAAGCACGAAGTGCTGAAACCCTATTGTAATTGCTCTGATTTTTATTATTATTATTTTCCCCTAAAACGCATCGTGCAGCCCAAACCGTAAATGCTGGAGACTTGAAACTCAGCCAAATGGTAGTCCTCAATTTGGGGAGAACCTATCAAAGTATGACCCCGATTGGTCAATAGGTGGCGCTATAGCAAGCAAAAGTATGAAATCAGCCATAACTCCTAGACGGTTTGTCATAGAATCAAGTGTCTTATATCACTGTAATCCTTGGCTCAAGACGGTCAAAACGTATATCTCCGATTTCATTTCCGCCTGGGAAAATTTTCCGCCATTTTGAATTTTCTCAAAAACCTACTTTTGCGAACTAGTCCTAGGTTTTTCGTCCGATTGGAACCAAACCAGTGCAGAAATGTTCTCTGGAGTCTGACTATCAATAATTATCGAAAAAAAGTTGAAATTTCGATTCACGGTCGCTAGGGGCCGCCAAAACGTACGTTGTGGGAGGAGCCTATTTTACTAAAACGGCTATAACTCGAGAAATAAATGAGGTATCTTCACCAAACTCGGTACACATGTGTAATAGTTCAATTTGAGGTCACAGTAAAAAAATCGCGACGATTGAACAGTAGGTGGCGCTATAACTTGAAAAAAACATGAAAAGGGCTATAACCACCTGACCGTTTGTCCGATTGACTTGAAAATTGGTATGCAGTGTCTTGGTCCAAGGTGCCATGTATGCCTATGAGGACATTGACGTATCTCAAAAAACATGGCCGCCATCGGCTAATGAAGTTTGAGCACCTATTAGACAAGGTTAACGGAGGCTGATCGGAACGAAACTCGATGGGCATGTTCGACTCATGGCCCAAGAGGTCTGTAAGAATTTTGAAAGAAATCGGCCACTAGTTGGCGCTAACGAGTTTTTTCGGCTCTGTAATCACGTGGTGTTGCATACATCCACACAATATGCATATCAGTTGATAGATCTCCTCATACTGAACAACTTTGCCTCAAGAACCATTGCTGTCAATCAAACCGTTCATTTAATATTCGCAAACATGTTAAAAACTTACTTTTGCAAACTAGTCCTAGGTTTTTTGCCCAATCGGAACCAAACCAGTCTAGAACAATTCTCTGGACTCTCTAGATCAATAATTATCAAAAAAAAGTTGAACTTTTGCATTTGGATGGCTGTAATAGGGTCATTTATAAAATGGGCGTGGCAAAATACACTAAAAAGCCTATAAATCCTAAATGAAAACTCAAAACTTCACAAAAATTGGTGAGCATATGTCACATAACATCATTAACAAGCATGCCAAATTTTATGGACATCGGACCAAAGGTGGCACTATAACTGTTAAAAAGCTTTAAAACCACATATTTCCTATGGTAAATTGCCTGTATTGGCTGTAAATGGACTTTTCAATCTATTATTTCAGTGGTTAAAAGCTTTCTAAATAAACCTTAATGTCTTAAATGCTTATGTGCTTAAAGGCCTTAAATGCTTGAACCCCGATAAATGCTGCTTGCAGCTTTAATTAGGGGTTCAAGCACGAAGTGCTGAAACCCTATTGTAATTGTACTGATTTTTAGGGGTTCAAGCACGAAGTGCTGAAACCCTATTGTAATTGTACTGATTTTTATTATTAGGGGTTCAAGCATGAAATGCTGAAACCCTATTGTAATTGTAAGGATTCGTAAAACGCATCGTGCAGGACAAACCGTAAGGCCTAGAGACTTGAAACCTGGCCAGATGGTAGGCCTCAATGTGGGGACAACCTATCAGAGTATGACCCCGATTGGCCCATAGGTGGCGCTACAGCAACCAAAAGTTCAAAATCGCTCATAACTCTTAGACCGTTTGTCCCAGGATCAAGTGTCTTATATCGTTGGAATCCTTGGCTCGAGGCGGACAAAATGGCTATCTCCGATTTGGATGTAGGCAGGGAAACATTTCTGCTATGTCGAATTTTGTCCAAAACCTACTTTTGCGAACTAGTCCCTGGTTTTTCGCCCGATCGGAACCAAACCAGTCTAGGACAATTCTCTGGACTCTCTAGATCAATAATTATCAAAAAAAAGTTGAACTTTGGCATTTGGGTGGCTGTAACAGGGTCATTTAGAAAAGGGGCGTGGCAAAATACACTCAAAAGCCTATAAATCCCAAAGGAAAACTCAGAACTTCACCAAAATTGATGAGCATATGTGTCAGAACACGGTGAGGAAGCATGCAGAGTTTCATGGAGATCGGACCATAGGTGGCGCTATAACTGGCAAAAAGCCTTCATTCTTATTAGGGGTTCAAGCATGAAATGCTGAAACCCTATTGTAATTGTAAGGATTCGTAAAACGCATCGTGCAGGACAAACCGTAAGGCCTAGAGACTTGAAACCTGGCCAGATGGTAGGCCTCAATGTGGGGACAACCTATCAGAGTATGACCCCGATTGGCCCATAGGTGGCGCTACAGCAACCAAAAGTTCAAAATCGCTCATAACTCTTAGACCGTTTGTCCCAGGATCAAGTGTCTTATATCGTTGGAATCCTTGGCTCGAGGCGGACAAAATGGCTATCTCCGATTTGGATGTAGGCAGGGAAACATTTCTGCTATGTCGAATTTTGTCCAAAACCTACTTTTGCGAACTAGTCCCTGGTTTTTCGCCCGATCGGAACCAAACCAGTCTAGGACAATTCTCTGGACTCTCTAGATCAATAATTATCAAAAAAAAGTTGAACTTTGGCATTTGGGTGGCTGTAACAGGGTCATTTAGAAAAGGGGCGTGGCAAAATACACTCAAAAGCCTATAAATCCCAAAGGAAAACTCAGAACTTCACCAAAATTGATGAGCATATGTGTCAGAACACGGTGAGGAAGCATGCAGAGTTTCATGGAGATCGGACCATAGGTGGCGCTATAACTGGCAAAAAGCCTTCATTCTTATTAGGGGTTCAAGCATGAAATGCTGAAACCCTATTGTAATTGTAAGGATTCGTAAAACGCATCGTGCAGGACAAACCGTAAGGCCTAGAGACTTGAAACCTGGCCAGATGGTAGGCCTCAATGTGGGGACAACCTATCAGAGTATGACCCCGATTGGCCCATAGGTGGCGCTACAGCAACCAAAAGTTCAAAATCGCTCATAACTCTTAGACCGTTTGTCCCAGGATCAAGTGTCTTATATCGTTGGAATCCTTGGCTCGAGGCGGACAAAATGGCTATCTCCGATTTGGATGTAGGCAGGGAAACATTTCTGCTATGTCGAATTTTGTCCAAAACCTACTTTTGCGAACTAGTCCCTGGTTTTTCGCCCGATCGGAACCAAACCACTGCCTGAGTATTCTCTGGAGTCTGTCAATCAATAATCATCCAAAAAATTCAAAATTTCAATTAACGGTCGATAAGGGGAACCAAAATATTTGATGGCACCATGGCCACTTTTACTAAAACGGTTATAAATTGTGAACAGAAAGAGATTTTTTTGCTAAACTTGGGATACATCTTCCAGAGCTCAACCTGAGATCACTTGAGAGAAATCGCAACAATTGGCCACTTGGTGGCACTATAAAATTGTTATAACTTGTGAACGGAATGAGATATTTTCGCAAAACTTGGGACACATGTTCATGAGCTCATTCTGAGGTCACGTGAAAAAAAGACATGACAATTGGCCACTTGGTGGCACTATAAAATGGTTATAACTTGTGAGCGGAAAGAGATATTTTCGCTAAACTTGGCACACATGTTCATAAGCTCAATCTGAGTTGACATGAAAAAAATCGTGACAATTGGCCACTTGGTGGCGCTATAACAGTGAAAAAAATCATGAAAATAGCTATAAGCGCACCCAACTGTTAGTCTACTGAAAATTGGCACGCAGTGTCTTTGTCCAGGGTGCCATGATAGTCTATGAGAACATTGGTGTATCTCAAAAAACTCAGTATACGTCATTGGCACAATGCCTTGAAGGAGCCTTAGAAGTTTCAAGCCAGTGTTTTTTCACAGGAGTGACCTCCTAAGACTCCTGAATCCTTGCAGAGTCCAACAATACCAAACATGCCAGGTTTCGCCTTATGGTTTTTGCAAGTGTCATTTAGAGCTTTACAAAATTGTGTTTATCTTCAAAGCCGTTAGTCCGATCGAGACAACAACAAAAAAACACAGGAAATTTGAAAACATAGGTAAATAGCTAAATAATAACGCCAAAATGTTAAAATTATGATAGGAACTGACAAAAAAATGAATTAAATCCAATCAATTTCACCCATGGATCATTTTGATGCTCTCACATGTTTGAAACAAACAATGATGGATTGTCATGAAATTTGTTTTGAATTGGGACTGGCGAATCCCCGTCCATACTGTCAATGACCATTCGCAAAGACCCGCCCACTTTAGTTACTGTTGCTATGTCTGTCAAGCGACGCCACTCTCACACCACACCAAGTTCTCACGCAGTGAAAAATACATTGCGGATCAGAGAGGAGACTGCGCGCTGACAGACAAGTACTTTTGATATGAAACAAATGGCGCTTTTCCACTACAGCCAGCTCGGCTCGGCTCGGCTCGGCTCGACTTGACTCGGCTTTGTTTGGTTTTCCACTGTGTAAAAGTTGTACCTGTACCTGCTTCCAGGTACTTTTTTTCGTACCACCTCCGGCGAGGTTCTAAGTGAGCTGGGGCAAGCTGAGGCGATACTAAAATGTGACGTGAAAACACGGCAGACTGCTGATTGGTCAGAGAGAATTGTCACTATTCACTGCGTCATCATTGCACGCGCCAGACGGAGTATCCTGAATAAAAAACAGCAAAAACAAAAACATCCAAAAACAGCATACACTCGATTTCCTCCATTGTCCATTGTGTGTGGCAGCGGATGTATCTCGCGTAGAAGATTAAGTCACGGCAGTTTCCTGCGGCGTCGCTATGACGACCAGGTACTATTGTGGAGGTACTATCTGCAATGGAAAACGGAGCGAAAAGCGAGTCGAGTCGAGTCGAGTCGAGTCGAGTCGAGTCGAGACAAGTTGAGTTGAGCTGGTACTGGTAATGGAAAAGCGCCAAAAGTCTCACCTTTCAAATGTAGTCATTTTTAGAGACATTTAAACAATAAATACCGTTTTGTGACTCTTTAATGTGTCTGACAGATCGCTGTAGACTCAAGGCTCAGTTAAAGCTGCTCGTGAACCGATCATCTCTTCCTTCTAGTTAATTTATAGCATTAAAATAAACATGAATGAACATAAAAGGAATGTTGTTTTAAAGTGCTAAGACGTCAGTACACTTTGTTTTTCAAATTTAAATCCTCCAAAGTTAATCTACTAACTCTCCTGACTGCTTTGTGGGACAAAATGGCGGATTATGATTAGTCAGATCACCTGTAAATCAAACTCCCTGCGAAGGGTCAATTGAGAATGCTCGTGCGCACAATCCTGATCTAATCGACAACTTTGCAGTTGCACATAGGAAAGCCCGGAAAATCCCGCTATAATGTAAGAGAGCATCTTTTTTTATGTATTTGGACCTAGGCCTAACAATGTGTTATGGTGCGCTGTCACCAGTGTTTTTGTTTTTGTTTTTTTTTGGTGAGCGTAGGCTCCTCCTGATTTTGTTAGTCATCTCATCTCTTATATGCTGTGTATGATCATATCCTGCCCTATTCATGGTAGCCTACTCGCGGACATTGCGTCATCAATGTCATCAATTGCGTCATCAAGGGGCCCGCCTTGATAATCCTACTTAAGGGCCCGGTGTTGGCTCGTTACACCACTGAATATAATTGTCTAAACTCCTTATCAAAATTACATATTTACAACAAATTTGACATATATATGGGCACACTTTGAGTACTACTAATAAAAGTGGTGGAGATCAGGCAAGACTGTAAGAAGACTCAGGCAAAAAGGTGCTATAACTGTAAAAACGCTTTAAAACCATATATTTCCTATGGTAAACTGCCTGTATTGGCTGTAAATTGACTTTTTCATCTATGATGGCAGTTGTTAAATGCTTGCTAAATAAAACGTAATGTCTTTTGATGCTTGTGTGCTTAAAGGCCTTAACTGCTTGAACCCCGATAAATGCTGCTTGCAGCTTTAATTATTATTATTATTATTATTATTCCGCCCTAAAACGCATCGTGCAGCCCAAACCGTAAGAGCTGGAACCTTGAAACTTGGCCAAATGGTAGTCCTCAATTTGGGGAGAACCTATCAAAGTATGACCCAGATTGGCCCATAGGTGGCGCTACAATGACCACATTTACTAAATTGCTCACAACTCCTAGACAGTTTGTCCTAGATTGTCCATTTTAGCATCACTGTGATCCCTGGATCCAGACGGACAAAATGGCTATCTCCAAATTCACCTACGAGCAAAAAAAAAATTGTTATGGCCAATTTTGTCAAAAACCTACTTTTGCGAACTAGTCCCTGGTTTTTGGCCCAATCGGAACCAGACCAGTCTAGCACAGTTCTCTGGACTCTCTAGATCAATAATTATCGAAAAAAAGTGGAACTTTTGCATTTGCCTGGCTGTAGCAGGGTCATTTAGGAAAGGGGAGGGACAAAAAAACACTCAAAAGCCTATACAACCTAAGGGAAAACCCCAAACTTCACGAAAATCGATGAGCAGATGTGTCAGACCATGGTGAAGAAGCATGCCAAGTTTCGTGAAGATCGGACAATAGGTGGCGCTATAACTGTCCAAAATGTCTCTTCTTATTAGGGGTTCAAGCACGAAGTGCTGAAACCCTATTGTAATTGTACTGATTTTTATTATTAGGGGTTCAAGCACGAAGTGCTGAAACCCTATTGTAATTGTACTGATTTTTATTATTATTATTTTTCTTCTGCCGTAAAACGCATCGTGCAGCCCAAACCGTAAGTGCTAGAGACTTGAAACTTTGCCAGATGGTAGTACAAAAATCGAGGAGAGGTTATCAAAATATGACCCCGATTGGCCCATAGGTGGCGCTACAGTACAAAAAACAAAAAAAAATCATATTTTTGCTTAAATCTCATTAACCGTTTGTCACAGACTCAAGTGTCTTATATCATTGGAATCCTTGGGTCAAGCCGAACAAAAAAGGCCTCAAGGATTTCATTTCCGGTATGCAAATTTTCCGCCATTTTGAATTATGTCCAAAACCTACTTTTGCGAACTAGTCCCTGGTTTTGTGTCCGATTGGAACCAAACCAGTGCAGAAATGTTCTCTGGAGTCAGAATATCAATAATTATCGAAAAAAAGTTGAAATTTCGATTGACGGTCGCTAAGGGGCGCCAAAATGTTTAAAGAAGGCGGAGCCTATTTTACTAAAATGGCTATAACTCTAGAAGTAAATGAGGTATCTTCACCAAACTCGGTACACCTGTGTAAGAGGTCAATCTGAGGTCATAGTAAAAAGATTGCGGCGATTGGCCACATGGTGGCGCTATAACATTAAAAAAACATAAATCAGGCTGTAACCACCTGACCGTTAGTCCGATTGACTTGAAAATTGGTATGCAGTGTCTTGGTCCAAGCTGTCATGTATATCTATGAGGACATTGGTGTATCTCAAAAAACATGGCCGCCATCGGCCAATGAAGTTTGAGCACCTATTAGACAAGGTTAATGGAGGCCGATCGGAACAAAACTCGGTGGGCATGTTCGACTCATGGCCCTAGAGGTCTGTAAGAATTTTGAAAGAAATCGGCCACTAGTTGGCGCTAACGAGTTTTATGGCTCTGTAATCACGTGGTGTTACACTTATCATCACAAAATGCATATCATTTGATAGATCTGCTCATGCTGAACAACTTTGCCTCTAGAACCATTGCTGTCAATCAAACAGTTTATTAATTATTCACGAATATGTTAAAAACCTACTTTTGCGAACTAGTCCCTGGTTTTTCGCCCGATCGGAACCAGACCAGTCTAGGACAATTCTCTGGACTCTCTAGATCAATAATTATCAAAAAAAAGTTAAAATTTTGCTTTTGGTTGGCTAGAAGAGGATCATTTATAAAATAGGCGTGTCCAAATACACTCAAACGTCTATAAATCCTAAATAAAAACTCAGAACTTCACAAAAATTGGTCAGCATATGTGACATAACATCATTAACAAGCATGAAAAATTCTATGGAGATCGGACGATAGGTGGCGCTATAACTGTTAAAAAGCTTTAAAATCATATATTTCCTATGGTAAACTGCCTGTATTGGCTGTAAATGGTCTTTTCCATCTCTGATCATATAATTTTCATATCATAATGTTCAAAACTAGTGCAATACAATTCTCTGGACTCACTAGATCAATAATTGTCAGAAAAAGTTGAACTACTTCATTTGGATAGCTATAATAGGTTCACTTCAAAATCTGGCCTTTACCAAGTGTCCCCGAAAGCCTATATCTCTTTAATCAATGCTCAGACCTTCTTAAAAACAAGTCAGAACGTGTGAAATATCACCCTGAACAAGCATGAAAATTTTCAGACAGATCGGACAAAATTTGCCTCTATAACAGTTAAAAAGGTGAAAATGATATGAATTAATGGCATGTTAAGCCAATAAGTGGTATTTTACTGCCCCCTGCTGTTTAAAATAGTCATTTTCTCATATTGGTATTGGTATCAGCCATGGTAAATCATGATAAATGATGGTGTGTGTGTGTGTGTGTGTGTGTGTGTGTGTGTGTGTGTGTGTGTGTGTGTGTGTGGTACAAATATAACAAAGGTTTTATTTTCCAACATGAAAACAAACATAACAGAGTGCTAGTGCACAAACAATAACCGACAATGATAATAGATGAGAGGGGAACTTAAATACACAGATCAAGACAAGGACAACAGGTGACGGTTATGATGATGAGGAGCAGGTGATGATGAGGAGGGTGATGAGGAGCAGGTGCAGGTGATGACGACAGATGGTGAATGTGATGAAGACAGAAAGTGAATGTGATGAAGGTGAATGTGACACCAATATCACTGAAACATTTGTGTGTGTGTGTGTGTGTGTGTGTGTGTGTGTGTGTGTGTAGCATTATTGTGTGTAGCATATGTAGCAAGTATGCATTATTGAGTTAACATGGAAACACTGGTTTGCTTTAGTGCAGAAAACTGGTCAAAATCATGAGGTTTAAAGTGAAAGTGAGCCAATAAGTGGTCTTCTACTGCCCTCTGCTGGCCATTCTACTTATTAATTAAATTTTTCCACATGTGCTTGCATTTATACTTGAATACACACTAAAAATCACTTATATAGCAATAACTATTATAACACAATCATATTTTGTCAGTGTTAATCACTTTATTTGCACTGACACTTCAAATAATTGCTAGTAATGTGGTAAATCATGGTAAATCATGGTTAACTATGCTGTGTGTGTGTGTGTGTGTGTGTGTGTGTGTGTGTGTGTGTGTGTGTGTGTGTAAGCATGCATTGAGTTAACATGGATAAACTGGTTTGCTTTAGTGCAGAAAACTGGTTTAAAGTGAAAGTGAGCCAATAAGTGGTCTTCTACTGCCCTCTGCTGGCCATTCTACTTATTAATGAAATATTTCAACATGTGCTTGCATTCATACTTGAATACACACTAAAAAAATCACTTATATAGCAATAACTATTATAACACAATCATATTTTGTCAGTGTTAATCACTTTATTTGCACTGACACTTCAAATAATTGCTAGTAATGTGATAAATCAGGCTAGAAACATGGTAAATCAAAGTAAATAATACTAGATTGTCGTTTATCTCCTGGTAAATAATACTAGAACGTGGTATATCATGGTAAATCATGGTTAACTATGCTGTGTGTGTATGTGTGTGTGTGTGTGTGTGTGTGTGTGTGTGCGTGTGTGTGTGTGTGTGTGTGTGTGTGTGTGTGTGTGTAAGCATGCATTGAGTTAACATGGAAAAACTGGTTTGCTTTAGTGCAGAAAACTGGTTTAAAGTGAAAGTGAGCCAATAAGTGGTCTTCTAGTGCCCTCTGCTGGCCATTCTACTTAATAATGAAATATTTTACATGTGCTTTTGCATTCATACTTGGACACACACTAAAAATCACGTATATAACTAACTATTATAACACAATAATATTTTGTCAGTGTTCATCACCTCATTTGCACTGACACTTCACATAATTGCTAGTAATGTGGTTAATCATGCTAGAAACATTGTAAATCATAGTAAATAATACTGAAATGAGGTGTATCAAGGTAAATCATGCTAGAATCCTAATAAATCATTCTGGAACATGGTATATGATAGTAAATCATGCTAGAATCATATTAAATAATTCTAGAATGTGGCAAATCGTTGTGGGAGGAGCCTATTTTACTCAAATGGCTATAACTCAAGAAGTAAATGAGATATCTTCACCAAACTCAGTACACATGTGTATGGGTTCAATTTGAGGTCACAGTAAACAATTTTATGGAGATCGGACCATAGGTGGCGCTATAACTGTTAAAAAGCTTTAAAACCATATATATCCCATGGCAAATTGCCTGTATTGGCTGTGAATGGTCTTTTCCATCTATTATGTCAGTGGTTACATGCTTGCTAAATAAATCTTAATAACTTTTGATGCTTTTGTGATTAAATGCCTTAAAGGCCTTAACTGCTTGAACCCCGATAAATGCTGCTTGCAGCTTTAATTATTATTATTATTTTCCCCTAAAACGCATCGTGCAGCCCAAACCGTAAATGCTGGAGACTTGAAACTCAGCCAAATGGTAGTCCTCAATTTGGGGAGAACCTATCAAAGTATGACCCCGATTGGTCAATAGGTGGCGCTATAGCAAGCAAAAGTATGAAATCAGCCATAACTCCTAGACGGTTTGTCATAGAATCAAGTGTCTTATATCACTGTAATCCTTGGCTCAAGACGGTCAAAACGTATATCTCCGATTTCATTTCCGCCTGGGAAAATTTTCCGCCATTTTGAATTTTCTCAAAAACCTACTTTTGCGAACTAGTCCTAGGTTTTTCGTCCGATTGGAACCAAACCAGTGCAGAAATGTTCTCTGGAGTCTGAATATCAATAATTATCGAAAAAAAGTTGAAATTTCGATTCACGGTCGCTAGGGGGCGCCAAAACGTACGTTGTGGGAGGAGCTTATTTTACTAAAACGGCTATAACTCGAGAAGTAAATGAGGTATCTTCACCAAACTCGGTACACATGTATAATAGTTCAATTTGAGGTCACAGTAAAAAAATCGCGACGATTGAACAGTAGGTGGCGCTATAACTTGAAAAAAACATGAAAAGGGCTATAACCACCTGACCGTTTGTCCGATTGACTTGAAAATTGGTATCCAGTGTCTTGGTCCAAGGTGCCATGTATGCCTATGAGGACATTGACATATCTCAAAAAACATGGCCGCCATCGGCCAATGAAGTTTGAGCACCTATTAGACAAGATTAACGGAGGCTGATCGGAACGAAACTCGATGGGCATGTTCGACTCATGGCCCAAGAGGTCTGTAAGAATTTTGAAAGAAATCGGCCACTAGTTGGCGCTAACGAGTTTTATGGCTCTGTAATCACGTGGTGTTACACTTATCATCACAAAATGCATATCATTTGATAGATCTGCTTATGCTTTCTAAATTGCCTGTATTGGCTGTAAATGGACTTTTCAATCTATTATTTCAGTGGTTAAAAGCTTTCTAAATAAATCTTAATGTCTTAAATGCTTATGTGCTTAAAGGCCTTAAATGCTTGAACCCCGATAAATGCTGCTTGCAGCTTTAATTAGGGGTTCAAGCACGAAGTGCTGAAACCCTATTGTAATTGTACTGATTTTTATTATTAGGGGTTCAAGCACGAAGTGCTGAAACCCTATTGTAATTGCTCTGATTTTTAGGGGTTCAAGCACGAAGTGCTGAAACCCTATTGTAATTGCCCTGATTTTTATTATTATTATTATTCTTCCCTAAAACGCATCGTGCAGCCAAAACCGTAAGGCCTAGAGACGTGATACTTGGTCAAATGGTAGTAGTATTGCTCGCTACTCAGATACACGGACTTAGCCAAATCGGCCCATAGGTGGCGCTACAGCGACCAAAAGCGCGAAACTGCTCATAACTCCTAGACTGTATGTCGTAGACTCAAGTGTCTTATATCAATGTAATCAAGACCTCATGGCAAACAAAACGTATATCTCCGATTTCATTTCCGGTATGCAAATTTTTCCGCCATTTTGAATTTTGTCAAAAACCTACTTTTGCGAACTAGTCCTAGGTTTTTTGCCCGATCGGAACCAAACCAGTGCAGAAATGTTCTCTGGAGTTTGAATATCAATAATTATCGAAAAAAAGTTGAAATTTCGATTCACGGTCGCTAAGGGGCGCCAAATTGTATGTTGTGGGAGGAGCCTATTTTACTAAAACGGCCATAACTCCAGAAGTAAATGAGGTATCTTCACCAAACTCGGTACAATTATTTAAGAGGTCAATCTGAGGTCACAGTAAAAAAATCGTGGCGATTGGCCACATGGTGGCGCTATAACATGTAAAAAACATAAAACTGGCTATAACCACCTGACCATTAGTCCGATTGACTTGAAAATTGGTATGCAGTGTCTTGGTCCAAGGTGTCATGTATGTCTATGAGGACATTGGTGTATCTCAAAAAACATGGCCGCCATCGGCCAATGAAGTTTGAGCACCTATTAGACAAGGTTAACGGAGGCCGATCGGAACAAAACTCGGTGGGCATGTTCGACTCATGGCCCTAGAGGTCTGTAAGAATTTTGAAAGAAATCGGCCACTAGTTGGCGCTAACGAGTTTTATGGCTCTGTAATCACGTGGTGTTACACTTATCATCACAAAATGTATATCATTTGATAGATCTGCTCATGCTGAACAACTTTGCCTCTAGAACCATTGCTGTAAATCAAACAGTTTATTAATTATTCACGAATATGTTAAAAACCTACTTTTGCGAACTAGTCCCTGGTTTTTCGCCCGATCGGAACCAGACCAGTCTAGGACAATTCTCTGGACTCTCTAGATCAATAATTATCAAAAAAAAGTTAAAATTTTGCTTTTGGTTGGCTAGAAGAGGATCATTTATAAAATAGGCGTGTCCAAATACACTCAAACGTCTATAAAGCCTAAATAAAAACTCAGAACTTCACAAAAATTGATGGGCATATGTGAAATAACATGCTAAAGAAGCATGGAAATTTTTATGGAGATCGGACCATAGGTGGCGCTATAACTGTTAAAAAGCTTTGAAAACCATATATTTCCTATGGTAAATTTCCTGTATTGGCTGTAAATGGACTTTTCCATCTATTATTTCAGTGGTTAAAAGCTTTCTAAATAAATCTTAATGTCTTAAATGCTTATGTGCTTAAAGGCCTTAAATGCTTGAACCCCGATAAATGCTGCTTGCAGCTTTAATTATTATTATTATTTTCCCCTAAAACGCATCGTGCAGCCCAAACCGTAAATGCTGGAGACTTGAAACTCAGCCAAATGGTAGTCCTCAATTTGGGGAGAACCTATCAAAGTATGACCCCGATTGGTCAATAGGTGGCGCTATAGCAAGCAAAAGTATGAAATCAGCCATAACTCCTAGACGGTTTGTCATAGAATCAAGTGTCTTATATCACTGTAATCCTTGGCTCAAGACGGTCAAAATGTATATCTCCGATTTCATTTCCGCCTGGGAAAATTTTCCGCCATTTTGAATTTTCTCAAAAACCTACTTTTGCGAACTAGTCCTAGGTTTTTCGTCCGATTGGAACCAAACCAGTGCAGAAATGTTCTCTGGAGTCTGATTATCAATAATTATCGAAAAAAAGTTGAAATTTCGATTCACGGTCGCTAGGGGGCGCCAAAACGTACGTTGTGGGAGGAGCCTATTTTACTAAAACGGCTATAACTCGAGAAATAAATGAGGTATCTTCACCAAACTCGGTACACATGTGTAACAGTTCAATTTGAGGTCACAGTAAAAAAATCGCAACGATTGAACAGTAGGTGGCGCTATAACTTGAAAAAAACATGAAAAGGGCTATAACCACCTGACTGTTTGTCCGATTGACTTGAAAATTGGTATGCAGTGTCTTGGTCCAAGGTGCCATGTATGCCTATGAGGACATTGACGTATCTCAAAAAACATGGCTGCCATCGGCCAATGAAGTTTGAGCACCTATTAGACAAGGTTAACGGAGGCTGATCGGGACGAAACTCGATGGGCATGTTCGACTCATGGCCCAAGAGGTCTGTAAGAATTTTGAAAGAAATCAGCCACTAGTTGGCGCTAACGAGATTTTTTGGCTCTGTAATCACGTGGTGTTGCATACATCCACACAATATGCATATCAGTTGATAGATCTCCTCATACTGAACAACTTTGCCTCAAGAACCATTGCTGTCAATCAAACCGTTCATTTAATATTCGCAAACATGTTAAAAACCTACTTTTGCGAACTAGTCCTAGGTTTTTTGCCCAATCGGAACCAAACCAGTCTAGGACAATTCTCTGGACTCTCTAGATCAATAATTATCAAAAAAAAGTTGAACTTTTGCATTTGAGTGGCTGTAATAGGGTCATTTATAAAATGGGCGTTGCAAAATACACTCAAAAGCCTACAAATCCTAAATGAAAACTCAGAACTTCACAAAAATTGGTGAGCATATGTGACATATCATCATTAACAAGCATGCAAAAAATTTTGGAGATCGGACCAAATGTGGCGCTATAACAGTTAAAAGGCTTTAAAACCATATGTTTCCTATGGTAAACTGCCTGTATTGGCTGTAAATGGTCTGATCTGTAAAATGGTCTGTAAATCTCTGATCATATAATTTTCATATCATAATGTTCAAAACTAGTGCAATACAATTCTCTGTACTCACTAGATCAATAATTGTCAGAAAAAGTTGAACTACTTCATTTGGTTAGCTATAATAGGTTCACTTCAAAATGTGGCCTTTACCAAGTGTCCCCGAAAGCCTATATCTCTTTAATAAAAACAAGTCAGAACTTAAGAAGTTCTGCTCTTAAGAAGCATGAAGAATTTCAGACAGATCGGACAAAATTTGCCTCTATAACAGTTAAAAAGGTAAAAATGATATAACATGGCATATTAAGTCAATAAGTGGTATTGTACTGCCCCCTGCTGTCATTTCATCATACTACTCCCTAATATTGTTATATAATTCATATTTAGACTTTATAAAATCATTATTTTAACATTTACAATCACATTTTGTCAAAACTCATCTATTGAAGTATTACTATTGACAATTCTGTCAAATTAAGGAATGGAATCCTGAAACGAAAGTAAAAACGGAGGCCGCCATTTAGGCCACGCCCCCCCAGTACAAATTCACTCATAACTCGAAAACGGAAAGACGCTGCACGCTCAAATTTTGATGGTAAGGACCTCTCTTGATCGAAACGTATCGTCGCGGGCCTCGGGCCTTCCAGAGATAAAAGCCCTGAAATATATGCCTTTGAACGATCAGAACTCCCGGTCCCAATCGCCCAAAAACACCGCGATGGTCTCATTCAACAAGACTCCTCAAGCACTATCTATGCTCTGAGTTTCAGAATTTTTCGCCTTTTGGTTCCGGAGATATAAGTGATAAACCAAATTCCCATTCATTCATTCATTAATTCAATCAATCACTTCAACTGTTGCACCACTAGAAACACACCACTGTTGTCCACTGGAGGGAGCAGCAGGATTACACATGATCTTTTTATTCGCTTTCAGTATTGGGAAACAAACAAATGCTTTAAAAAGCAATCTTTTTTATTATGATGTTTTTTATTTTATTATGATATTTGTATATATTTTATTTTTAAATTTTTTATTATGATTATTATGAAGTTTTATATTATTAGATAAAGAAATGCCTATAGACAATTAAATATTATTATTATTATTATTATTACGGACTGGTAATACAGATCACAAAGAAATATGTGAAATGGTTAGACCATTAAAAGATATTTTCACAATATCACATCCTAAAAACATGGAAAACATATTTATCTTTGTGTGTGTGTGTGTGTGTGTGTGTGTGTGTGTGTGGATGTGTGTGTGGATGTGTTTGTGTTTGTGTGTGTCTGTGTGTGTAAGCATGCTTAATGGAAAGAACATGGAGAAACTGCTTTGTTTTACTGGTGGATAAAAAAGTCTTTCAAATGAAAGTGAGTCAATTAGTGGTCTTCTACTGCCCTCTGCAGGACATTCTACTTAATAAAATATTTTCACCTGTGCTTTTGCATTAATTTTTGTATAAAGTATATAATTACTTGCATGAAAATCACCTATTATAATACAATCATGTTTTGTCAAAGTTTATCACTTCATTTGTACTGAGCTCTCAGTTTGAACAATTCTGCCCCTCAATCTGAAAATGGTGTTATACAGAGGAGATTTGCAATTATCATTTTGTTACCTATCTTTTATTTTAAATATCTACATCTACAACAAAATGTGTGTGCATGTGTGTGTTCAAGCATGGTTAGTGTATTAAGTATTATTGTTTAAGTATTATTGTTTTCATTTACATTTTAACCACCAGATGAAGACCACTCATTGGTTCATTCTGCTCACTAAAATATTATTTTTCATTTTTTTTCCATTTGAAATATTGTTTAAACTTAATAAAATCATTAAAATAACATTTCAAATCATATTTTGTCTGTTTATAAATCCCACAGACTCACATTGGCTGCAATACTAATGTTTTTGTAAGACACAGACCTGATAGTCTAATCTGTGTGTATTGTGCATATATTATTGATATTATTACTATTGCAAATCATGTTATTGTAACTCATATCTTAATAGAATATTATTTGTCATTTTAATTCTTTATTTCTTAATTGATTTTTTTATGATTACTACAGATATTATCACCAAAGATATCAACTACACCTTCACTTTTAGTATTGATACGCTGCACACACAGCACAATCACACACTCACTAATGCATTCAAATAAATGTAATCTTAATGTGCTACTTTATTTGTACATGATTAGAGTGAACAGAAATCTAAGACTATTTTTCTTCTTTTGTTAAAGCCATTTCAGACTACAAGTAAGCATTATATTACTAATCATCTATTTTAAAGGTGCCATACAATTGAAAACTGTATTTATCTTGGCATAGTTGAATGATAAGAGTTCTGGACATGGAACTGACATACCGTGAGCCTCAAACACCATTGTTTCCTCCTTCATGTGTAAATCTCCTGTTTGCAAAAGACCGCTGAAAAATGAGTGAATCCCAGCATAACACTGACTGTGACGTTGGAGTCAGGATCATTAATATTTATACCCCCCAAATTTGCATATACCAGCCCATGTTCTAGGCCAGGCAGTGTTAACGTGGACCTGCACAGCTGAATCATCAGAAGATCTGCAGGTATTGTGAAGAAGCAAGCAAGGACAATAGTGAAAATGGCAGATCATGGATATAAATGTTATGTTCGAGGCTGTGCTGCAGATTTGAGAACTTTTCATTCCCTTCCCACAAAACTGTCAACAGGCATGGTTGATGTTTACAACAGGATACCTCACCATTTTAATTCAAAGCTGTTAGTTTGCTCTGCCCATTTTACCACAGACAGTTTTTCTAACCTGGGAGTGGGACAATATCAAGCAGGTTTCGCTCATCGTTTGATACTGAAGAAGGGGGCAGTTCCAACTAATGTTATATTTCCATTACAACCCCTACCGCAAGCAGAAAGTAACATTAGTGATTTTATCCACTACTTGACTGTTGAAGACATTTCTGTTTCAGAGATATCAGAGAACAATTTAAAATATATCAATGCATTCTACAGCACCTTTAAAATAATTATTTAAAATGGAGATCAGGCCATATAATCACAAAAACAGGAAAAGGGCTATAACCACCTGACCATTAGTTCGATTGACTTTAAAATTGGCATGCAGTGTCTTGGTCCAAGGTGCCATGTATGTCTATGCCGCCATCGGTTTTTAGCCCGATCGGAAATATACCAGTGCAGTACAATTTTCTGGAAGCTCTAGATCAATAATTATATAAAAAACTTAAACTTTACCCATTGGGTAGCCATAACAGGATCATTTAGAAAATGGTTATGGCAAAAAACACTCAAAAGCCTGTAAATCCTAAACAAAAACTCAGACAACTCACTAAACTGCCTTATGTGCTTAAAGACCCTAAATGCTTGAACCCCGCTAAATGCTGCTTGCAGCTTTAATTAGGGGTTCAAGCACGAAGTGCTGAAACCCTATTGTAATTGTGCTGATTTTTATTATTAGGGGTTCAAGCACGAAGTGCTGAAACCCTATTGTAATTGTACTGATTAGGGGTTCAAGCACGAAGTGCTGAAACCCTATTGTAATCGTCCTGATTTTTAGGGGTTCAAGCACGAAGTGCTGAAACCCTATTGTAATTGTACTGATTTTTATTATTATTATTATTATTATTATTATTATTAGGGGTTCAAGCACGAAGTGCTGAAACCCTATTGTAATTGTACTGATTTTTATTATTATTTTTCTTCTCCGCTAAAACGCATCGTGCAGCCCAAACCGTAAGAGCTGGAACCTTGAAACTTTGCCAGATGGTAGTACAAAAATCGAGGAGAGGTTCAGAGAGTATGACCCCGATTGGCCCATAGGTGGCGCTATAGCGACCAAAAGCGCGAAACTGTTCATAACTCCTAGACCGTATATCGTAGACTCAAGTGTCTTATATCATTGGAAAGCTGGATACTTGAAGAACAAAACGTATATCTCCGATTTCATTTCCGGTATGCAAATTTTTCCGCCATTTTGAATTTTGTTAAAAACCTACTTTTGCGAACTAGTCCTAGGTTTTTCGTCCGATCGGAACCAAACCAGTGCAGAAATGTTCTCTGGAGACTGAATATCAATAATTATCGAAAAAAAGTAGAAATTTCGATTCACGGTCGCTAAGGGGCGCCAAAATGTATGTTGTGGGAGGAGCCTATTGTACTAAAACAGCTATAACTCCAGAAGTAAATGAGGTATCTTCACCAAACTCGGTACGTATATGTAAGAGGTCAATCTGAGGTCACAGTAAAAAAATCGCGGCGATTGGCCACATGGTGGCGCTATAACATGAAAAAAACATAAAACAGGCTATAACCACCTGACCATTAGTCCGATTGACTTGAAAATTGGTATGCAGTGTCTTGGTCCAAGGCCCCATGTATGTCTATGAGGACATTGGTGTATCTCAAAAAACATGGCCGCCATCGGCCAATGAAGTTTGAGCACCTATTAGACAAGGTTAACGGAGGCCGATCGGAACGAAACTCGGTGGGCATGTTCGACTCATGGCCCTAGAGGTCTGTAAGAATTTTGAAAGAAATCGGCCACTAGTTGGCGCTAACGAGTTTTATGGCTCTGTAATCACGTGGTGTTACACTTATTGTCACAAAATGCATATCATTTGATAGATCTGCTCATGCTGAACAACTTTGCCTTAAGAACCATTGCTGTCAATCAAACCGTTCATTAATTATTCGCGAATATGTTAAAAACCTACTTTTGCGAACTAGTCCTAGGTTTTTCGCCCGATCGGAACCAGACCAGTCTAGGACAATTCTATGGACTCTCTAGATCAATAATTATCAAAAAAAAGTTGAACTTTTGCATTTTGCGCATGGCTATAATAGGGTCATAAAGAAAATGGGTGTGGCAAAATGCACTAAAAAGCCTATAAATCATAAATGAAAACTCAGAACTTCACAAAAATTGGTGGGAATATGTGCCATAACATCATTAACAAGCATGCCAAATTTTATGGAGATCGGACCATAGTTGGCGCTATAACTGTTAAAAAGCTTTAAAACCATATATTTCCTATGGTAAATTGCCTGTATTGGCTGCAAATGGTCTGTTTCATCTATGATCAAATCATTTTCATATCATAATGTTCAAAACTAGTGCAGTACAATTCTCTGGACTCTCTAGATCAATAATTATCAGAAAAAGTTGAACTACTTCATTTGGATGGCTATAATAGGGTCACTTCAATATGTGGCCTTGACCAAGTGTATCTGAAAGCCTATATGTCTTCAATGAATGCTCAGATCTTCTTAAAAACAAGTCAGAACATGTGACGTAAGACTCTAAACAAGCATGAAAATTTTCAGACAGATCGGATAAAATTTGCCTCTATAACAGTTAAAAATGTGAAAATGATATGAATATTAACTCAATAAGTGGTTAACTCAATAAGTGGTATTTTACTGCCCCCTGTTGTTTAAAATAGTCATTTTGTCATACTATTTAATATTGTTCTATAATTCATATTTAGACTTAATAAAATCACTCTTTTAACATTTACAATCACCTTTAGTGAAAATTAATCTATTGAAGTATTACTACTGACATTTGTGTCACATTGAGGAATCTGAATCTTGAAGGAGACTTGCAAAAAACAGTTTGATCACATCATATAGTTTAAATGTTTGTATCTACAACAGAATGTGTGTGTGTGTGTGTAGTCTTAGGTTGAATCATCTGATTAATAGTTTACAAAGACTTTGTAAAATGTTTATAGACCATTCAAATATATTTTCAGAATGACATACCCCAATAGCATTGAAAAAACAACAACAACATTTGACTTTGTGTGTGTGTGTGTGTGTGTGTGTGTGTGTGTGTGTGTGTGTGTGTGTGTGTGTGTGTAAACATGCATTATGGAGTTAAAATGGAAAAACTGGTTTGCTTTAGTGCAGAAAAATGGTGAAAAACAAGAAGTTTAAAGTGAAAGTGTGCCAATATGTGGTCTTCTACTGCCCTCTGCTGGCCATTCTACTTATTAATGAAGTCTACTCACATATGCTTTTACATTTATTAGACACTAAAAATCACTTATATAACAATAAGACACTAAAAAATCACTTATATAACAATTACTATTGGAGCACAATCGTGCTAGAATCATAGTAAATAATACTAGAATGTGGTAAATTGTTGTGGGAGGAGCCTATTTTACTAAAATGGCTATAAGTCAAGAAGTAAATGAGATATCTTCACCAAACTCAGTACACATGTGTATGGGTTCAATTTGAGGTCACAGTAAACAATTTTATGGAGACTGGACCATAGGTGGCGCTATAACTGTTAAAAAGCTTTAAAACTATATATTTCCTATGGTACATTGCCTGTATTGGCTGTAAATAGTCTTTTTCATCTATTATGTCAGTGGTTAGATGCTTGCTAAATAAAACTAATAACTTTTGATGCTTTTGTGCTTAAAGGCCTTAAAGGCCTTAACTGCTTGAACCCCGATAAATGCTGCTTGCAGCTTTAATTATTATTATTATTATTATTATTCTGCCGTAAAACGCATCGTGCAGCCCAAACCGTAAGGGCTAGAGCTTTGAAACTTTGCCAGATGGTAGTACAAAAATCGAGGAGAGGTTCAGAGATTATGACCCCGATTGGCCCATAGGTGGCGCTATAGCGACCAAAAGCGCGAAACTGCTCATAACTCCTAGACCGTATGTCGCAGCCTCAAGTGTCTTATATCATTGGAAAGCTGGACGCCTGACGAACAAAACGTATATCTCCGATTTTATTTCCGTTATGATAGATTTTCCGCCATTTTGAATTTTGTCGAAAATCTACTTTTGCGAACTAGTCCCTGGTTTTTCGCCCGATCGGAACCAAACCAGTGCAGAATTGTTCTCTGGAGTCTGAAGATCAATAATTATCGAAAAAAAGTTGAAATTTCGATTCACAGTCGCTAGGGGGTGCAAAATTAACGTTGTGGGAGGAGCCTATTTTACTAAAATGGCTATAACTCCAGAAGTAATTCAGTAAACTTCACCAAACTTGGTATACATGTGTAGGAGGTCAGTCTGAGGTCACAGTAAAAAAATCGCGGCGATCGGCCACATGGTGGCGCTATAACATGACAAAAACATAAAACAGGCTATAACCACCTGACCGTTAGTCCGATTGACTTGAAAATTGGTATGCAGTGTCTTGGTCCAAGGTGCCATGTATGTCTATGAGGACATTGGTGTATCTCAAAAAACATGGCCGCCATTGGCCAATAAATTTGAGCACCTATTAGACAAGGTTAACAGAGGCCGATCGGAACGAAACTCGATGGGCATGTTCGACTCATGGCCCTGGAGGTCTGTAAGAATTTTAAAAGAAATCGGCCACTAGTTGGCGCTAACGAGTTTTATGGCTCTGTAATCACGTGGTGTTACACATATCATCACAATATGCATATCATTTGATAGATCTGCTCATGCTGAACAACTTTGCCTCAAGAACCATTGCTGTCAATCAAACCGTTCATTAAATATTTGTGAATATGTTAAAAACCTGCTTTTGCGAACTAGTCCTAGGTTTTTCGCCCGATCGGAACCAAACCAGTCTAGGACAATTCTCTGGACTCTCTAGATCAATAATTATCAAAAAAAAGTTGAACTTTTGCATTTGGATTGCTATAATAGGTTCACTTCAAAATGTGGCCTTTACCAATTGTCCCTGAAAGCCTATATCTCTTTAAAGAATGTTCAAACCTTCTTAAAAACAAGTCAGAACATGTGAAATATCACTCTGAACATGCATGAAAATTTTCAGACAGATCTGACAAAATTTGCCTCTATAACAGTTAAAAAGGTGAAAATGATATGAATATAATGGCATATTAAGCCAATAAGTGGTTTTTTACTGCCCCCTGCTGTTTAAAATAGTCATGTTGTCATATTGTTCTATAATTCATATTTAGACTTTATAAAATCACTATTTTAACATTTACAATTACATTTAGTCAAAATCCATCTGTTAAAGTATTAGTATTGACAGTTTGATCACATTATATATTTCAAATGTCTGTATCTACAACATAATGTGTGTGTGTAGTCTTAGGTTTCTGAATAAATTCTGAATCATCTGATTAATAGCTTACAAAGACTTTGTGAAATGTTTATAGACCATTGAAATATATTTTCATAATGACATATCCCAATAGCATTGAAAAAACAACAACATTTGTCTTTGTGTGTGTGTGTGTGTGTGTGTGTGTGTGTGTGTGTGTGTGTGTGTGTGTGTGTGTGTGTGTGTGTGTGTAAACATGCATTATGGAGTTAAAATGGAAAAACTGGTTTGATTTAGTACAGAAAAATGGTGAAAATCATGAAGTTTAAAGTCAAAGTGAGCCAATAAGTGGTCTTCTACTGCCCTCTGCTGGCCATTCTACGTATTAATGAAGTCTACTCACATATGCTTTGGCATTCATTATACACTAAAAATCACTTATATAACAATAAGACACTAAAAAATAACGTATATAACAATTACTATTGTAGCACAATCATATTTTGTCAGAGTTTATCACTCATAAATCATATTTTGTCAGAGTATACAATCACAGTAAACAATGGTAAATCCTACTAGAATGTAGTATATCATGGTAAATCATGCTAGAATATGGCAAATCAGGCTAGAATCATAGTAAATAATACTAGAATGTGGTAAATTGTTGTGGGAGGAGCCTATTTTACTAAAATGGCTATAACTCAAGAAGTAAATGAGATATTTTCACCAAACTCAGTACACATGTGTATGGTTTCAATTTGAGGTCACAGTAAACATTTTTATGGAGATCGGACCATAGGTAGCGCTATAACTGTTAAAAAGCTTTAAAACCATATATATCCCATGGTAAACTGCCTGTATTGGCTGTAAATGGTCTTCTCCATCTATTATGTCCGTGGTTACATGCTTGCTAAATAAATCTTAATAACTTTTGATGCTTTTGTGCTTAAATGCCTAAAAGGCTTTAACTGCTTGAACCCCGATAAATGCTGCTTGCAGCTTTAATTATTATTATTATTTTTCCGCCATAAAACGCATCGTGCAGCCCAAACCGTAAGACCTAGAGACTTGAAACTTTGCCAGATGGTAGTACTATTGCTCGCTACTCAGATACACGGACTCAGCCCAATCGGCCCATAGGTGGCGCTATAGCAATCAAAAGCGCAAAACTGCTCAGAACTCCCAGACCGTAAGGCGTAGCTTCAAGTGTCTTATATCATTGAAATCCAGAGCTTCTGAAGAAAAAAACGTATATCTCCGATTTCATTTCCGCCATGATAGATTTTTCGCCATTTTGAATTTTGTCAAAAACCTACTTTTGCGAACTAGTCCCTGGTTTTTCGCCCGATCGGAACCAAACCAGTGCGGAATTGTTCTCTGGAGTCTGAAGATCAATAATTATCGAAAAAAAGTTGAAATTTCGATTAATGGTCGCTAGGGGGTGCAAAATTAACGTTGTGGGAGGAGCCTATTTTACTAAAATGGCTATAACTCAAGAAGTAATTAAGTAAACTTCACCAAACTTGGTACACATGTGTAAGAGGTCAATCTGAGGTCACAGTAAAAAAATTGCGTCGATTGGCCACATGGTGGCGCTATAAAACAAATAAAAACATATAGACAACTGACCGTTTTTCCGAATGACTTGAAATTTGGTATGCAGTGTCTTGGCCCAAGGGGCCATGTATGTCTAAAAGGATATTGGCGTATCTCAAAAAACATGGCCGCCATTGGCCAATGAGGTTTGAGCACCGTTAACGACGTCCGATCGGAGCGAAACTCGATGGGCATGTTCGGCTCAAGCCCCTAGAGGTCTGTAAGAATTTTGAAAGAAATCGGCCACTAGTTGGCGCTAACGAGTTTTAAGGCTCTGTAATCACGTGGTGTTACACTTATCATCACAAAATGCATATCATCTGATAGATCTGCTCATGCTGAACAACTTTGCCTCAAGAACCATCACTGTCAATCAAACTGTTCATTAAATATTCATGAATATGTTAAAAACCTACTTTTGCGAACTAGTCCCTGGTTTTTCGCCCGATCAGAACCAGACCAGTCTAGGACAATTCTCTGGACTCTCTAGATCAATAATTATCGAAAAAAAGTTGAACTTTTGCATTTTTCGCATGGGTATAATTGGGTCATAAAGAAAATGGGCGTGGCAAAATGCACTCAGAAGCCTATAAATCCTAAACGAAAACTCAGAACTTCACGAAAATGGGTGAGCATATGTGCCATAACATTCTAAACAAGCATGCAAAATTTCATGTAGATCGGACCATAGGTGGCGCTATAACTGGCAAAAAGTTTTAAAACTACATATTTCCTATGGTAAATTGCCTATATTGGCTGTAAATGGATTTTTCCATCTATAATTTCAGTGGTTAAAAGCTTGTTAAATAAAACGTAATGTCTTAAATGCTTATGTGCTTAAAGGCCTTAAATGCTTGAACCCCGATAAATGCTGCTTGCAGCTTTAATTTTTATTATTATTATTTTTCTTCTGCCGTAAAACGCATCGTGCAGCCCAAACCGTAAGTGCTAGAGACTTGAAACTTTGCCAGATGGTAGTACAAAAATCGAGGAGAGGTTATCAAAATATGACCCCGATTGGCCCATAGGTGGCGCTACAGTGCAAAAAACAAAAAAAAAATCATATTTTTGCTTAAATCTCATTAACCGTTTGTCACATACTCAAGTGTCTTATATCATTGGAATCCTTGGGACAAGCCGAACAAAAAAGGCCTCAAGGATTTCATTTCCGGTATGCAAATTTTCCGCCATTTTGAATTATGTCCAAAACCTACTTTTGCGAACTAGTCCCTGGTTTTGTGTCCGATCGGAACCAAACCAGTGCAGAAATGTTCTCTGGAGTCAGAATATCAATAATTATCGAAAAAAAGTTGAAATTTCGATTGACGGTCACTAAGGGGCACCAAAATGTTTGAAGAAGGCGGTGCCTATTTTACTAAAATGGCTATAACTCCAGAAGTAAATGAGGTATCTTCACCAAACTCGGTACACCTGTTTAAGAGGTCAATCTGAGGTCATAGTATAAAGATTGCGGCGATTGGCCACATGGTGGCGCTATAACATGAAAAAAACATAAATCAGGCTGTAACCACCTGACCGTTAGTCCGATTGACTTGAAAATTGGTATGCAGTGTCTTGGTCCAAGCTGTCATGTATATCTATGAGGACATTGGTGTATCTCAAAAAACATGGCCGCCATCGGCCAATGAAGTTTGAGCACCTATTAGACAAGGTTAACGGAGGCCGATCGGAACAAAACTCGGTGGGCATGTTCGACTCATGGCCCTAGAGGTCTGTAAGAATTTTGAAAGAAATCGGCCACTAGTTGGCGCTAACGAGTTTTATGGCTCTGTAATCACGTGGTGTTACACTTATCATCACAAAATGCATATCATTTGATAGACCTGCTCATGCTGAACAACTTTGCCTCTAGAACCATTGCTGTCAATCAAACAGTTTATTAATTATTCACGAATATGTTAAAAACCTACTTTTGCGAACTAGTCCCTGGTTTTTCGCCCGATCGGAACCAGACCAGTCTAGGACAATTCTCTGGACTCTCTAGATCAATAATTATCAAAAAAAAGTTAAAATTTTGCTTTTGGTTGGCTATAAGAGGATCATTTATAAAATAGGCATGTCCAAATACACTCAAACGTCTATAAAGCCTAAATAAAAACTCAGAACTTCACAAAAATTGATGGGCATATGTGAAATAACATGCTAAAGAAGCATGGAAATTTTTATGGAGATCGGACCATAGGTGGCGCTATAACTGTTAAAAAGCTTTGAAAACCATATATTTCCTATGGTAAATTTCCTGTATTGGCTGTAAATGGACTTTTCCATCTATTATTTCAGTGGTTCAAAGCTTTCTAAATAAATCTTAATGTCTTAAATGCTTATGTGTTTAAAGGCCTTAAATGCTTGAACCCCGATAAATGCTGCTTGCAGCTTTAATTATTATTATTATTATTATTATTATTTTCCCCTAAAACGCATCGTGCAGACCAAACCGTAAGAGCTGGAACCTTGAAACTTGGCCAAATGGTAGTCCTCAATTTGGGGAGAACCTATAAAAGTATGAGCCCGATTGGCCCATAGGTGGCGCTATAGCAACCAAAAGCGCAAAACTGCTCATAACTACTAGACCGTATGACATAGACTCAAGTGTCTTATATCATTGGAAAGCTGGACGCCTGACGAACAAAACGTATATCTCCGATTTCATTTCCGCCATGATAGATTTTCCGCCATTTTGAATTTTGTCAAAAACCTACTTTTGCGAACTAGTCCTAGGTTTTTCGCCCGATCGGAACCAAACCAGTGCAGAAATGTTCTCTTGAGTCTGAATATCAAAAACTATCGAAAAAAAGTTGAAATTTCGATTAACGGACGCTAAGGGGCGCCAAAACGTATGTTGTGGGAGGGGCCTTTTTTACTAAAATGGCTATAACTCCAGAACTAAATGAGGTATCTTCACCAAACTTGGTACACATGTGTAAGAGGTCAATCTGAGGTCACAACAAAAAAACCGCGGCGATTGTCCACATGGTGGCGCTATAACATGAAAAAAACATAAAACAGGCTATAACCACCTGACCATTACTCCGATTAACTTGAAAATTGGTATGCTGTGTCTTGGTCCAAGGTGCCATGTATGTGTATGAGGACATTGGCGTATCTCAAAAAACATGGCCGCCATTGGCCAATGAAGTTTGAGCACCTATTAGACAAGGTTAACGGAGGCCGAACGGAACGAAACTAGATGGGCATGTTCGACTCAAGGCCCTAGAGGTCTGTAAGAATTTTGAAAGAAATCGGCCACTAGTTGGCGCTAACGAGTTTTACGGCTCTGTAATCACGTGGTGTTACAAATATCCACACAATATGCATATAATTTGATAGATCTCCTCATCCTGAACAACTTTGCCTCAAGAACCATTGCTGTCAATCAAACCGTTTATTAAATATTCGCAAACATATTAAAAACCTACTTTTGCGAACTAGTCCTAGGTTTTTCGCCCGATCTGAACCAGACCAGTCTAGGACAATTCTCTGGACTCTCTAGATCAAAAACTATCAAAAAAAAGTTGAACTTTTGCATTTGGATGGCTGTAATAGGGTCATTTATAAAATGGGCGTGGCAAAATACACTAAAAAGCCTATAAATCCTAAATGAAAACTCAGAACTTCACAAAAATTGGTGAGCATATGTGACATAACATCATTAACAAGCATGCCAAATTTTATGGAGATCGGACCATAGGTGGAGCTATAACTGTCAAAAAGCTTTAAAACCATATATTTCCTATGGTACATTGCCTGTATTGGCTGTAAATGGTCTTTTCCATCTATTATGTCAGTGGTTACATGCTTGCTAAATAAAACCTGATAACTTTTGATGCTTTATGTGCTTAAAAACCCTTAAAGGCCTTAATAGCTTGAACCCCGATAAATGCTGCTTGCAGCTTTAATTATTATTATTTTCCCCTAAAACGCATCGTGCAGCCCAAACCGTAAATGCTGGAGACTTGAAACTCAGCCAAATGGTAGTCCTCAATTTGGGGAGAACCTATCAAAATATGACCCCGATTGGTCAATAGGTGGCGCTATAGCAAGCAAAAGTATGAAATCAGCCATAACTCCTAGACGGTTTGTCATAGAATCAAGTGTCTTATATCACTGTAATCCGTGGCTCAAGACGGTCAAAACGTATATCTCCGATTTCATTTCCGCCTGGGAAAATTTTCCGCCATTTTGAATTTTCTCAAAAACCTACTTTTGCGAACTAGTCCTAGGTTTTTCGTCCGATTGGAACCAAACCAGTGCAGAAATGTTCTCTGGAGTCTGAATATCAATAATTATCGAAAAAAAGTTGAAATTTCGATTCATGGACGTTAGGGGGCGTCAAAACGTACGTTGTGGGAGGAGCCTATTTTACTAAAACGGCTATAACTCGAGAAATAAATGAGTTATCTTCACCAAACTCGGTACACATGTGTAATAGTTCAATTTGAGGTCACAGTGAAAAAATCGCGACAATTGAACAGTAGATGACGCTATAACTTGAAAAAAACATGGAAAGGGCTATAACCACCTGACCGTTTGTCCGATTGACTTGAAAATTGGTATGCAGTGTCTTGGTCCAAGGTGCCATGTATGTCTATGAGGACATTGACGTATCTCAAAAAACATGGCCGCCATCGGCCAATGAAGTTTGAGCACCTATTAGACAAGGTTAACGGAGGCCGATCGGAACGAAACTCGATGGGCATGTTCGGCTCATGGCCCTAGAGGTCTGTAAGAATTTTGAAAGAAATCGGCCACTAGTTGGCGCTAACGAGTTTTATGGCTCTTTAATCACGTGGTGTTACACATATCATCACAAAATGCATATCATTTGATAGATCTGCTCATGTTGAACAACTTTGCCTCTAGAACCACTAATGTCAATCAAACCGTTCATTAAATATTTACGAATATGTTAAAAACATACTTTTGCGAACTAGTCCTAGGTTTTTCGCCCAATCGGAACCAAACCAGTCTAGGACAATTCTCTGGACTCTCTAGATCAATAATTATCAAAAAAAAGTTGAACTTTTGCATTTGGATGGCTGTAATAGGGTCATTTATAAAATGGGCGTGGCAAAATACATTAAAAAGCCTATAAATCCTAAATAAAAACCCAGAACTTCACAAAAATTGGTGAACTTATGTGACATAACATCATTAACAAGCATGCAAAATTTCATGGAGATCGGACCATAGTTGGCGCTATAACTGTTAAAAAGCTTTAAAACCATATATTTCCTATGGTACATTGCCTATATTGGCTGTAAATGGTGTTTTCCATCTATTATGTCAGTGGTTAAATGCTTGCTAAATAAAACTTGATAACTTTTGATGCTTTTGTGCTTAAAAACCCTTAAAGGCCTTAATAGCTTGAACCCCGATAAATGCTGCTTGCAGCTTTAATTATTAGGGGTTCAAGCACGAAGTGCTGAAACCCTATTGTAATTGCTCTGATTTTTATTATTATTATTTTCCCCTAAAACGCATCGTGCAGCCCAAACCGTAAATGCTGGAGACTTGAAACTCAGCCAAATGGTAGTCCTCAATTTGGGGAGAACCTATCAAAGTATGACCCCGATTGGTCAATAGGTGGCGCTATAGCAAGCAAAAGTATGAAATCAGCCATAACTCCTAGACGGTTTGTCATAGAATCAAGTGTCTTATATCACTGTAATCCTTGGCTCAAGACGGTCAAAACGTATATCTCCGATTTCATTTCCGCCTGGGAAAATTTTCCGCCATTTTGAATTTTCTCAAAAACCTACTTTTGCGAACTAGTCCTAGGTTTTTCGTCCGATTGGAACCAAACCAGTGCAGAAATGTTCTCTGGAGTCTGACTATCAATAATTATCGAAAAAAAGTTGAAATTTCGATTCACGGTCGCTAGGGGCCGCCAAAACGTACGTTGTGGGAGGAGCCTATTTTACTAAAACGGCTATAACTCGAGAAATAAATGAGGTATCTTCACCAAACTCGGTACACATGTGTAATAGTTCAATTTGAGGTCACAGTAAAAAAATCGCGACGATTGAACAGTAGGTGGCGCTATAACTTGAAAAAAACATGAAAAGGGCTATAACCACCTGACCGTTTGTCCGATTGACTTGAAAATTGGTATGCAGTGTCTTGGTCCAAGGTGCCATGTATGCCTATGAGGACATTGACGTATCTCAAAAAACATGGCCGCCATCGGCTAATGAAGTTTGAGCACCTATTAGACAAGGTTAACGGAGGCTGATCGGAACGAAACTCGATGGGCATGTTCGACTCATGGCCCAAGAGGTCTGTAAGAATTTTGAAAGAAATCGGCCACTAGTTGGCGCTAACGAGTTTTTTCGGCTCTGTAATCACGTGGTGTTGCATACATCCACACAATATGCATATCAGTTGATAGATCTCCTCATACTGAACAACTTTGCCTCAAGAACCATTGCTGTCAATCAAACCGTTCATTTAATATTCGCAAACATGTTAAAAACTTACTTTTGCAAACTAGTCCTAGGTTTTTTGCCCAATCGGAACCAAACCAGTCTAGAACAATTCTCTGGACTCTCTAGATCAATAATTATCAAAAAAAAGTTGAACTTTTGCATTTGGATGGCTGTAATAGGGTCATTTATAAAATGGGCGTGGCAAAATACACTAAAAAGCCTATAAATCCTAAATGAAAACTCAAAACTTCACAAAAATTGGTGAGCATATGTCACATAACATCATTAACAAGCATGCCAAATTTTATGGACATCGGACCAAAGGTGGCACTATAACTGTTAAAAAGCTTTAAAACCACATATTTCCTATGGTAAATTGCCTGTATTGGCTGTAAATGGACTTTTCAATCTATTATTTCAGTGGTTAAAAGCTTTCTAAATAAACCTTAATGTCTTAAATGCTTATGTGCTTAAAGGCCTTAAATGCTTGAACCCCGATAAATGCTGCTTGCAGCTTTAATTAGGGGTTCAAGCACGAAGTGCTGAAACCCTATTGTAATTGTACTGATTTTTAGGGGTTCAAGCACGAAGTGCTGAAACCCTATTGTAATTGTACTGATTTTTATTATTATTATTATTATTATTATTATTCCGCCCTAAAATGCCTGTATTGGCTGTAAATGGTCTTCTCCATCTATTATGTCCGTGGTTACATGCTTGCTAAATAAATCTTAATAACTTTTGATGCTTTTGTGCTTAAATGCCTAAAAGGCTTTAACTGCTTGAACCCCGATAAATGCTGCTTGCAGCTTTAATTATTATTATTATTATTATTATTATTATTCCGCCCTAAAACGCATCGTGCAGACCAAACCGTAAGAGCTGGAACCTTGAAACTTTGCCAAATGGTAGTCCTCAATTTGGGGAGAACCTATCAAAGTATGACCCAGATTGGCCCATAGGTGGCGCTACAATGACCACATTTACTAAATTGCTCACAACTCCTAGACAGTTTGTCCTAGATTGTCCATTTTAGCATCACTGTGATCCCTGGATCCAGACGGACAAAATGGCTATCTCCAAATTCACCTACGAGCAAAAAAAATTTGTTATGGCCAATTTTGTCAAAAACCTACTTTTGCGAACTAGTCCCTGGTTTTTGGCCCAATCGGAACCAGACCAGTCTAGCACAGTTCTCTGGACTCTCTAGATCAATAATTATCGAAAAAAAGTGGAACTTTTGCATTTGCCTGGCTGTAGCAGGGTCATTTAGGAAAGGGGAGGGACAAAAAAACACTCAAAAGCCTATACAACCTAAGGGAAAACCCCAAACTTCACGAAAATCGATGAGCAGATGTGTCAGACCATGGTGAAGAAGCATGCCAAGTTTCGTGAAGATCGGACAATAGGTGGCGCTATAACTGTCCAAAATGTCTCTTCTTATTAGGGGTTCAAGCACGAAGTGCTGAAACCCTATTGTAATTGTACTGATTTTTATTATTAGGGGTTCAAGCACGAAGTGGATCAAGAACTCTCTAGATCAATAATTATCGAAAAAAAGTGGAACTTTTGCATTTGCCTGGCTGTAGCAGGGTCATTTAGGAAAGGGGAGGGACAAAAAAACACTCAAAAGCCTATACAACCTAAGGGAAAACCCCAAACTTCACGAAAATCGATGAGCAGATGTGTCAGACCATGGTGAAGAAGCATGCCAAGTTTCGTGAAGATCGGACAATAGGTGGCGCTATAACTGTCCAAAATGTCTCTTCTTATTAGGGGTTCAAGCACGAAGTGCTGAAACCCTATTGTAATTGTACTGATTTTTATTATTAGGGGTTCAAGCACGAAGTGCTGAAACCCTATTGTAATTGTACTGATTTTTATTATTATTATTTTTCTTCTGCCGTAAAACGCATCGTGCAGCCCAAACCGTAAGTGCTAGAGACTTGAAACTTTGCCAGATGGTAGTACAAAAATCGAGGAGAGGTTATCAAAATATGACCCCGATTGGCCCATAGGTGGCGCTACAGTACAAAAAACAAAAAAAAATCATATTTTTGCTTAAATCTCATTAACCGTTTGTCACAGACTCAAGTGTCTTATATCATTGGAATCCTTGGGTCAAGCCGAACAAAAAAGGCCTCAAGGATTTCATTTCCGGTATGCAAATTTTCCGCCATTTTGAATTATGTCCAAAACCTACTTTTGCGAACTAGTACACCTGTTAAAAAAAGTTAAAATTTTGCTTTTGGTTGGCTAGAAGAGGATCATTTATAAAATAGGCGTGTCCAAATACACTCAAACGTCTATAAATCCTAAATAAAAACTCAGAACTTCACAAAAATTGGTCAGCATATGTGACATAACATCATTAACAAGCATGAAAAATTCTATGGAGATCGGACGATAGGTGGCGCTATAACTGTTAAAAAGCTTTAAAATCATATATTTCCTATGGTAAACTGCCTGTATTGGCTGTAAATGGTCTTTTCCATCTCTGATCATATAATTTTCATATCATAATGTTCAAAACTAGTGCAATACAATTCTCTGGACTCACTAGATCAATAATTGTCAGAAAAAGTTGAACTACTTCATTTGGATAGCTATAATAGGTTCACTTCAAAATCTGGCCTTTACCAAGTGTCCCCGAAAGCCTATATCTCTTTAATCAATGCTCAGACCTTCTTAAAAACAAGTCAGAACGTGTGAAATATCACCCTGAACAAGCATGAAAATTTTCAGACAGATCGGACAAAATTTGCCTCTATAACAGTTAAAAAGGTGAAAATGATATGAATTAATGGCATGTTAAGCCAATAAGTGGTATTTTACTGCCCCCTGCTGTTTAAAATAGTCATTTTCTCATATTGGTATTGGTATCAGCCATGGTAAATCATGATAAATGATGGTGTGTGTGTGTGTGTGTGTGTGTGTGTGTGTGTGTGTGTGTGTGTGTGTGTGTGGTACAAATATAACAAAGGTTTTATTTTCCAACATGAAAACAAACATAACAGAGTGCTAGTGCACAAACAATAACCGACAATGATAATAGATGAGAGGGGAACTTAAATACACAGATCAAGACAAGGACAACAGGTGACGGTTATGATGATGAGGAGCAGGTGATGATGAGGAGGGTGATGAGGAGCAGGTGCAGGTGATGACGACAGATGGTGAATGTGATGAAGACAGAAAGTGAATGTGATGAAGGTGAATGTGACACCAATATCACTGAAACATTTGTGTGTGTGTGTGTGTGTGTGTGTGTGTGTGTGTGTGTGTGTAGCATTATTGTGTGTAGCATATGTAGCAAGTATGCATTATTGAGTTAACATGGAAACACTGGTTTGCTTTAGTGCAGAAAACTGGTCAAAATCATGAGGTTTAAAGTGAAAGTGAGCCAATAAGTGGTCTTCTACTGCCCTCTGCTGGCCATTCTACTTATTAATTAAATTTTTCCACATGTGCTTGCATTTATACTTGAATACACACTAAAAATCACTTATATAGCAATAACTATTATAACACAATCATATTTTGTCAGTGTTAATCACTTTATTTGCACTGACACTTCAAATAATTGCTAGTAATGTGGTAAATCATGGTAAATCATGGTTAACTATGCTGTGTGTGTGTGTGTGTGTGTGTGTGTGTGTGTGTGTGTGTGTGTGTGTGTGTAAGCATGCATTGAGTTAACATGGATAAACTGGTTTGCTTTAGTGCAGAAAACTGGTTTAAAGTGAAAGTGAGCCAATAAGTGGTCTTCTACTGCCCTCTGCTGGCCATTCTACTTATTAATGAAATATTTCAACATGTGCTTGCATTCATACTTGAATACACACTAAAAAAATCACTTATATAGCAATAACTATTATAACACAATCATATTTTGTCAGTGTTAATCACTTTATTTGCACTGACACTTCAAATAATTGCTAGTAATGTGATAAATCAGGCTAGAAACATGGTAAATCAAAGTAAATAATACTAGATTGTCGTTTATCTCCTGGTAAATAATACTAGAACGTGGTATATCATGGTAAATCATGGTTAACTATGCTGTGTGTGTATGTGTGTGTGTGTGTGTGTGTGTGTGTGTGTGCGTGTGTGTGTGTGTGTGTGTGTGTGTGTGTGTGTGTGTGTGTAAGCATGCATTGAGTTAACATGGAAAAACTGGTTTGCTTTAGTGCAGAAAACTGGTTTAAAGTGAAAGTGAGCCAATAAGTGGTCTTCTAGTGCCCTCTGCTGGCCATTCTACTTAATAATGAAATATTTTACATGTGCTTTTGCATTCATACTTGGACACACACTAAAAATCACGTATATAACTAACTATTATAACACAATAATATTTTGTCAGTGTTCATCACCTCATTTGCACTGACACTTCACATAATTGCTAGTAATGTGGTTAATCATGCTAGAAACATTGTAAATCATAGTAAATAATACTGAAATGAGGTGTATCAAGGTAAATCATGCTAGAATCCTAATAAATCATTCTGGAACATGGTATATGATAGTAAATCATGCTAGAATCATATTAAATAATTCTAGAATGTGGCAAATCGTTGTGGGAGGAGCCTATTTTACTCAAATGGCTATAACTCAAGAAGTAAATGAGATATCTTCACCAAACTCAGTACACATGTGTATGGGTTCAATTTGAGGTCACAGTAAACAATTTTATGGAGATCGGACCATAGGTGGCGCTATAACTGTTAAAAAGCTTTAAAACCATATATATCCCATGGTAAACTGCCTGTATTGGCTGTAAATGGTCTTCTCCATCTATTATGTCCGTGGTTACATGCTTGCTAAATAAATCTTAATAACTTTTGATGCTTTTGTGCTTAAATGCCTAAAAGGCTTTAACTGCTTGAACCCCGATAAATGCTGCTTGCAGCTTTAATTATTATTATTATTATTATTATTATTATTCCGCCCTAAAACGCATCGTGCAGACCAAACCGTAAGAGCTGGAACCTTGAAACTTTGCCAAATGGTAGTCCTCAATTTGGGGAGAACCTATCAAAGTATGACCCAGATTGGCCCATAGGTGGCGCTACAATGACCACATTTACTAAATTGCTCACAACTCCTAGACAGTTTGTCCTAGATTGTCCATTTTAGCATCACTGTGATCCCTGGATCCAGACGGACAAAATGGCTATCTCCAAATTCACCTACGAGCAAAAAAAAATTGTTATGCCCAATTTTGTCAAAAACCTACTTTTGCAAACTAGTCCCTGGTTTTTGGCCCAATCGGAACCAGACCAGTCTAGCACAGTTCTCTGGACTCTCTAGATCAATAATTATTGAAAAAAAGTTGAACTTTTGCATTTGCCTGGCTGTAACAGGGTCATTTAGGAAAGGGGAGGGACAAAAAAACACTCAAAAGCCTATACAACCTAAGGGAAAACCCCAAACTTCACGAAAATCGATGAGCAGATGTGTCAGACCATGGTGAAGAAGCATGCCAAGTTTCGTGAAGATCGGACAATAGGTGGCGCTATAACTGTCCAAAATGTCTCTTCTTATTAGGGGTTCAAGCACGAAGTGCTGAAACCCTATTGTAATTGTACTGATTTTTATTATTATTAGGGGTTCAAGCACGAAGTGGATCAAGAACTCTCTAGATCAATAATTATCAAAAAAAAGTTGAACTTTTGCATTTGTATGGCTGTAATAGGGTCATTTATAAAATGGGTGTGGCAAAATACACTCAAAAGCCTATAAATCATAAATGAAAACTCAGAACTTCACAAAAATTGGTCAGCATATGTGACATACCATCATTAACAAGCATGCAAAATTTTATGGAGATCGGACCAAAGGTGGCGCTATAACTGTTAAAAAGCTTTAAAACCATATATTTCCTATGGTATGTTGCCTGTATTGGCTGTAAATGGTCTTTTCCATCTCTGATCATATAATTTTCATATCATAATGTTCAAAACTAGTGCAATACAATTCTCTGGACTCACTAGATCAATAATTGTCAGAAAAAGTTGAACTACTTCATTTGGATAGCTATAATAGGGTCACTTCAAAATGTAGCCTTTACCAAGTGTCCCCGAAAGCCTATATCTCTTTAATGAATGACTCAGACCTTCTTAAAAACAAGTCAGAACATGTGAAATATCACTCTGAACATGCATGAAAATTTTCAGACAGATCAGACAAAATTTGCCTCTATAACAGTTAAAAAGGTGAAAATGATATGAATATAATGGTATATTAAGCCAATAAGTGGTATTTTACTGCCCCCTGCTGTTTAAAATAGTCATTTTGTCATATTGTTCTATAATTTATATTGAGACTTTATAAAATCCCTATTTTAACATTTACAATTACATTTAGTCAAAATCCATCTGTTAAAGTATTAGTATTGACAGTTTGATCACATCATATATATCAAATATCGGTATCTACAACATAATGTGTGTGTGTAGTCTTAGGTTTCTGAATAAATTCTGAATAATCTGATTAATAGCTTACAAAGACTTTGTGAAATGTTTATAGACCATTCAAATATATTTTCATAATGACATATCCCAATAGCATTGAAAAAATAAAAACATTTGTGTGTGTGTGTGTGTGTGTGTGTATGTAAACATGCATTATGGAGTTAAAATGGAAAAACTGGTTTGCTTTAGTGCAGAAAAATGGTGAAAATCAAGAAGTTTAAAGTGAAAGTGAGCCAATATGTGGTCTTCTACTGCCCTCTTCTGGCCATTCTACTTATTAATGAAGTCTACTCACATATGCTTTTGCATTCATTAGACACTAAAAATCACTTATATAACAATAAGGCACTAAAAAATCACTTATATAACAATTACTATTGTAGCACAATCATATTTTGTCAGAGTTTATCACATCATTTGTACTGATAGTTCACATAATTGCTAGCAATGTGGTAAATCATGGTAAATCACTCTAAAAACATGGTAAATCATAATACATAATACTAGAATGTGGTGTATCAAGGTAAATCATACTAGAATCCTGGTACATCATTCTAGAACATGGTATATCATGGTACATCATGCTAGAACTGGGTAAATAATGGTAAACTATGCTAGAACAGGGTAAATTATGGTAAAGCATGATAAATCAGAATAAACTATGGTAAATCATGTTAGAATGTGGTATATCATGGTAAATCATGCTAGAACATGGTAAATCATGGTAAACTATGCTAGAACACGGTAAATCATGGTAAACTATGATAAATCATGATAAACTATGATAAATCATAATAAACTATGGTAAACCATGCTAGAATCATAGTAAACAATGGTAAATCATACTAGAATGTAGTATATAATGGTAAATCATGCTAGAATATGGCAAATCATGCTAGAATAAATAGAGTAAATAATAGTAGAGTAAATAATACTAGAATGTGGTAAATTGTTGTGGGAGGAGCCTATTTTACTAAAATGGCTATAACTCAAGAAGTAAATGAGATATCTTCACCAAACTCAGTACACATGTGTATGGGTTCAATTTGAAGTCACAGTAAACAATTTTATGGAGATCGGACCATAGGTGGCGCTATAACTGTTAAAAAGCTTTAAAATCATATATATACCATGGTAAACTGTCTGTATTGGCTGTAAATGGTCTTTTCCATCTATTATGTCAGTGGTTACATGCTTGCTAAATAAATCTTAATAACTTTTGATGCTTTTGTGCTTAAATGCCTTAAAGGCCTTAACTGCTTGAACCCCGATAAATGCTGCTTGCAGCTTTAATTATTAGGGGTTCAAGCACGAAGTGCTGAAACCCTATTGTAATTGTACTGATTTTTAGGGGTTCAAGCACGAAGTGCTGAAACCCTATTGTAATTGCTCTGATTTTTATTATTATTATTTTCCCCTAAAACGCATCGTGCAGCCCAAACCGTAAATGCTGGAGACTTGAAACTCAGCCAAATGGTAGTCCTCAATTTGGGGAGAACCTATCAAAGTATGGCCCCGATTGGTCAATAGGTGGCGCTATAGCAAGCAAAAGTATGAAATCAGCCATAACTCCTAGACGGTTTGTCATAGAATCAAGTGTCTTATATCACTGTAATCCTTGGCTCAAGACGGTCAAAACGTATATCTCCGATTTCATTTCCGCCTGGGAAAATTTTCCGCCATTTTGAATTTTCTCAAAAACCTACTTTTGCGAACTAGTCCTAGGTTTTTCGTCCGATTGGAACCAAACCAGTGCAGAAATGTTCTCTGGAGTCTGAATATCAATAATTATCGAAAAAAAGTTGAAATTTCGATTCACGGTCGCTAGGGGGCGCCAAAACGTACGTTGTGGGAGGAGCCTATTTTACTAAAACGGCTATAACTCGAGAAATAAATGAGGTATCTTCACCAAACTCGGTACACATGTGTAATAGTTCAATCTGAGGTCACAGTAAAAAAATCGCGACGATTGAACAGTAGGTGGCGCTATAACTTGAAAAAAACATGAAAAGGGCTATAACCACCTGACCGTTAGTCCGATTGACTTGAAAATTGGTATGCAGTGTCTTGGTCCAAGGTGCCATGTATGTCTATGAGGACATTGGTGTATCTCAAAAAACATGGCCGCCATTGGCCAATAAATTTGAGCACCTATTAGACAAGGTTAACGGAGGCTGATCGGAACGAAACTCGATGGGCATGTTCGACTCATGGCCCTGGAGGTCTGTAAGAATTTTAAAAGAAATCGGCCACTAGTTGGCGCTAACGAGTTTTATGGCTCTGTAATCACGTGGTGTTACACATATCATCACAATATGCATATCATTTGATAGATCTGCTCATGCTGAACAACTTTGCCTCAAGAACCATTGCTGTCAATCAAACCGTTCATTAAATATTTGTGAATATGTTAAAAACCTGCTTTTGCGAACTAGTCCTAGGTTTTTCGCCCGATCGGAACCAAACCAGTCTAGGACAATTCTCTGGACTCTCTAGATCAATAATTATCAAAAAAAAGTTGAACTTTTGCATTTGGATTGCTATAATAGGTTCACTTCAAAATGTGGCCTTTACCAATTGTCCCTGAAAGCCTATATCTCTTTAAAGAATGTTCAAACCTTCTTAAAAACAAGTCAGAACATGTGAAATATCACTCTGAACATGCATGAAAATTTTCAGACAGATCTGACAAAATTTGCCTCTATAACAGTTAAAAAGGTGAAAATGATATGAATATAATGGCATATTAAGCCAATAAGTGGTTTTTTACTGCCCCCTGCTGTTTAAAATAGTCATGTTGTCATATTGTTCTATAATTCATATTTAGACTTTATAAAATCACTATTTTAACATTTACAATTACATTTAGTCAAAATCCATCTGTTAAAGTATTAGTATTGACAGTTTGATCACATTATATATTTCAAATGTCTGTATCTACAACATAATGTGTGTGTGTAGTCTTAGGTTTCTGAATAAATTCTGAATCATCTGATTAATAGCTTACAAAGACTTTGTGAAATGTTTATAGACCATTGAAATATATTTTCATAATGACATATCCCAATAGCATTGAAAAAACAACAACATTTGTCTTTGTGTGTGTGTGTGTGTGTGTGTGTGTGTGTGTGTGTGTGTGTGTGTGTGTGTGTGTGTGTAAACATGCATTATGGAGTTAAAATGGAAAAACTGGTTTGATTTAGTACAGAAAAATGGTGAAAATCATGAAGTTTAAAGTCAAAGTGAGCCAATAAGTGGTCTTCTACTGCCCTCTGCTGGCCATTCTACGTATTAATGAAGTCTACTCACATATGCTTTGGCATTCATTATACACTAAAAATCACTTATATAACAATAAGACACTAAAAAATAACGTATATAACAATTACTATTGTAGCACAATCATATTTTGTCAGAGTTTATCACTCATAAATCATATTTTGTCAGAGTATACAATCACAGTAAACAATGGTAAATCCTACTAGAATGTAGTATATCATGGTAAATCATGCTAGAATATGGCAAATCAGGCTAGAATCATAGTAAATAATACTAGAATGTGGTAAATTGTTGTGGGAGGAGCCTATTTTACTAAAATGGCTATAACTCAAGAAGTAAATGAGATATTTTCACCAAACTCAGTACACATGTGTATGGTTTCAATTTGAGGTCACAGTAAACATTTTTATGGAGATCGGACCATAGGTAGCGCTATAACTGTTAAAAAGCTTTAAAACCATATATATCCCATGGTAAACTGCCTGTATTGGCTGTAAATGGTCTTCTCCATCTATTATGTCCGTGGTTACATGCTTGCTAAATAAATCTTAATAACTTTTGATGCTTTTGTGCTTAAATGCCTAAAAGGCTTTAACTGCTTGAACCCCGATAAATGCTGCTTGCAGCTTTAATTATTATTATTATTATTATTATTATTATTCCGCCCTAAAACGCATCGTGCAGACCAAACCGTAAGAGCTGGAACCTTGAAACTTTGCCAAATGGTAGTCCTCAATTTGGGGAGAACCTATCAAAGTATGACCCAGATTGGCCCATAGGTGGCGCTACAATGACCACATTTACTAAATTGCTCACAACTCCTAGACAGTTTGTCCTAGATTGTCCATTTTAGCATCACTGTGATCCCTGGATCCAGACGGACAAAATGGCTATCTCCAAATTCACCTACGAGCAAAAAAAAATTGTTATGCCCAATTTTGTCAAAAACCTACTTTTGCGAACTAGTCCCTGGTTTTTGGCCCAATCGGAACCAGACCAGTCTAGCACAGTTCTCTGGACTCTCTAGATCAATAATTATTGAAAAAAAGTTGAACTTTTGCATTTGCCTGGCTGTAACAGGGTCATTTAGGAAAGGGGAGGGACAAAAAAACACTCAAAAGCCTATACAACCTAAGGGAAAACCCCAAACTTCACGAAAATCGATGAGCAGATGTGTCAGACCATGGTGAAGAAGCATGCCAAGTTTCGTGAAGATCGGACAATAGGTGGCGCTATAACTGTCCAAAATGTCTCTTCTTATTAGGGGTTCAAGCACGAAGTGCTGAAACCCTATTGTAATTGTACTGATTTTTATTATTATTAGGGGTTCAAGCACGAAGTGGATCAAGAACTCTCTAGATCAATAATTATCAAAAAAAAGTTGAACTTTTGCATTTGTATGGCTGTAATAGGGTCATTTATAAAATGGGTGTGGCAAAATACACTCAAAAGCCTATAAATCATAAATGAAAACTCAGAACTTCACAAAAATTGGTCAGCATATGTGACATACCATCATTAACAAGCATGCAAAATTTTATGGAGATCGGACCAAAGGTGGCGCTATAACTGTTAAAAAGCTTTAAAACCATATATTTCCTATGGTATGTTGCCTGTATTGGCTGTAAATGGTCTTTTCCATCTCTGATCATATAATTTTCATATCATAATGTTCAAAACTAGTGCAATACAATTCTCTGGACTCACTAGATCAATAATTGTCAGAAAAAGTTGAACTACTTCATTTGGATAGCTATAATAGGGTCACTTCAAAATGTAGCCTTTACCAAGTGTCCCCGAAAGCCTATATCTCTTTAATGAATGACTCAGACCTTCTTAAAAACAAGTCAGAACATGTGAAATATCACTCTGAACATGCATGAAAATTTTCAGACAGATCAGACAAAATTTGCCTCTATAACAGTTAAAAAGGTGAAAATGATATGAATATAATGGTATATTAAGCCAATAAGTGGTATTTTACTGCCCCCTGCTGTTTAAAATAGTCATTTTGTCATATTGTTCTATAATTTATATTGAGACTTTATAAAATCCCTATTTTAACATTTACAATTACATTTAGTCAAAATCCATCTGTTAAAGTATTAGTATTGACAGTTTGATCACATCATATATATCAAATATCGGTATCTACAACATAATGTGTGTGTGTAGTCTTAGGTTTCTGAATAAATTCTGAATAATCTGATTAATAGCTTACAAAGACTTTGTGAAATGTTTATAGACCATTCAAATATATTTTCATAATGACATATCCCAATAGCATTGAAAAAATAAAAACATTTGTGTGTGTGTGTGTGTGTGTGTGTATGTAAACATGCATTATGGAGTTAAAATGGAAAAACTGGTTTGCTTTAGTGCAGAAAAATGGTGAAAATCAAGAAGTTTAAAGTGAAAGTGAGCCAATATGTGGTCTTCTACTGCCCTCTTCTGGCCATTCTACTTATTAATGAAGTCTACTCACATATGCTTTTGCATTCATTAGACACTAAAAATCACTTATATAACAATAAGGCACTAAAAAATCACTTATATAACAATTACTATTGTAGCACAATCATATTTTGTCAGAGTTTATCACATCATTTGTACTGATAGTTCACATAATTGCTAGCAATGTGGTAAATCATGGTAAATCACTCTAAAAACATGGTAAATCATAATACATAATACTAGAATGTGGTGTATCAAGGTAAATCATACTAGAATCCTGGTACATCATTCTAGAACATGGTATATCATGGTACATCATGCTAGAACTGGGTAAATAATGGTAAACTATGCTAGAACAGGGTAAATTATGGTAAAGCATGATAAATCAGAATAAACTATGGTAAATCATGTTAGAATGTGGTATATCATGGTAAATCATGCTAGAACATGGTAAATCATGGTAAACTATGCTAGAACACGGTAAATCATGGTAAACTATGATAAATCATGATAAACTATGATAAATCATAATAAACTATGGTAAACCATGCTAGAATCATAGTAAACAATGGTAAATCATACTAGAATGTAGTATATAATGGTAAATCATGCTAGAATATGGCAAATCATGCTAGAATAAATAGAGTAAATAATAGTAGAGTAAATAATACTAGAATGTGGTAAATTGTTGTGGGAGGAGCCTATTTTACTAAAATGGCTATAACTCAAGAAGTAAATGAGATATCTTCACCAAACTCAGTACACATGTGTATGGGTTCAATTTGAAGTCACAGTAAACAATTTTATGGAGATCGGACCATAGGTGGCGCTATAACTGTTAAAAAGCTTTAAAATCATATATATACCATGGTAAACTGTCTGTATTGGCTGTAAATGGTCTTTTCCATCTATTATGTCAGTGGTTACATGCTTGCTAAATAAATCTTAATAACTTTTGATGCTTTTGTGCTTAAATGCCTTAAAGGCCTTAACTGCTTGAACCCCGATAAATGCTGCTTGCAGCTTTAATTATTAGGGGTTCAAGCACGAAGTGCTGAAACCCTATTGTAATTGTACTGATTTTTAGGGGTTCAAGCACGAAGTGCTGAAACCCTATTGTAATTGCTCTGATTTTTATTATTATTATTTTCCCCTAAAACGCATCGTGCAGCCCAAACCGTAAATGCTGGAGACTTGAAACTCAGCCAAATGGTAGTCCTCAATTTGGGGAGAACCTATCAAAGTATGGCCCCGATTGGTCAATAGGTGGCGCTATAGCAAGCAAAAGTATGAAATCAGCCATAACTCCTAGACGGTTTGTCATAGAATCAAGTGTCTTATATCACTGTAATCCTTGGCTCAAGACGGTCAAAACGTATATCTCCGATTTCATTTCCGCCTGGGAAAATTTTCCGCCATTTTGAATTTTCTCAAAAACCTACTTTTGCGAACTAGTCCTAGGTTTTTCGTCCGATTGGAACCAAACCAGTGCAGAAATGTTCTCTGGAGTCTGAATATCAATAATTATCGAAAAAAAGTTGAAATTTCGATTCACGGTCGCTAGGGGGCGCCAAAACGTACGTTGTGGGAGGAGCCTATTTTACTAAAACGGCTATAACTCGAGAAATAAATGAGGTATCTTCACCAAACTCGGTACACATGTGTAATAGTTCAATCTGAGGTCACAGTAAAAAAATCGCGACGATTGAACAGTAGGTGGCGCTATAACTTGAAAAAAACATGAAAAGGGCTATAACCACCTGACCGTTAGTCCGATTGACTTGAAAATTGGTATGCAGTGTCTTGGTCCAAGGTGCCATGTATGTCTATGAGGACATTGGTGTATCTCAAAAAACATGGCCGCCATTGGCCAATAAATTTGAGCACCTATTAGACAAGGTTAACGGAGGCTGATCGGAACGAAACTCGATGGGCATGTTCGACTCATGGCCCTGGAGGTCTGTAAGAATTTTAAAAGAAATCGGCCACTAGTTGGCGCTAACGAGTTTTATGGCTCTGTAATCACGTGGTGTTACACATATCATCACAATATGCATATCATTTGATAGATCTGCTCATGCTGAACAACTTTGCCTCAAGAACCATTGCTGTCAATCAAACCGTTCATTAAATATTTGTGAATATGTTAAAAACCTGCTTTTGCGAACTAGTCCTAGGTTTTTCGCCCGATCGGAACCAAACCAGTCTAGGACAATTCTCTGGACTCTCTAGATCAATAATTATCAAAAAAAAGTTGAACTTTTGCATTTGGATTGCTATAATAGGTTCACTTCAAAATGTGGCCTTTACCAATTGTCCCTGAAAGCCTATATCTCTTTAAAGAATGTTCAAACCTTCTTAAAAACAAGTCAGAACATGTGAAATATCACTCTGAACATGCATGAAAATTTTCAGACAGATCTGACAAAATGTGCCTCTATAACAGTTAAAAAGGTGAAAATGATATGAATATAATGGCATATTAAGCCAATAAGTGGTTTTTTACTGCCCCCTGCTGTTTAAAATAGTCATGTTGTCATATTGTTCTATAATTCATATTTAGACTTTATAAAATCACTATTTTAACATTTACAATTACATTTAGTCAAAATCCATCTGTTAAAGTATTAGTATTGACAGTTTGATCACATTATATATTTCAAATGTCTGTATCTACAACATAATGTGTGTGTGTAGTCTTAGGTTTCTGAATAAATTCTGAATCATCTGATTAATAGCTTACAAAGACTTTGTGAAATGTTTATAGACCATTGAAATATATTTTCATAATGACATATCCCAATAGCATTGAAAAAACAACAACATTTGTCTTTGTGTGTGTGTGTGTGTGTGTGTGTGTGTGTGTGTGTGTGTGTGTGTGTGTAAACATGCATTATGGAGTTAAAATGGAAAAACTGGTTTGATTTAGTACAGAAAAATGGTGAAAATCATGAAGTTTAAAGTCAAAGTGAGCCAATAAGTGGTCTTCTACTGCCCTCTGCTGGCCATTCTACGTATTAATGAAGTCTACTCACATATGCTTTGGCATTCATTATACACTAAAAATCACTTATATAACAATAAGACACTAAAAAATAACGTATATAACAATTACTATTGTAGCACAATCATATTTTGTCAGAGTTTATCACTCATAAATCATATTTTGTCAGAGTATACAATCACAGTAAACAATGGTAAATCCTACTAGAATGTAGTATATCATGGTAAATCATGCTAGAATATGGCAAATCAGGCTAGAATCATAGTAAATAATACTAGAATGTGGTAAATTGTTGTGGGAGGAGCCTATTTTACTAAAATGGCTATAACTCAAGAAGTAAATGAGATATTTTCACCAAACTCAGTACACATGTGTATGGTTTCAATTTGAGGTCACAGTAAACATTTTTATGGAGATCGGACCATAGGTAGCGCTATAACTGTTAAAAAGCTTTAAAACCATATATATCCCATGGTAAACTGCCTGTATTGGCTGTAAATGGTCTTCTCCATCTATTATGTCCGTGGTTACATGCTTGCTAAATAAATCTTAATAACTTTTGATGCTTTTGTGCTTAAATGCCTAAAAGGCTTTAACTGCTTGAACCCCGATAAATGCTGCTTGCAGCTTTAATTATTATTATTATTATTATTATTATTATTCCGCCCTAAAACGCATCGTGCAGACCAAACCGTAAGAGCTGGAACCTTGAAACTTTGCCAAATGGTAGTCCTCAATTTGGGGAGAACCTATCAAAGTATGACCCAGATTGGCCCATAGGTGGCGCTACAATGACCACATTTACTAAATTGCTCACAACTCCTAGACAGTTTGTCCTAGATTGTCCATTTTAGCATCACTGTGATCCCTGGATCCAGACGGACAAAATGGCTATCTCCAAATTCACCTACGAGCAAAAAAAAATTGTTATGCCCAATTTTGTCAAAAACCTACTTTTGCGAACTAGTCCCTGGTTTTTGGCCCAATCGGAACCAGACCAGTCTAGCACAGTTCTCTGGACTCTCTAGATCAATAATTATTGAAAAAAAGTTGAACTTTTGCATTTGCCTGGCTGTAACAGGGTCATTTAGGAAAGGGGAGGGACAAAAAAACACTCAAAAGCCTATACAACCTAAGGGAAAACCCCAAACTTCACGAAAATCGATGAGCAGATGTGTCAGACCATGGTGAAGAAGCATGCCAAGTTTCGTGAAGATCGGACAATAGGTGGCGCTATAACTGTCCAAAATGTCTCTTCTTATTAGGGGTTCAAGCACGAAGTGCTGAAACCCTATTGTAATTGTACTGATTTTTATTATTATTAGGGGTTCAAGCACGAAGTGGATCAAGAACTCTCTAGATCAATAATTATCAAAAAAAAGTTGAACTTTTGCATTTGTATGGCTGTAATAGGGTCATTTATAAAATGGGTGTGGCAAAATACACTCAAAAGCCTATAAATCATAAATGAAAACTCAGAACTTCACAAAAATTGGTCAGCATATGTGACATACCATCATTAACAAGCATGCAAAATTTTATGGAGATCGGACCAAAGGTGGCGCTATAACTGTTAAAAAGCTTTAAAACCATATATTTCCTATGGTATGTTGCCTGTATTGGCTGTAAATGGTCTTTTCCATCTCTGATCATATAATTTTCATATCATAATGTTCAAAACTAGTGCAATACAATTCTCTGGACTCACTAGATCAATAATTGTCAGAAAAAGTTGAACTACTTCATTTGGATAGCTATAATAGGGTCACTTCAAAATGTAGCCTTTACCAAGTGTCCCCGAAAGCCTATATCTCTTTAATGAATGACTCAGACCTTCTTAAAAACAAGTCAGAACATGTGAAATATCACTCTGAACATGCATGAAAATTTTCAGACAGATCAGACAAAATTTGCCTCTATAACAGTTAAAAAGGTGAAAATGATATGAATATAATGGTATATTAAGCCAATAAGTGGTATTTTACTGCCCCCTGCTGTTTAAAATAGTCATTTTGTCATATTGTTCTATAATTTATATTGAGACTTTATAAAATCCCTATTTTAACATTTACAATTACATTTAGTCAAAATCCATCTGTTAAAGTATTAGTATTGACAGTTTGATCACATCATATATATCAAATATCGGTATCTACAACATAATGTGTGTGTGTAGTCTTAGGTTTCTGAATAAATTCTGAATAATCTGATTAATAGCTTACAAAGACTTTGTGAAATGTTTATAGACCATTCAAATATATTTTCATAATGACATATCCCAATAGCATTGAAAAAATAAAAACATTTGTGTGTGTGTGTGTGTGTGTGTGTATGTAAACATGCATTATGGAGTTAAAATGGAAAAACTGGTTTGCTTTAGTGCAGAAAAATGGTGAAAATCAAGAAGTTTAAAGTGAAAGTGAGCCAATATGTGGTCTTCTACTGCCCTCTTCTGGCCATTCTACTTATTAATGAAGTCTACTCACATATGCTTTTGCATTCATTAGACACTAAAAATCACTTATATAACAATAAGGCACTAAAAAATCACTTATATAACAATTACTATTGTAGCACAATCATATTTTGTCAGAGTTTATCACATCATTTGTACTGATAGTTCACATAATTGCTAGCAATGTGGTAAATCATGGTAAATCACTCTAAAAACATGGTAAATCATAATACATAATACTAGAATGTGGTGTATCAAGGTAAATCATACTAGAATCCTGGTACATCATTCTAGAACATGGTATATCATGGTACATCATGCTAGAACTGGGTAAATAATGGTAAACTATGCTAGAACAGGGTAAATTATGGTAAAGCATGATAAATCAGAATAAACTATGGTAAATCATGTTAGAATGTGGTATATCATGGTAAATCATGCTAGAACATGGTAAATCATGGTAAACTATGCTAGAACACGGTAAATCATGGTAAACTATGATAAATCATGATAAACTATGATAAATCATAATAAACTATGGTAAACCATGCTAGAATCATAGTAAACAATGGTAAATCATACTAGAATGTAGTATATAATGGTAAATCATGCTAGAATATGGCAAATCATGCTAGAATAAATAGAGTAAATAATAGTAGAGTAAATAATACTAGAATGTGGTAAATTGTTGTGGGAGGAGCCTATTTTACTAAAATGGCTATAACTCAAGAAGTAAATGAGATATCTTCACCAAACTCAGTACACATGTGTATGGGTTCAATTTGAAGTCACAGTAAACAATTTTATGGAGATCGGACCATAGGTGGCGCTATAACTGTTAAAAAGCTTTAAAATCATATATATACCATGGTAAACTGTCTGTATTGGCTGTAAATGGTCTTTTCCATCTATTATGTCAGTGGTTACATGCTTGCTAAATAAATCTTAATAACTTTTGATGCTTTTGTGCTTAAATGCCTTAAAGGCCTTAACTGCTTGAACCCCGATAAATGCTGCTTGCAGCTTTAATTATTAGGGGTTCAAGCACGAAGTGCTGAAACCCTATTGTAATTGTACTGATTTTTAGGGGTTCAAGCACGAAGTGCTGAAACCCTATTGTAATTGCTCTGATTTTTATTATTATTATTTTCCCCTAAAACGCATCGTGCAGCCCAAACCGTAAATGCTGGAGACTTGAAACTCAGCCAAATGGTAGTCCTCAATTTGGGGAGAACCTATCAAAGTATGGCCCCGATTGGTCAATAGGTGGCGCTATAGCAAGCAAAAGTATGAAATCAGCCATAACTCCTAGACGGTTTGTCATAGAATCAAGTGTCTTATATCACTGTAATCCTTGGCTCAAGACGGTCAAAACGTATATCTCCGATTTCATTTCCGCCTGGGAAAATTTTCCGCCATTTTGAATTTTCTCAAAAACCTACTTTTGCGAACTAGTCCTAGGTTTTTCGTCCGATTGGAACCAAACCAGTGCAGAAATGTTCTCTGGAGTCTGAATATCAATAATTATCGAAAAAAAGTTGAAATTTCGATTCACGGTCGCTAGGGGGCGCCAAAACGTACGTTGTGGGAGGAGCCTATTTTACTAAAACGGCTATAACTCGAGAAATAAATGAGGTATCTTCACCAAACTCGGTACACATGTGTAATAGTTCAATCTGAGGTCACAGTAAAAAAATCGCGACGATTGAACAGTAGGTGGCGCTATAACTTGAAAAAAACATGAAAAGGGCTATAACCACCTGACTGTTTGTCCGATTGACTTGAAAATTGGTATGCAGTGTCTTGGTCCAAGGTGCCATGTATGCCTATGAGGACATTGACGTATCTCAAAAAACATGGCCGCCATCGGCCAATGAAGTTTGAGCACCTATTAGACAAGGTTAACGGAGGCTGATCGGAACGAAACTCGATGGGCATGTTCGACTCATGGCCCAAGAGGTCTGTAAGAATTTTGAAAGAAATCGGCCACTAGTTGGCGCTAACGAGTTTTTTCGGCTCTGTAATCACGTGGTGTTGCATACATCCACACAATATGCATATCAGTTGATAGATCTCCTCATACTGAACAACTTTGCCTCAAGAACCATTGCTGTCAATCAAACCGTTCATTTAATATTCGCAAACATGTTAAAAACCTACTTTTGCGAACTAGTCCTAGGTTTTTTGCCCAATCGGAACCAAACCAGTCTAGGACAATTCTCTGGACTCTCTAGATCAATAATTATCAAAAAAAAGTTGAACTTTAGCATTTGGATGGCTGTAATAGGGTCATTTATAAAATGGGCGTGGCAAAATACACTAAAAAGCCTATAAATCCTAAATGAAAACTCAAAACTTCACAAAAATTGGTGAGCATATGTCACATAACATCATTAACAAGCATGCCAAATTTTATGGACATCGGACCAAAGGTGGCACTATAACTGTTAAAAAGCTTTAAAACCACATATTTCCTATGGTAAATTGCCTGTATTGGCTGTAAATGGACTTTTCAATCTATTATTTCAGTGGTTAAAAGCTTTCTAAATAAATCTTAATGTCTTAAATGCTTATGTGCTTAAAGGCCTTAAATGCTTGAACCCCGATAAATGCTGCTTGCAGCTTTAATTATTATTATTATTATTATTATTCCGCCCTAAAACGCATCGTGCAGACCAAACCGTAAGAGCTGGAACCTTGAAACTTTGCCAAATGGTAGTCCTCAATTTGGGGAGAACCTATCAAAGTATGACCCAGATTGGCCCATAGGTGGCGCTACAATGACCACATTTACTAAATTGCTCACAACTCCTAGACAGTTTGTCCTAGATTGTCCATTTTAGCATCACTGTGATCCCTGGATCCAGACGGGCAAAATCCAAATTCACCTACGAGCAAAAAAAAAAAATTGTTATGGCCAATTTTGTCAAAAACCTACTTTTGCGAACTAGTCCCTGGTTTTTGGCCCAATCGGAACCAGACCAGTCTAGCACAGTTCTCTGGACTCTCTAGATCAATAATTATGTCTGGTACACATGTCTGGTACACATGTGTAAGAGGTCAATCTGAGGTCACAGTAAAAAAATCGCGGCGATCGGCCACATGGTGGCGCTATAACATGACAAAAACATAAAACAGGCTATAACCACCTGACCGTTAGTCCGATTGACTTGAAAATTGGTATGCAGTGTCTTGGTCCAAGGTGCCATGTATGTCTATGAGGACATTGGTGTATCTCAAAAAACATGGCCGCCATTGGCCAATAAATTTGAGCACCTATTAGACAAGGTTAACAGAGGCCGATCGGAACGAAACTCGATGGGCATGTTCGACTCATGGCCCTGGAGGTCTGTAAGAATTTTAAAAGAAATCGGCCACTAGTTGGCGCTAACGAGTTTTATGGCTCTGTAATCACGTGGTGTTACACATATCATCACAATATGCATATCATTTGATAGATCTGCTCATGCTGAACAACTTTGCCTCAAGAACCATTGCTGTCAATCAAACCGTTCATTAAATATTTGTGAATATGTTAAAAACCTGCTTTTGCGAACTAGTCCTAGGTTTTTCGCCCGATCGGAACCAAACCAGTCTAGGACAATTCTCTGGACTCTCTAGATCAATAATTATCAAAAAAAAGTTGAACTTTTGCATTTGGATTGCTATAATAGGTTCACTTCAAAATGTGGCCTTTACCAATTGTCCCTGAAAGCCTATATCTCTTTAAAGAATGTTCAAACCTTCTTAAAAACAAGTCAGAACATGTGAAATATCACTCTGAACATGCATGAAAATTTTCAGACAGATCTGACAAAATTTGCCTCTATAACAGTTAAAAAGGTGAAAATGATATGAATATAATGGCATATTAAGCCAATAAGTGGTTTTTTACTGCCCCCTGCTGTTTAAAATAGTCATGTTGTCATATTGTTCTATAATTCATATTTAGACTTTATAAAATCACTATTTTAACATTTACAATTACATTTAGTCAAAATCCATCTGTTAAAGTATTAGTATTGACAGTTTGATCACATTATATATTTCAAATGTCTGTATCTACAACATAATGTGTGTGTGTAGTCTTAGGTTTCTGAATAAATTCTGAATCATCTGATTAATAGCTTACAAAGACTTTGTGAAATGTTTATAGACCATTGAAATATATTTTCATAATGACATATCCCAATAGCATTGAAAAAACAACAACATTTGTCTTTGTGTGTGTGTGTGTGTGTGTGTGTGTGTGTGTGTGTGTGTGTGTGTGTGTGTGTGTGTGTGTAAACATGCATTATGGAGTTAAAATGGAAAAACTGGTTTGATTTAGTACAGAAAAATGGTGAAAATCATGAAGTTTAAAGTCAAAGTGAGCCAATAAGTGGTCTTCTACTGCCCTCTGCTGGCCATTCTACGTATTAATGAAGTCTACTCACATATGCTTTGGCATTCATTATACACTAAAAATCACTTATATAACAATAAGACACTAAAAAATAACGTATATAACAATTACTATTGTAGCACAATCATATTTTGTCAGAGTTTATCACTCATAAATCATATTTTGTCAGAGTACACAATCACAGTAAACAATGGTAAATCCTACTAGAATGTAGTATATCATGGTAAATCATGCTAGAATATGGCAAATCAGGCTAGAATCATAGTAAATAATACTAGAATGTGGTAAATTGTTGTGGGAGGAGCCTATTTTACTAAAATGGCTATAACTCAAGAAGTAAATGAGATATTTTCACCAAACTCAGTACACATGTGTATGGTTTCAATTTGAGGTCACAGTAAACATTTTTATGGAGATCGGACCATAGGTAGCGCTATAACTGTTAAAAAGCTTTAAAACCATATATATCCCATGGTAAACTGCCTGTATTGGCTGTAAATGGTCTTCTCCATCTATTATGTCCGTGGTTACATGCTTGCTAAATAAATCTTAATAACTTTTGATGCTTTTGTGCTTAAATGCCTAAAAGGCTTTAACTGCTTGAACCCCGATAAATGCTGCTTGCAGCTTTAATTATTATTATTATTATTATTATTATTATTCCGCCCTAAAACGCATCGTGCAGACCAAACCGTAAGAGCTGGAACCTTGAAACTTTGCCAAATGGTAGTCCTCAATTTGGGGAGAACCTATCAAAGTATGACCCAGATTGGCCCATAGGTGGCGCTACAATGACCACATTTACTAAATTGCTCACAACTCCTAGACAGTTTGTCCTAGATTGTCCATTTTAGCATCACTGTGATCCCTGGATCCAGACGGACAAAATGGCTATCTCCAAATTCACCTACGAGCAAAAAAATTGTTATGGCCAATTTTGTCAAAAACCTACTTTTGCGAACTAGTCCCTGGTTTTTGGCCCAATCGGAACCAGACCAGTCTAGCACAGTTCTCTGGACTCTCTAGATCAATAATTATCGAAAAAAAGTGGAACTTTTGCATTTGCCTGGCTGTAGCAGGGTCATTTAGGAAAGGGGAGGGACAAAAAAACACTCAAAAGCCTATACAACCTAAGGGAAAACCCCAAACTTCACGAAAATCGATGAGCAGATGTGTCAGACCATGGTGAAGAAGCATGCCAAGTTTCGTGAAGATCGGACAATAGGTGGCGCTATAACTGTCCAAAATGTCTCTTCTTATTAGGGGTTCAAGCACGAAGTGCTGAAACCCTATTGTAATTGTACTGATTTTTATTATTAGGGGTTCAAGCACGAAGTGCTGAAACCCTATTGTAATTGTACTGATTTTTATTATTATTATTTTTCTTCTGCCGTAAAACGCATCGTGCAGCCCAAACCGTAAGTGCTAGAGACTTGAAACTTTGCCAGATGGTAGTACAAAAATCGAGGAGAGGTTATCAAAATATGACCCCGATTGGCCCATAGGTGGCGCTACAGTACAAAAAACAAAAAAAAAATCATATTTTTGCTTAAATCTCATTAACCGTTTGTCACAGACTCAAGTGTCTTATATCATTGGAATCCTTGGGTCAAGCCGAACAAAAAAGGCCTCAAGGATTTCATTTCCGGTATGCAAATTTTCCGCCATTTTGAATTATGTCCAAAACCTACTTTTGCGAACTAGTCCCTGGTTTTGTGTCCGATTGGAACCAAACCAGTGCAGAAATGTTCTCTGGAGTCAGAATATCAATAATTATCGAAAAAAAGTTGAAATTTCGATTGACGGTCGCTAAGGGGCGCCAAAATGTTTAAAGAAGGCGGAGCCTATTTTACTAAAATGGCTATAACTCCAGAAGTAAATGAGGTATCTTCACCAAACTCGGTACACCTGTGTAAGAGGTCAATCTGAGGTCATAGTAAAAAGATTGCGGCGATTGGCCACATGGTGGCGCTATAACATTAAAAAAACATAAATCAGGCTGTAACCACCTGACCGTTAGTCCGATTGACTTGAAAATTGGTATGCAGTGTCTTGGTCCAAGCTGTCATGTATATCTATGAGGACATTGGTGTATCTCAAAAAACATGGCCGCCATCGGCCAATGAAGTTTGAGCACCTATTAGACAAGGTTAATGGAGGCCGATCGGAACAAAACTCGGTGGGCATGTTCGACTCATGGCCCTAGAGGTCTGTAAGAATTTTGAAAGAAATCGGCCACTAGTTGGCGCTAACGAGTTTTATGGCTCTGTAATCACGTGGTGTTACACTTATCATCACAAAATGCATATCATTTGATAGACCTGCTCATGCTGAACAACTTTGCCTCTAGAACCATTGCTGTCAATCAAACAGTTTATTAATTATTCACGAATATGTTAAAAACCTACTTTTGCGAACTAGTCCCTGGTTTTTCGCCCGATCGGAACCAGACCAGTCTAGGACAATTCTCTGGACTCTCTAGATCAATAATTATCAAAAAAAAGTTAAAATTTTGCTTTTGGTTGGCTATAAGAGGATCATTTATAAAATAGGCGTGTCCAAATACACTCAAACGTCTATAAAGCCTAAATAAAAACTCAGAACTTCACAAAAATTGATGGGCATATGTGAAATAACATGCTAAAGAAGCATGGAAATTTTTATGGAGATCGGACCATAGGTGGCGCTATAACTGTTAAAAAGCTTTGAAAACCATATATTTCCTATGGTAAATTTCCTGTATTGGCTGTAAATGGACTTTTCCATCTATTTTTTCAGTGGTTAAAAGCTTTCTAAATAAATCTTAATGTCTTAAATGCTTATGTGCTTAAAGGCCTTAAATGCTTGAACCCCGATAAATGCTGCTTGCAGCTTTAATTAGGGGTTCAAGCACGAAGTGCTGAAACCCTATTGTAATTGCCCTGATTTTTATTATTATTATTATTCTTCCCTAAAACGCATCGTGCAGCCAAAACCGTAAGGCCTAGAGACGTGATACTTGGTCAAATGGTAGTAGTATTGCTCGCTACTCAGATACACGGACTTAGCCAAATCGGCCCATAGGTGGCGCTACAGCGACCAAAAGCGCGAAACTGCTCATAACTCCTAGACTGTATGTCGTAGACTCAAGTGTCTTATATCAATGTAATCAAGACCTCATGGCAAACAAAACGTATATCTTTGATTTCATTTCCGGTATGCAAATTTTTCCGCCATTTTGAATTTTGTCAAAAACCTACTTTTGCGAACTAGTCCTAGGTTTTTTGCCCGATCGGAACCAAACCAGTGCAGAAATGTTCTCTGGAGTTTGATTATCAATAATTATCAAAAAAAAGTTGAAATTTCGATTCACGGTCGCTAAGGGGCGCCAAATTGTATGTTGTGGGAGGAGCCTATTTTACTAAAACGGCCATAACTCCAGAAGTAAATGAGGTATCTTCACCAAACTCGGTACAATTATTTAAGAGGTCAATCTGAGGTCACAGTAAAAAAATCGTGGCGATTGGCCACATGGTGGCGCTATAACATGAAAAAAACATAAAACTGGCTATAACCACCTGACCATTAGTCCGATTGACTTGAAAATTGGTATGCAGTGTCTTGGTCCAAGGTGTCATGTATGTCTATGAGGACATTGGTGTATCTCAAAAAACATGGCCGCCATCGGCCAATGAAGTTTGAGCACCTATTAGACAAGGTTAACGGAGGCCGATCGGAACGAAACTCAGTGGGCATGTTCGACTCATGGCCCTAGAGGTCTGTAAGAATTTTGAAAGAAATCAGCCACTAGTTGGCACTAACGAGTTTTATGGCTCTGTAATCACGTGGTGTTACACTTATCGTAACAAAATGCATATCATTTGATAGATCTGCTCATGCTGAACAACTTTGCCTCAAGAACCATTGCTGTCAATCAAACCGTTCATTAAATATTCGCGAACATGTTAAAAACCTACTTTTGCGAACTAGTCCTAGGTTTTTCGCCCGATCGGAACCAGACCAGTCTAGGACAATTCTCTGGACTCTCTAGATCAATAATTATCAAAAAAAAGTTGAACTTTTGCATTTGTATGGCTGTAATAGGGTCATTTATAAAATGGGTGTGGCAAAATACACTCAAAAGCCTATAAATCATAAATGAAAACTCAGAACTTCACAAAAATTGGTCAGCATATGTGACATACCATCATTAACAAGCATGCAAAATTTTATGGAGATCGGACCAAAGGTGGCGCTATAACTGTTAAAAAGCTTTAAAACCATATATTTCCTATGGTATGTTGCCTGTATTGGCTGTAAATGGTCTTTTCCATCTCTGATCATATAATTTTCATATCATAATGTTCAAAACTAGTGCAATACAATTCTCTGGACTCACTAGATCAATAATTGTCAGAAAAAGTTGAACTACTTCATTTGGATAGCTATAATAGGGTCACTTCAAAATGTAGCCTTTACCAAGTGTCCCCGAAAGCCTATATCTCTTTAATGAATGACTCAGACCTTCTTAAAAACAAGTCAGAACATGTGAAATATCACTCTGAACATGCATGAAAATTTTCAGACAGATCAGACAAAATTTGCCTCTATAACAGTTAAAAAGGTGAAAATGATATGAATATAATGGTATATTAAGCCAATAAGTGGTATTTTACTGCCCCCTGCTGTTTAAAATAGTCATTTTGTCATATTGTTCTATAATTTATATTGAGACTTTATAAAATCCCTATTTTAACATTTACAATTACATTTAGTCAAAATCCATCTGTTAAAGTATTAGTATTGACAGTTTGATCACATCATATATATCAAATATCGGTATCTACAACATAATGTGTGTGTGTAGTCTTAGGTTTCTGAATAAATTCTGAATAATCTGATTAATAGCTTACAAAGACTTTGTGAAATGTTTATAGACCATTCAAATATATTTTCATAATGACATATCCCAATAGCATTGAAAAAATAAAAACATTTGTGTGTGTGTGTGTGTGTGTGTGTATGTAAACATGCATTATGGAGTTAAAATGGAAAAACTGGTTTGCTTTAGTGCAGAAAAATGGTGAAAATCAAGAAGTTTAAAGTGAAAGTGAGCCAATATGTGGTCTTCTACTGCCCTCTTCTGGCCATTCTACTTATTAATGAAGTCTACTCACATATGCTTTTGCATTCATTAGACACTAAAAATCACTTATATAACAATAAGGCACTAAAAAATCACTTATATAACAATTACTATTGTAGCACAATCATATTTTGTCAGAGTTTATCACATCATTTGTACTGATAGTTCACATAATTGCTAGCAATGTGGTAAATCATGGTAAATCACTCTAAAAACATGGTAAATCATAATACATAATACTAGAATGTGGTGTATCAAGGTAAATCATACTAGAATCCTGGTACATCATTCTAGAACATGGTATATCATGGTACATCATGCTAGAACTGGGTAAATAATGGTAAACTATGCTAGAACAGGGTAAATTATGGTAAAGCATGATAAATCAGAATAAACTATGGTAAATCATGTTAGAATGTGGTATATCATGGTAAATCATGCTAGAACATGGTAAATCATGGTAAACTATGCTAGAACACGGTAAATCATGGTAAACTATGATAAATCATGATAAACTATGATAAATCATAATAAACTATGGTAAACCATGCTAGAATCATAGTAAACAATGGTAAATCATACTAGAATGTAGTATATAATGGTAAATCATGCTAGAATATGGCAAATCATGCTAGAATAAATAGAGTAAATAATAGTAGAGTAAATAATACTAGAATGTGGTAAATTGTTGTGGGAGGAGCCTATTTTACTAAAATGGCTATAACTCAAGAAGTAAATGAGATATCTTCACCAAACTCAGTACACATGTGTATGGGTTCAATTTGAAGTCACAGTAAACAATTTTATGGAGATCGGACCATAGGTGGCGCTATAACTGTTAAAAAGCTTTAAAATCATATATATACCATGGTAAACTGTCTGTATTGGCTGTAAATGGTCTTTTCCATCTATTATGTCAGTGGTTACATGCTTGCTAAATAAATCTTAATAACTTTTGATGCTTTTGTGCTTAAATGCCTTAAAGGCCTTAACTGCTTGAACCCCGATAAATGCTGCTTGCAGCTTTAATTATTAGGGGTTCAAGCACGAAGTGCTGAAACCCTATTGTAATTGTACTGATTTTTAGGGGTTCAAGCACGAAGTGCTGAAACCCTATTGTAATTGCTCTGATTTTTATTATTATTATTTTCCCCTAAAACGCATCGTGCAGCCCAAACCGTAAATGCTGGAGACTTGAAACTCAGCCAAATGGTAGTCCTCAATTTGGGGAGAACCTATCAAAGTATGGCCCCGATTGGTCAATAGGTGGCGCTATAGCAAGCAAAAGTATGAAATCAGCCATAACTCCTAGACGGTTTGTCATAGAATCAAGTGTCTTATATCACTGTAATCCTTGGCTCAAGACGGTCAAAACGTATATCTCCGATTTCATTTCCGCCTGGGAAAATTTTCCGCCATTTTGAATTTTCTCAAAAACCTACTTTTGCGAACTAGTCCTAGGTTTTTCGTCCGATTGGAACCAAACCAGTGCAGAAATGTTCTCTGGAGTCTGAATATCAATAATTATCGAAAAAAAGTTGAAATTTCGATTCACGGTCGCTAGGGGGCGCCAAAACGTACGTTGTGGGAGGAGCCTATTTTACTAAAACGGCTATAACTCGAGAAATAAATGAGGTATCTTCACCAAACTCGGTACACATGTGTAATAGTTCAATCTGAGGTCACAGTAAAAAAATCGCGACGATTGAACAGTAGGTGGCGCTATAACTTGAAAAAAACATGAAAAGGGCTATAACCACCTGACCGTTAGTCCGATTGACTTGAAAATTGGTATGCAGTGTCTTGGTCCAAGGTGCCATGTATGTCTATGAGGACATTGGTGTATCTCAAAAAACATGGCCGCCATTGGCCAATAAATTTGAGCACCTATTAGACAAGGTTAACGGAGGCTGATCGGAACGAAACTCGATGGGCATGTTCGACTCATGGCCCTGGAGGTCTGTAAGAATTTTAAAAGAAATCGGCCACTAGTTGGCGCTAACGAGTTTTATGGCTCTGTAATCACGTGGTGTTACACATATCATCACAATATGCATATCATTTGATAGATCTGCTCATGCTGAACAACTTTGCCTCAAGAACCATTGCTGTCAATCAAACCGTTCATTAAATATTTGTGAATATGTTAAAAACCTGCTTTTGCAAACTAGTCCTAGGTTTTTCGCCCGATCGGAACCAAACCAGTCTAGGACAATTCTCTGGACTCTCTAGATCAATAATTATCAAAAAAAAGTTGAACTTTTGCATTTGGATTGCTATAATAGGTTCACTTCAAAATGTGGCCTTTACCAATTGTCCCTGAAAGCCTATATCTCTTTAAAGAATGTTCAAACCTTCTTAAAAACAAGTCAGAACATGTGAAATATCACTCTGAACATGCATGAAAATTTTCAGACAGATCTGACAAAATTTGCCTCTATAACAGTTAAAAAGGTGAAAATGATATGAATATAATGGCATATTAAGCCAATAAGTGGTTTTTTACTGCCCCCTGCTGTTTAAAATAGTCATGTTGTCATATTGTTCTATAATTCATATTTAGACTTTATAAAATCACTATTTTAACATTTACAATTACATTTAGTCAAAATCCATCTGTTAAAGTATTAGTATTGACAGTTTGATCACATTATATATTTCAAATGTCTGTATCTACAACATAATGTGTGTGTGTAGTCTTAGGTTTCTGAATAAATTCTGAATCATCTGATTAATAGCTTACAAAGACTTTGTGAAATGTTTATAGACCATTGAAATATATTTTCATAATGACATATCCCAATAGCATTGAAAAAACAACAACATTTGTCTTTGTGTGTGTGTGTGTGTGTGTGTGTGTGTGTGTGTGTGTGTGTGTGTGTGTGTGTGTGTGTGTAAACATGCATTATGGAGTTAAAATGGAAAAACTGGTTTGATTTAGTACAGAAAAATGGTGAAAATCATGAAGTTTAAAGTCAAAGTGAGCCAATAAGTGGTCTTCTACTGCCCTCTGCTGGCCATTCTACGTATTAATGAAGTCTACTCACATATGCTTTGGCATTCATTATACACTAAAAATCACTTATATAACAATAAGACACTAAAAAATAACGTATATAACAATTACTATTGTAGCACAATCATATTTTGTCAGAGTTTATCACTCATAAATCATATTTTGTCAGAGTATACAATCACAGTAAACAATGGTAAATCCTACTAGAATGTAGTATATCATGGTAAATCATGCTAGAATATGGCAAATCAGGCTAGAATCATAGTAAATAATACTAGAATGTGGTAAATTGTTGTGGGAGGAGCCTATTTTACTAAAATGGCTATAACTCAAGAAGTAAATGAGATATTTTCACCAAACTCAGTACACATGTGTATGGTTTCAATTTGAGGTCACAGTAAACATTTTTATGGAGATCGGACCATAGGTAGCGCTATAACTGTTAAAAAGCTTTAAAACCATATATATCCCATGGTAAACTGCCTGTATTGGCTGTAAATGGTCTTCTCCATCTATTATGTCCGTGGTTACATGCTTGCTAAATAAATCTTAATAACTTTTGATGCTTTTGTGCTTAAATGCCTAAAAGGCTTTAACTGCTTGAACCCCGATAAATGCTGCTTGCAGCTTTAATTATTATTATTATTATTATTATTATTATTCCGCCCTAAAACGCATCGTGCAGACCAAACCGTAAGAGCTGGAACCTTGAAACTTTGCCAAATGGTAGTCCTCAATTTGGGGAGAACCTATCAAAGTATGACCCAGATTGGCCCATAGGTGGCGCTACAATGACCACATTTACTAAATTGCTCACAACTCCTAGACAGTTTGTCCTAGATTGTCCATTTTAGCATCACTGTGATCCCTGGATCCAGACGGACAAAATGGCTATCTCCAAATTCACCTACGAGCAAAAAAAAATTGTTATGCCCAATTTTGTCAAAAACCTACTTTTGCGAACTAGTCCCTGGTTTTTGGCCCAATCGGAACCAGACCAGTCTAGCACAGTTCTCTGGACTCTCTAGATCAATAATTATTGAAAAAAAGTTGAACTTTTGCATTTGCCTGGCTGTAACAGGGTCATTTAGGAAAGGGGAGGGACAAAAAAACACTCAAAAGCCTATACAACCTAAGGGAAAACCCCAAACTTCACGAAAATCGATGAGCAGATGTGTCAGACCATGGTGAAGAAGCATGCCAAGTTTCGTGAAGATCGGACAATAGGTGGCGCTATAACTGTCCAAAATGTCTCTTCTTATTAGGGGTTCAAGCACGAAGTGCTGAAACCCTATTGTAATTGTACTGATTTTTATTATTATTAGGGGTTCAAGCACGAAGTGGATCAAGAACTCTCTAGATCAATAATTATCAAAAAAAAGTTGAACTTTTGCATTTGTATGGCTGTAATAGGGTCATTTATAAAATGGGTGTGGCAAAATACACTCAAAAGCCTATAAATCATAAATGAAAACTCAGAACTTCACAAAAATTGGTCAGCATATGTGACATACCATCATTAACAAGCATGCAAAATTTTATGGAGATCGGACCAAAGGTGGCGCTATAACTGTTAAAAAGCTTTAAAACCATATATTTCCTATGGTATGTTGCCTGTATTGGCTGTAAATGGTCTTTTCCATCTCTGATCATATAATTTTCATATCATAATGTTCAAAACTAGTGCAATACAATTCTCTGGACTCACTAGATCAATAATTGTCAGAAAAAGTTGAACTACTTCATTTGGATAGCTATAATAGGGTCACTTCAAAATGTAGCCTTTACCAAGTGTCCCCGAAAGCCTATATCTCTTTAATGAATGACTCAGACCTTCTTAAAAACAAGTCAGAACATGTGAAATATCACTCTGAACATGCATGAAAATTTTCAGACAGATCAGACAAAATTTGCCTCTATAACAGTTAAAAAGGTGAAAATGATATGAATATAATGGTATATTAAGCCAATAAGTGGTATTTTACTGCCCCCTGCTGTTTAAAATAGTCATTTTGTCATATTGTTCTATAATTTATATTGAGACTTTATAAAATCCCTATTTTAACATTTACAATTACATTTAGTCAAAATCCATCTGTTAAAGTATTAGTATTGACAGTTTGATCACATCATATATATCAAATATCGGTATCTACAACATAATGTGTGTGTGTAGTCTTAGGTTTCTGAATAAATTCTGAATAATCTGATTAATAGCTTACAAAGACTTTGTGAAATGTTTATAGACCATTCAAATATATTTTCATAATGACATATCCCAATAGCATTGAAAAAATAAAAACATTTGTGTGTGTGTGTGTGTGTGTGTGTATGTAAACATGCATTATGGAGTTAAAATGGAAAAACTGGTTTGCTTTAGTGCAGAAAAATGGTGAAAATCAAGAAGTTTAAAGTGAAAGTGAGCCAATATGTGGTCTTCTACTGCCCTCTTCTGGCCATTCTACTTATTAATGAAGTCTACTCACATATGCTTTTGCATTCATTAGACACTAAAAATCACTTATATAACAATAAGGCACTAAAAAATCACTTATATAACAATTACTATTGTAGCACAATCATATTTTGTCAGAGTTTATCACATCATTTGTACTGATAGTTCACATAATTGCTAGCAATGTGGTAAATCATGGTAAATCACTCTAAAAACATGGTAAATCATAATACATAATACTAGAATGTGGTGTATCAAGGTAAATCATACTAGAATCCTGGTACATCATTCTAGAACATGGTATATCATGGTACATCATGCTAGAACTGGGTAAATAATGGTAAACTATGCTAGAACAGGGTAAATTATGGTAAAGCATGATAAATCAGAATAAACTATGGTAAATCATGTTAGAATGTGGTATATCATGGTAAATCATGCTAGAACATGGTAAATCATGGTAAACTATGCTAGAACACGGTAAATCATGGTAAACTATGATAAATCATGATAAACTATGATAAATCATAATAAACTATGGTAAACCATGCTAGAATCATAGTAAACAATGGTAAATCATACTAGAATGTAGTATATAATGGTAAATCATGCTAGAATATGGCAAATCATGCTAGAATAAATAGAGTAAATAATAGTAGAGTAAATAATACTAGAATGTGGTAAATTGTTGTGGGAGGAGCCTATTTTACTAAAATGGCTATAACTCAAGAAGTAAATGAGATATCTTCACCAAACTCAGTACACATGTGTATGGGTTCAATTTGAAGTCACAGTAAACAATTTTATGGAGATCGGACCATAGGTGGCGCTATAACTGTTAAAAAGCTTTAAAATCATATATATACCATGGTAAACTGTCTGTATTGGCTGTAAATGGTCTTTTCCATCTATTATGTCAGTGGTTACATGCTTGCTAAATAAATCTTAATAACTTTTGATGCTTTTGTGCTTAAATGCCTTAAAGGCCTTAACTGCTTGAACCCCGATAAATGCTGCTTGCAGCTTTAATTATTAGGGGTTCAAGCACGAAGTGCTGAAACCCTATTGTAATTGTACTGATTTTTAGGGGTTCAAGCACGAAGTGCTGAAACCCTATTGTAATTGCTCTGATTTTTATTATTATTATTTTCCCCTAAAACGCATCGTGCAGCCCAAACCGTAAATGCTGGAGACTTGAAACTCAGCCAAATGGTAGTCCTCAATTTGGGGAGAACCTATCAAAGTATGGCCCCGATTGGTCAATAGGTGGCGCTATAGCAAGCAAAAGTATGAAATCAGCCATAACTCCTAGACGGTTTGTCATAGAATCAAGTGTCTTATATCACTGTAATCCTTGGCTCAAGACGGTCAAAACGTATATCTCCGATTTCATTTCCGCCTGGGAAAATTTTCCGCCATTTTGAATTTTCTCAAAAACCTACTTTTGCGAACTAGTCCTAGGTTTTTCGTCCGATTGGAACCAAACCAGTGCAGAAATGTTCTCTGGAGTCTGAATATCAATAATTATCGAAAAAAAGTTGAAATTTCGATTCACGGTCGCTAGGGGGCGCCAAAACGTACGTTGTGGGAGGAGCCTATTTTACTAAAACGGCTATAACTCGAGAAATAAATGAGGTATCTTCACCAAACTCGGTACACATGTGTAATAGTTCAATCTGAGGTCACAGTAAAAAAATCGCGACGATTGAACAGTAGGTGGCGCTATAACTTGAAAAAAACATGAAAAGGGCTATAACCACCTGACTGTTTGTCCGATTGACTTGAAAATTGGTATGCAGTGTCTTGGTCCAAGGTGCCATGTATGCCTATGAGGACATTGACGTATCTCAAAAAACATGGCCGCCATCGGCCAATGAAGTTTGAGCACCTATTAGACAAGGTTAACGGAGGCTGATCGGAACGAAACTCGATGGGCATGTTCGACTCATGGCCCAAGAGGTCTGTAAGAATTTTGAAAGAAATCGGCCACTAGTTGGCGCTAACGAGTTTTTTCGGCTCTGTAATCACGTGGTGTTGCATACATCCACACAATATGCATATCAGTTGATAGATCTCCTCATACTGAACAACTTTGCCTCAAGAACCATTGCTGTCAATCAAACCGTTCATTTAATATTCGCAAACATGTTAAAAACCTACTTTTGCGAACTAGTCCTAGGTTTTTTGCCCAATCGGAACCAAACCAGTCTAGGACAATTCTCTGGACTCTCTAGATCAATAATTATCAAAAAAAAGTTGAACTTTAGCATTTGGATGGCTGTAATAGGGTCATTTATAAAATGGGCGTGGCAAAATACACTAAAAAGCCTATAAATCCTAAATGAAAACTCAAAACTTCACAAAAATTGGTGAGCATATGTCACATAACATCATTAACAAGCATGCCAAATTTTATGGACATCGGACCAAAGGTGGCACTATAACTGTTAAAAAGCTTTAAAACCACATATTTCCTATGGTAAATTGCCTGTATTGGCTGTAAATGGACTTTTCAATCTATTATTTCAGTGGTTAAAAGCTTTCTAAATAAATCTTAATGTCTTAAATGCTTATGTGCTTAAAGGCCTTAAATGCTTGAACCCCGATAAATGCTGCTTGCAGCTTTAATTATTATTATTATTATTATTATTCCGCCCTAAAACGCATCGTGCAGACCAAACCGTAAGAGCTGGAACCTTGAAACTTTGCCAAATGGTAGTCCTCAATTTGGGGAGAACCTATCAAAGTATGACCCAGATTGGCCCATAGGTGGCGCTACAATGACCACATTTACTAAATTGCTCACAACTCCTAGACAGTTTGTCCTAGATTGTCCATTTTAGCATCACTGTGATCCCTGGATCCAGACGGACAAAATGGCTATCTCCAAATTCACCTACGAGCAAAAAAAAAAAATTGTTATGGCCAATTTTGTCAAAAACCTACTTTTGCGAACTAGTCCCTGGTTTTTGGCCCAATCGGAACCAGACCAGTCTAGCACAGTTCTCTGGACTCTCTAGATCAATAATTATGTCTGGTACACATGTCTGGTACACATGTGTAAGAGGTCAATCTGAGGTCACAGTAAAAAAATCGCGGCGATCGGCCACATGGTGGCGCTATAACATGACAAAAACATAAAACAGGCTATAACCACCTGACCGTTAGTCCGATTGACTTGAAAATTGGTATGCAGTGTCTTGGTCCAAGGTGCCATGTATGTCTATGAGGACATTGGTGTATCTCAAAAAACATGGCCGCCATTGGCCAATAAATTTGAGCACCTATTAGACAAGGTTAACAGAGGCCGATCGGAACGAAACTCGATGGGCATGTTCGACTCATGGCCCTGGAGGTCTGTAAGAATTTTAAAAGAAATCGGCCACTAGTTGGCGCTAACGAGTTTTATGGCTCTGTAATCACGTGGTGTTACACATATCATCACAATATGCATATCATTTGATAGATCTGCTCATGCTGAACAACTTTGCCTCAAGAACCATTGCTGTCAATCAAACCGTTCATTAAATATTTGTGAATATGTTAAAAACCTGCTTTTGCGAACTAGTCCTAGGTTTTTCGCCCGATCGGAACCAAACCAGTCTAGGACAATTCTCTGGACTCTCTAGATCAATAATTATCAAAAAAAAGTTGAACTTTTGCATTTGGATTGCTATAATAGGTTCACTTCAAAATGTGGCCTTTACCAATTGTCCCTGAAAGCCTATATCTCTTTAAAGAATGTTCAAACCTTCTTAAAAACAAGTCAGAACATGTGAAATATCACTCTGAACATGCATGAAAATTTTCAGACAGATCTGACAAAATTTGCCTCTATAACAGTTAAAAAGGTGAAAATGATATGAATATAATGGCATATTAAGCCAATAAGTGGTTTTTTACTGCCCCCTGCTGTTTAAAATAGTCATGTTGTCATATTGTTCTATAATTCATATTTAGACTTTATAAAATCACTATTTTAACATTTACAATTACATTTAGTCAAAATCCATCTGTTAAAGTATTAGTATTGACAGTTTGATCACATTATATATTTCAAATGTCTGTATCTACAACATAATGTGTGTGTGTAGTCTTAGGTTTCTGAATAAATTCTGAATCATCTGATTAATAGCTTACAAAGACTTTGTGAAATGTTTATAGACCATTGAAATATATTTTCATAATGACATATCCCAATAGCATTGAAAAAACAACAACATTTGTCTTTGTGTGTGTGTGTGTGTGTGTGTGTGTGTGTGTGTGTGTGTGTGTGTGTGTGTGTGTGTGTGTGTGTAAACATGCATTATGGAGTTAAAATGGAAAAACTGGTTTGATTTAGTACAGAAAAATGGTGAAAATCATGAAGTTTAAAGTCAAAGTGAGCCAATAAGTGGTCTTCTACTGCCCTCTGCTGGCCATTCTACGTATTAATGAAGTCTACTCACATATGCTTTGGCATTCATTATACACTAAAAATCACTTATATAACAATAAGACACTAAAAAATAACGTATATAACAATTACTATTGTAGCACAATCATATTTTGTCAGAGTTTATCACTCATAAATCATATTTTGTCAGAGTATACAATCACAGTAAACAATGGTAAATCCTACTAGAATGTAGTATATCATGGTAAATCATGCTAGAATATGGCAAATCAGGCTAGAATCATAGTAAATAATACTAGAATGTGGTAAATTGTTGTGGGAGGAGCCTATTTTACTAAAATGGCTATAACTCAAGAAGTAAATGAGATATTTTCACCAAACTCAGTACACATGTGTATGGTTTCAATTTGAGGTCACAGTAAACATTTTTATGGAGATCGGACCATAGGTAGCGCTATAACTGTTAAAAAGCTTTAAAACCATATATATCCCATGGTAAACTGCCTGTATTGGCTGTAAATGGTCTTCTCCATCTATTATGTCCGTGGTTACATGCTTGCTAAATAAATCTTAATAACTTTTGATGCTTTTGTGCTTAAATGCCTAAAAGGCTTTAACTGCTTGAACCCCGATAAATGCTGCTTGCAGCTTTAATTATTATTATTATTATTATTATTATTATTCCGCCCTAAAACGCATCGTGCAGACCAAACCGTAAGAGCTGGAACCTTGAAACTTTGCCAAATGGTAGTCCTCAATTTGGGGAGAACCTATCAAAGTATGACCCAGATTGGCCCATAGGTGGCGCTACAATGACCACATTTACTAAATTGCTCACAACTCCTAGACAGTTTGTCCTAGATTGTCCATTTTAGCATCACTGTGATCCCTGGATCCAGACGGACAAAATGGCTATCTCCAAATTCACCTACGAGCAAAAAAATTGTTATGGCCAATTTTGTCAAAAACCTACTTTTGCGAACTAGTCCCTGGTTTTTGGCCCAATCGGAACCAGACCAGTCTAGCACAGTTCTCTGGACTCTCTAGATCAATAATTATCGAAAAAAAGTGGAACTTTTGCATTTGCCTGGCTGTAGCAGGGTCATTTAGGAAAGGGGAGGGACAAAAAAACACTCAAAAGCCTATACAACCTAAGGGAAAACCCCAAACTTCACGAAAATCGATGAGCAGATGTGTCAGACCATGGTGAAGAAGCATGCCAAGTTTCGTGAAGATCGGACAATAGGTGGCGCTATAACTGTCCAAAATGTCTCTTCTTATTAGGGGTTCAAGCACGAAGTGCTGAAACCCTATTGTAATTGTACTGATTTTTATTATTAGGGGTTCAAGCACGAAGTGCTGAAACCCTATTGTAATTGTACTGATTTTTATTATTATTATTTTTCTTCTGCCGTAAAACGCATCGTGCAGCCCAAACCGTAAGTGCTAGAGACTTGAAACTTTGCCAGATGGTAGTACAAAAATCGAGGAGAGGTTATCAAAATATGACCCCGATTGGCCCATAGGTGGCGCTACAGTACAAAAAACAAAAAAAAAATCATATTTTTGCTTAAATCTCATTAACCGTTTGTCACAGACTCAAGTGTCTTATATCATTGGAATCCTTGGGTCAAGCCGAACAAAAAAGGCCTCAAGGATTTCATTTCCGGTATGCAAATTTTCCGCCATTTTGAATTATGTCCAAAACCTACTTTTGCGAACTAGTCCCTGGTTTTGTGTCCGATTGGAACCAAACCAGTGCAGAAATGTTCTCTGGAGTCAGAATATCAATAATTATCGAAAAAAAGTTGAAATTTCGATTGACGGTCGCTAAGGGGCGCCAAAATGTTTAAAGAAGGCGGAGCCTATTTTACTAAAATGGCTATAACTCCAGAAGTAAATGAGGTATCTTCACCAAACTCGGTACACCTGTGTAAGAGGTCAATCTGAGGTCATAGTAAAAAGATTGCGGCGATTGGCCACATGGTGGCGCTATAACATTAAAAAAACATAAATCAGGCTGTAACCACCTGACCGTTAGTCCGATTGACTTGAAAATTGGTATGCAGTGTCTTGGTCCAAGCTGTCATGTATATCTATGAGGACATTGGTGTATCTCAAAAAACATGGCCGCCATCGGCCAATGAAGTTTGAGCACCTATTAGACAAGGTTAATGGAGGCCGATCGGAACAAAACTCGGTGGGCATGTTCGACTCATGGCCCTAGAGGTCTGTAAGAATTTTGAAAGAAATCGACCACTAGTTGGCGCTAACGAGTTTTATGGCTCTGTAATCACGTGGTGTTACACTTATCATCACAAAATGCATATCATTTGATAGATCTGCTCATGCTGAACAACTTTGCCTCTAGAACCATTGCTGTCAATCAAACAGTTTATTAATTATTCACGAATATGTTAAAAACCTACTTTTGCGAACTAGTCCCTGGTTTTTCGCCCGATCGGAACCAGACCAGTCTAGGACAATTCTCTGGACTCTCTAGATCAATAATTATCAAAAAAAAGTTAAAATTTTGCTTTTGGTTGGCTATAAGAGGATCATTTATAAAATAGGCGTGTCCAAATACACTCAAACGTCTATAAAGCCTAAATAAAAACTCAGAACTTCACAAAAATTGATGGGCATATGTGAAATAACATGCTAAAGAAGCATGGAAATTTTTATGGAGATCGGACCATAGGTGGCGCTATAACTGTTAAAAAGCTTTGAAAACCATATATTTCCTATGGTAAATTTCCTGTATTGGCTGTAAATGGACTTTTCCATCTCTGATCATATAATTTTCATATCATAATGTTCAAAACTAGTGCAATACAATTTTCTGGACTCACTAGATCAATAATTGTCAGAAAAAGTTGAACTACTTCATTTGGATAGCTATAATAGGGTCACTTCAAAATGTAGCCTTTACCAAGTGTCCCCGAAAGCCTATATCTCTTTAATGAATGACTCAGACCTTCTTAAAAACAAGTCAGAACATGTGAAATATCACTCTGAACATGCATGAAAATTTTCAGACAGATCAGACAAAATTTGCCTCTATAACAGTTAAAAAGGTGAAAATGATATGAATATAATGGTATATTAAGCCAATAAGTGGTATTTTACTGCCCCCTGCTGTTTAAAATAGTCATTTTGTCATATTGTTCTATAATTTATATTGAGACTTTATAAAATCCCTATTTTAACATTTACAATTACATTTAGTCAAAATCCATCTGTTAAAGTATTAGTATTGACAGTTTGATCACATCATATATATCAAATATCGGTATCTACAACATAATGTGTGTGTGTAGTCTTAGGTTTCTGAATAAATTCTGAATAATCTGATTAATAGCTTACAAAGACTTTGTGAAATGTTTATAGACCATTCAAATATATTTTCATAATGACATATCCCAATAGCATTGAAAAAATAAAAACATTTGTGTGTGTGTGTGTGTGTGTGTGTATGTAAACATGCATTATGGAGTTAAAATGGAAAAACTGGTTTGCTTTAGTGCAGAAAAATGGTGAAAATCAAGAAGTTTAAAGTGAAAGTGAGCCAATATGTGGTCTTCTACTGCCCTCTTCTGGCCATTCTACTTATTAATGAAGTCTACTCACATATGCTTTTGCATTCATTAGACACTAAAAATCACTTATATAACAATAAGGCACTAAAAAATCACTTATATAACAATTACTATTGTAGCACAATCATATTTTGTCAGAGTTTATCACATCATTTGTACTGATAGTTCACATAATTGCTAGCAATGTGGTAAATCATGGTAAATCACTCTAAAAACATGGTAAATCATAATACATAATACTAGAATGTGGTGTATCAAGGTAAATCATACTAGAATCCTGGTACATCATTCTAGAACATGGTATATCATGGTACATCATGCTAGAACTGGGTAAATAATGGTAAACTATGCTAGAACAGGGTAAATTATGGTAAAGCATGATAAATCAGAATAAACTATGGTAAATCATGTTAGAATGTGGTATATCATGGTAAATCATGCTAGAACATGGTAAATCATGGTAAACTATGCTAGAACACGGTAAATCATGGTAAACTATGATAAATCATGATAAACTATGATAAATCATAATAAACTATGGTAAACCATGCTAGAATCATAGTAAACAATGGTAAATCATACTAGAATGTAGTATATAATGGTAAATCATGCTAGAATATGGCAAATCATGCTAGAATAAATAGAGTAAATAATAGTAGAGTAAATAATACTAGAATGTGGTAAATTGTTGTGGGAGGAGCCTATTTTACTAAAATGGCTATAACTCAAGAAGTAAATGAGATATCTTCACCAAACTCAGTACACATGTGTATGGGTTCAATTTGAAGTCACAGTAAACAATTTTATGGAGATCGGACCATAGGTGGCGCTATAACTGTTAAAAAGCTTTAAAATCATATATATACCATGGTAAACTGTCTGTATTGGCTGTAAATGGTCTTTTCCATCTATTATGTCAGTGGTTACATGCTTGCTAAATAAATCTTAATAACTTTTGATGCTTTTGTGCTTAAATGCCTTAAAGGCCTTAACTGCTTGAACCCCGATAAATGCTGCTTGCAGCTTTAATTATTAGGGGTTCAAGCACGAAGTGCTGAAACCCTATTGTAATTGTACTGATTTTTAGGGGTTCAAGCACGAAGTGCTGAAACCCTATTGTAATTGCTCTGATTTTTATTATTATTATTTTCCCCTAAAACGCATCGTGCAGCCCAAACCGTAAATGCTGGAGACTTGAAACTCAGCCAAATGGTAGTCCTCAATTTGGGGAGAACCTATCAAAGTATGGCCCCGATTGGTCAATAGGTGGCGCTATAGCAAGCAAAAGTATGAAATCAGCCATAACTCCTAGACGGTTTGTCATAGAATCAAGTGTCTTATATCACTGTAATCCTTGGCTCAAGACGGTCAAAACGTATATCTCCGATTTCATTTCCGCCTGGGAAAATTTTCCGCCATTTTGAATTTTCTCAAAAACCTACTTTTGCGAACTAGTCCTAGGTTTTTCGTCCGATTGGAACCAAACCAGTGCAGAAATGTTCTCTGGAGTCTGAATATCAATAATTATCGAAAAAAAGTTGAAATTTCGATTCACGGTCGCTAGGGGGCGCCAAAACGTACGTTGTGGGAGGAGCCTATTTTACTAAAACGGCTATAACTCGAGAAATAAATGAGGTATCTTCACCAAACTCGGTACACATGTGTAATAGTTCAATCTGAGGTCACAGTAAAAAAATCGCGACGATTGAACAGTAGGTGGCGCTATAACTTGAAAAAAACATGAAAAGGGCTATAACCACCTGACCGTTAGTCCGATTGACTTGAAAATTGGTATGCAGTGTCTTGGTCCAAGGTGCCATGTATGTCTATGAGGACATTGGTGTATCTCAAAAAACATGGCCGCCATTGGCCAATAAATTTGAGCACCTATTAGACAAGGTTAACGGAGGCTGATCGGAACGAAACTCGATGGGCATGTTCGACTCATGGCCCTGGAGGTCTGTAAGAATTTTAAAAGAAATCGGCCACTAGTTGGCGCTAACGAGTTTTATGGCTCTGTAATCACGTGGTGTTACACATATCATCACAATATGCATATCATTTGATAGATCTGCTCATGCTGAACAACTTTGCCTCAAGAACCATTGCTGTCAATCAAACCGTTCATTAAATATTTGTGAATATGTTAAAAACCTGCTTTTGCGAACTAGTCCTAGGTTTTTCGCCCGATCGGAACCAAACCAGTCTAGGACAATTCTCTGGACTCTCTAGATCAATAATTATCAAAAAAAAGTTGAACTTTTGCATTTGGATTGCTATAATAGGTTCACTTCAAAATGTGGCCTTTACCAATTGTCCCTGAAAGCCTATATCTCTTTAAAGAATGTTCAAACCTTCTTAAAAACAAGTCAGAACATGTGAAATATCACTCTGAACATGCATGAAAATTTTCAGACAGATCTGACAAAATTTGCCTCTATAACAGTTAAAAAGGTGAAAATGATATGAATATAATGGCATATTAAGCCAATAAGTGGTTTTTTACTGCCCCCTGCTGTTTAAAATAGTCATGTTGTCATATTGTTCTATAATTCATATTTAGACTTTATAAAATCACTATTTTAACATTTACAATTACATTTAGTCAAAATCCATCTGTTAAAGTATTAGTATTGACAGTTTGATCACATTATATATTTCAAATGTCTGTATCTACAACATAATGTGTGTGTGTAGTCTTAGGTTTCTGAATAAATTCTGAATCATCTGATTAATAGCTTACAAAGACTTTGTGAAATGTTTATAGACCATTGAAATATATTTTCATAATGACATATCCCAATAGCATTGAAAAAACAACAACATTTGTCTTTGTGTGTGTGTGTGTGTGTGTGTGTGTGTGTGTGTGTGTGTGTGTGTGTGTGTGTGTGTGTGTGTGTGTAAACATGCATTATGGAGTTAAAATGGAAAAACTGGTTTGATTTAGTACAGAAAAATGGTGAAAATCATGAAGTTTAAAGTCAAAGTGAGCCAATAAGTGGTCTTCTACTGCCCTCTGCTGGCCATTCTACGTATTAATGAAGTCTACTCACATATGCTTTGGCATTCATTATACACTAAAAATCACTTATATAACAATAAGACACTAAAAAATAACGTATATAACAATTACTATTGTAGCACAATCATATTTTGTCAGAGTTTATCACTCATAAATCATATTTTGTCAGAGTATACAATCACAGTAAACAATGGTAAATCCTACTAGAATGTAGTATATCATGGTAAATCATGCTAGAATATGGCAAATCAGGCTAGAATCATAGTAAATAATACTAGAATGTGGTAAATTGTTGTGGGAGGAGCCTATTTTACTAAAATGGCTATAACTCAAGAAGTAAATGAGATATTTTCACCAAACTCAGTACACATGTGTATGGTTTCAATTTGAGGTCACAGTAAACATTTTTATGGAGATCGGACCATAGGTAGCGCTATAACTGTTAAAAAGCTTTAAAACCATATATATCCCATGGTAAACTGCCTGTATTGGCTGTAAATGGTCTTCTCCATCTATTATGTCCGTGGTTACATGCTTGCTAAATAAATCTTAATAACTTTTGATGCTTTTGTGCTTAAATGCCTAAAAGGCTTTAACTGCTTGAACCCCGATAAATGCTGCTTGCAGCTTTAATTATTATTATTATTATTATTATTATTATTCCGCCCTAAAACGCATCGTGCAGACCAAACCGTAAGAGCTGGAACCTTGAAACTTTGCCAAATGGTAGTCCTCAATTTGGGGAGAACCTATCAAAGTATGACCCAGATTGGCCCATAGGTGGCGCTACAATGACCACATTTACTAAATTGCTCACAACTCCTAGACAGTTTGTCCTAGATTGTCCATTTTAGCATCACTGTGATCCCTGGATCCAGACGGACAAAATGGCTATCTCCAAATTCACCTACGAGCAAAAAAAAATTGTTATGCCCAATTTTGTCAAAAACCTACTTTTGCGAACTAGTCCCTGGTTTTTGGCCCAATCGGAACCAGACCAGTCTAGCACAGTTCTCTGGACTCTCTAGATCAATAATTATTGAAAAAAAGTTGAACTTTTGCATTTGCCTGGCTGTAACAGGGTCATTTAGGAAAGGGGAGGGACAAAAAAACACTCAAAAGCCTATACAACCTAAGGGAAAACCCCAAACTTCACGAAAATCGATGAGCAGATGTGTCAGACCATGGTGAAGAAGCATGCCAAGTTTCGTGAAGATCGGACAATAGGTGGCGCTATAACTGTCCAAAATGTCTCTTCTTATTAGGGGTTCAAGCACGAAGTGCTGAAACCCTATTGTAATTGTACTGATTTTTATTATTATTAGGGGTTCAAGCACGAAGTGGATCAAGAACTCTCTAGATCAATAATTATCAAAAAAAAGTTGAACTTTTGCATTTGTATGGCTGTAATAGGGTCATTTATAAAATGGGTGTGGCAAAATACACTCAAAAGCCTATAAATCATAAATGAAAACTCAGAACTTCACAAAAATTGGTCAGCATATGTGACATACCATCATTAACAAGCATGCAAAATTTTATGGAGATCGGACCAAAGGTGGCGCTATAACTGTTAAAAAGCTTTAAAACCATATATTTCCTATGGTATGTTGCCTGTATTGGCTGTAAATGGTCTTTTCCATCTCTGATCATATAATTTTCATATCATAATGTTCAAAACTAGTGCAATACAATTCTCTGGACTCACTAGATCAATAATTGTCAGAAAAAGTTGAACTACTTCATTTGGATAGCTATAATAGGGTCACTTCAAAATGTAGCCTTTACCAAGTGTCCCCGAAAGCCTATATCTCTTTAATGAATGACTCAGACCTTCTTAAAAACAAGTCAGAACATGTGAAATATCACTCTGAACATGCATGAAAATTTTCAGACAGATCAGACAAAATTTGCCTCTATAACAGTTAAAAAGGTGAAAATGATATGAATATAATGGTATATTAAGCCAATAAGTGGTATTTTACTGCCCCCTGCTGTTTAAAATAGTCATTTTGTCATATTGTTCTATAATTTATATTGAGACTTTATAAAATCCCTATTTTAACATTTACAATTACATTTAGTCAAAATCCATCTGTTAAAGTATTAGTATTGACAGTTTGATCACATCATATATATCAAATATCGGTATCTACAACATAATGTGTGTGTGTAGTCTTAGGTTTCTGAATAAATTCTGAATAATCTGATTAATAGCTTACAAAGACTTTGTGAAATGTTTATAGACCATTCAAATATATTTTCATAATGACATATCCCAATAGCATTGAAAAAATAAAAACATTTGTGTGTGTGTGTGTGTGTGTGTGTATGTAAACATGCATTATGGAGTTAAAATGGAAAAACTGGTTTGCTTTAGTGCAGAAAAATGGTGAAAATCAAGAAGTTTAAAGTGAAAGTGAGCCAATATGTGGTCTTCTACTGCCCTCTTCTGGCCATTCTACTTATTAATGAAGTCTACTCACATATGCTTTTGCATTCATTAGACACTAAAAATCACTTATATAACAATAAGGCACTAAAAAATCACTTATATAACAATTACTATTGTAGCACAATCATATTTTGTCAGAGTTTATCACATCATTTGTACTGATAGTTCACATAATTGCTAGCAATGTGGTAAATCATGGTAAATCACTCTAAAAACATGGTAAATCATAATACATAATACTAGAATGTGGTGTATCAAGGTAAATCATACTAGAATCCTGGTACATCATTCTAGAACATGGTATATCATGGTACATCATGCTAGAACTGGGTAAATAATGGTAAACTATGCTAGAACAGGGTAAATTATGGTAAAGCATGATAAATCAGAATAAACTATGGTAAATCATGTTAGAATGTGGTATATCATGGTAAATCATGCTAGAACATGGTAAATCATGGTAAACTATGCTAGAACACGGTAAATCATGGTAAACTATGATAAATCATGATAAACTATGATAAATCATAATAAACTATGGTAAACCATGCTAGAATCATAGTAAACAATGGTAAATCATACTAGAATGTAGTATATAATGGTAAATCATGCTAGAATATGGCAAATCATGCTAGAATAAATAGAGTAAATAATAGTAGAGTAAATAATACTAGAATGTGGTAAATTGTTGTGGGAGGAGCCTATTTTACTAAAATGGCTATAACTCAAGAAGTAAATGAGATATCTTCACCAAACTCAGTACACATGTGTATGGGTTCAATTTGAAGTCACAGTAAACAATTTTATGGAGATCGGACCATAGGTGGCGCTATAACTGTTAAAAAGCTTTAAAATCATATATATACCATGGTAAACTGTCTGTATTGGCTGTAAATGGTCTTTTCCATCTATTATGTCAGTGGTTACATGCTTGCTAAATAAATCTTAATAACTTTTGATGCTTTTGTGCTTAAATGCCTTAAAGGCCTTAACTGCTTGAACCCCGATAAATGCTGCTTGCAGCTTTAATTATTAGGGGTTCAAGCACGAAGTGCTGAAACCCTATTGTAATTGTACTGATTTTTAGGGGTTCAAGCACGAAGTGCTGAAACCCTATTGTAATTGCTCTGATTTTTATTATTATTATTTTCCCCTAAAACGCATCGTGCAGCCCAAACCGTAAATGCTGGAGACTTGAAACTCAGCCAAATGGTAGTCCTCAATTTGGGGAGAACCTATCAAAGTATGGCCCCGATTGGTCAATAGGTGGCGCTATAGCAAGCAAAAGTATGAAATCAGCCATAACTCCTAGACGGTTTGTCATAGAATCAAGTGTCTTATATCACTGTAATCCTTGGCTCAAGACGGTCAAAACGTATATCTCCGATTTCATTTCCGCCTGGGAAAATTTTCCGCCATTTTGAATTTTCTCAAAAACCTACTTTTGCGAACTAGTCCTAGGTTTTTCGTCCGATTGGAACCAAACCAGTGCAGAAATGTTCTCTGGAGTCTGAATATCAATAATTATCGAAAAAAAGTTGAAATTTCGATTCACGGTCGCTAGGGGGCGCCAAAACGTACGTTGTGGGAGGAGCCTATTTTACTAAAACGGCTATAACTCGAGAAATAAATGAGGTATCTTCACCAAACTCGGTACACATGTGTAATAGTTCAATCTGAGGTCACAGTAAAAAAATCGCGACGATTGAACAGTAGGTGGCGCTATAACTTGAAAAAAACATGAAAAGGGCTATAACCACCTGACTGTTTGTCCGATTGACTTGAAAATTGGTATGCAGTGTCTTGGTCCAAGGTGCCATGTATGCCTATGAGGACATTGACGTATCTCAAAAAACATGGCCGCCATCGGCCAATGAAGTTTGAGCACCTATTAGACAAGGTTAACGGAGGCTGATCGGAACGAAACTCGATGGGCATGTTCGACTCATGGCCCAAGAGGTCTGTAAGAATTTTGAAAGAAATCGGCCACTAGTTGGCGCTAACGAGTTTTTTCGGCTCTGTAATCACGTGGTGTTGCATACATCCACACAATATGCATATCAGTTGATAGATCTCCTCATACTGAACAACTTTGCCTCAAGAACCATTGCTGTCAATCAAACCGTTCATTTAATATTCGCAAACATGTTAAAAACCTACTTTTGCGAACTAGTCCTAGGTTTTTTGCCCAATCGGAACCAAACCAGTCTAGGACAATTCTCTGGACTCTCTAGATCAATAATTATCAAAAAAAAGTTGAACTTTAGCATTTGGATGGCTGTAATAGGGTCATTTATAAAATGGGCGTGGCAAAATACACTAAAAAGCCTATAAATCCTAAATGAAAACTCAAAACTTCACAAAAATTGGTGAGCATATGTCACATAACATCATTAACAAGCATGCCAAATTTTATGGACATCGGACCAAAGGTGGCACTATAACTGTTAAAAAGCTTTAAAACCACATATTTCCTATGGTAAATTGCCTGTATTGGCTGTAAATGGACTTTTCAATCTATTATTTCAGTGGTTAAAAGCTTTCTAAATAAATCTTAATGTCTTAAATGCTTATGTGCTTAAAGGCCTTAAATGCTTGAACCCCGATAAATGCTGCTTGCAGCTTTAATTATTATTATTATTATTATTATTCCGCCCTAAAACGCATCGTGCAGACCAAACCGTAAGAGCTGGAACCTTGAAACTTTGCCAAATGGTAGTCCTCAATTTGGGGAGAACCTATCAAAGTATGACCCAGATTGGCCCATAGGTGGCGCTACAATGACCACATTTACTAAATTGCTCACAACTCCTAGACAGTTTGTCCTAGATTGTCCATTTTAGCATCACTGTGATCCCTGGATCCAGACGGACAAAATGGCTATCTCCAAATTCACCTACGAGCAAAAAAAAAAAATTGTTATGGCCAATTTTGTCAAAAACCTACTTTTGCGAACTAGTCCCTGGTTTTTGGCCCAATCGGAACCAGACCAGTCTAGCACAGTTCTCTGGACTCTCTAGATCAATAATTATGTCTGGTACACATGTCTGGTACACATGTGTAAGAGGTCAATCTGAGGTCACAGTAAAAAAATCGCGGCGATCGGCCACATGGTGGCGCTATAACATGACAAAAACATAAAACAGGCTATAACCACCTGACCGTTAGTCCGATTGACTTGAAAATTGGTATGCAGTGTCTTGGTCCAAGGTGCCATGTATGTCTATGAGGACATTGGTGTATCTCAAAAAACATGGCCGCCATTGGCCAATAAATTTGAGCACCTATTAGACAAGGTTAACAGAGGCCGATCGGAACGAAACTCGATGGGCATGTTCGACTCATGGCCCTGGAGGTCTGTAAGAATTTTAAAAGAAATCGGCCACTAGTTGGCGCTAACGAGTTTTATGGCTCTGTAATCACGTGGTGTTACACATATCATCACAATATGCATATCATTTGATAGATCTGCTCATGCTGAACAACTTTGCCTCAAGAACCATTGCTGTCAATCAAACCGTTCATTAAATATTTGTGAATATGTTAAAAACCTGCTTTTGCGAACTAGTCCTAGGTTTTTCGCCCGATCGGAACCAAACCAGTCTAGGACAATTCTCTGGACTCTCTAGATCAATAATTATCAAAAAAAAGTTGAACTTTTGCATTTGGATTGCTATAATAGGTTCACTTCAAAATGTGGCCTTTACCAATTGTCCCTGAAAGCCTATATCTCTTTAAAGAATGTTCAAACCTTCTTAAAAACAAGTCAGAACATGTGAAATATCACTCTGAACATGCATGAAAATTTTCAGACAGATCTGACAAAATTTGCCTCTATAACAGTTAAAAAGGTGAAAATGATATGAATATAATGGCATATTAAGCCAATAAGTGGTTTTTTACTGCCCCCTGCTGTTTAAAATAGTCATGTTGTCATATTGTTCTATAATTCATATTTAGACTTTATAAAATCACTATTTTAACATTTACAATTACATTTAGTCAAAATCCATCTGTTAAAGTATTAGTATTGACAGTTTGATCACATTATATATTTCAAATGTCTGTATCTACAACATAATGTGTGTGTGTAGTCTTAGGTTTCTGAATAAATTCTGAATCATCTGATTAATAGCTTACAAAGACTTTGTGAAATGTTTATAGACCATTGAAATATATTTTCATAATGACATATCCCAATAGCATTGAAAAAACAACAACATTTGTCTTTGTGTGTGTGTGTGTGTGTGTGTGTGTGTGTGTGTGTGTGTGTGTGTGTGTGTGTGTGTGTGTGTAAACATGCATTATGGAGTTAAAATGGAAAAACTGGTTTGATTTAGTACAGAAAAATGGTGAAAATCATGAAGTTTAAAGTCAAAGTGAGCCAATAAGTGGTCTTCTACTGCCCTCTGCTGGCCATTCTACGTATTAATGAAGTCTACTCACATATGCTTTGGCATTCATTATACACTAAAAATCACTTATATAACAATAAGACACTAAAAAATAACGTATATAACAATTACTATTGTAGCACAATCATATTTTGTCAGAGTTTATCACTCATAAATCATATTTTGTCAGAGTATACAATCACAGTAAACAATGGTAAATCCTACTAGAATGTAGTATATCATGGTAAATCATGCTAGAATATGGCAAATCAGGCTAGAATCATAGTAAATAATACTAGAATGTGGTAAATTGTTGTGGGAGGAGCCTATTTTACTAAAATGGCTATAACTCAAGAAGTAAATGAGATATTTTCACCAAACTCAGTACACATGTGTATGGTTTCAATTTGAGGTCACAGTAAACATTTTTATGGAGATCGGACCATAGGTAGCGCTATAACTGTTAAAAAGCTTTAAAACCATATATATCCCATGGTAAACTGCCTGTATTGGCTGTAAATGGTCTTCTCCATCTATTATGTCCGTGGTTACATGCTTGCTAAATAAATCTTAATAACTTTTGATGCTTTTGTGCTTAAATGCCTAAAAGGCTTTAACTGCTTGAACCCCGATAAATGCTGCTTGCAGCTTTAATTATTATTATTATTATTATTATTATTATTCCGCCCTAAAACGCATCGTGCAGACCAAACCGTAAGAGCTGGAACCTTGAAACTTTGCCAAATGGTAGTCCTCAATTTGGGGAGAACCTATCAAAGTATGACCCAGATTGGCCCATAGGTGGCGCTACAATGACCACATTTACTAAATTGCTCACAACTCCTAGACAGTTTGTCCTAGATTGTCCATTTTAGCATCACTGTGATCCCTGGATCCAGACGGACAAAATGGCTATCTCCAAATTCACCTACGAGCAAAAAAATTGTTATGGCCAATTTTGTCAAAAACCTACTTTTGCGAACTAGTCCCTGGTTTTTGGCCCAATCGGAACCAGACCAGTCTAGCACAGTTCTCTGGACTCTCTAGATCAATAATTATCGAAAAAAAGTGGAACTTTTGCATTTGCCTGGCTGTAGCAGGGTCATTTAGGAAAGGGGAGGGACAAAAAAACACTCAAAAGCCTATACAACCTAAGGGAAAACCCCAAACTTCACGAAAATCGATGAGCAGATGTGTCAGACCATGGTGAAGAAGCATGCCAAGTTTCGTGAAGATCGGACAATAGGTGGCGCTATAACTGTCCAAAATGTCTCTTCTTATTAGGGGTTCAAGCACGAAGTGCTGAAACCCTATTGTAATTGTACTGATTTTTATTATTAGGGGTTCAAGCACGAAGTGCTGAAACCCTATTGTAATTGTACTGATTTTTATTATTATTATTTTTCTTCTGCCGTAAAACGCATCGTGCAGCCCAAACCGTAAGTGCTAGAGACTTGAAACTTTGCCAGATGGTAGTACAAAAATCGAGGAGAGGTTATCAAAATATGACCCCGATTGGCCCATAGGTGGCGCTACAGTACAAAAAACAAAAAAAAAATCATATTTTTGCTTAAATCTCATTAACCGTTTGTCACAGACTCAAGTGTCTTATATCATTGGAATCCTTGGGTCAAGCCGAACAAAAAAGGCCTCAAGGATTTCATTTCCGGTATGCAAATTTTCCGCCATTTTGAATTATGTCCAAAACCTACTTTTGCGAACTAGTCCCTGGTTTTGTGTCCGATTGGAACCAAACCAGTGCAGAAATGTTCTCTGGAGTCAGAATATCAATAATTATCGAAAAAAAGTTGAAATTTCGATTGACGGTCGCTAAGGGGCGCCAAAATGTTTAAAGAAGGCGGAGCCTATTTTACTAAAATGGCTATAACTCCAGAAGTAAATGAGGTATCTTCACCAAACTCGGTACACCTGTGTAAGAGGTCAATCTGAGGTCATAGTAAAAAGATTGCGGCGATTGGCCACATGGTGGCGCTATAACATTAAAAAAACATAAATCAGGCTGTAACCACCTGACCGTTAGTCCGATTGACTTGAAAATTGGTATGCAGTGTCTTGGTCCAAGCTGTCATGTATATCTATGAGGACATTGGTGTATCTCAAAAAACATGGCCGCCATCGGCCAATGAAGTTTGAGCACCTATTAGACAAGGTTAATGGAGGCCGATCGGAACAAAACTCGGTGGGCATGTTCGACTCATGGCCCTAGAGGTCTGTAAGAATTTTGAAAGAAATCGACCACTAGTTGGCGCTAACGAGTTTTATGGCTCTGTAATCACGTGGTGTTACACTTATCATCACAAAATGCATATCATTTGATAGATCTGCTCATGCTGAACAACTTTGCCTCTAGAACCATTGCTGTCAATCAAACAGTTTATTAATTATTCACGAATATGTTAAAAACCTACTTTTGCGAACTAGTCCCTGGTTTTTCGCCCGATCGGAACCAGACCAGTCTAGGACAATTCTCTGGACTCTCTAGATCAATAATTATCAAAAAAAAGTTAAAATTTTGCTTTTGGTTGGCTATAAGAGGATCATTTATAAAATAGGCGTGTCCAAATACACTCAAACGTCTATAAAGCCTAAATAAAAACTCAGAACTTCACAAAAATTGATGGGCATATGTGAAATAACATGCTAAAGAAGCATGGAAATTTTTATGGAGATCGGACCATAGGTGGCGCTATAACTGTTAAAAAGCTTTGAAAACCATATATTTCCTATGGTAAATTTCCTGTATTGGCTGTAAATGGACTTTTCCATCTATTTTTTCAGTGGTTAAAAGCTTTCTAAATAAATCTTAATGTCTTAAATGCTTATGTGCTTAAAGGCCTTAAATGCTTGAACCCCGATAAATGCTGCTTGCAGCTTTAATTATTATTATTATTATTATTCCGCCCTAAAACGCATCGTGCAGACCAAACCGTAAGAGCTGGAACCTTGAAACTTTGCCAAATGGTAGTCCTCAATTTGGGGAGAACCTATCAAAGTATGACCCAGATTGGCCCATAGGTGGCGCTACAATGACCACATTTACTAAATTGCTCACAACTCCTAGACAGTTTGTCCTAGATTGTCCATTTTAGCATCACTGTGATCCCTGGATCCAGACGGACAAAATGGCTATCTCCAAATTCACCTACGAGCAAAAAAAAATTGTTATGCCCAATTTTGTCAAAAACCTACTTTTGCGAACTAGTCCCTGGTTTTTGGCCCAATCGGAACCAGACCAGTCTAGCACAGTTCTCTGGACTCTCTAGATCAATAATTATTGAAAAAAAGTTGAACTTTTGCATTTGCCTGGCTGTAACAGGGTCATTTAGGAAAGGGGAGGGACAAAAAAACACTCAAAAGCCTATACAACCTAAGGGAAAACCCCAAACTTCACGAAAATCGATGAGCAGATGTGTCAGACCATGGTGAAGAAGCATGCCAAGTTTCGTGAAGATCGGACAATAGGTGGCGCTATAACTGTCCAAAATGTCTCTTCTTATTAGGGGTTCAAGCACGAAGTGCTGAAACCCTATTGTAATTGTACTGATTTTTATTATTATTAGGGGTTCAAGCACGAAGTGGATCAAGAACTCTCTAGATCAATAATTATCAAAAAAAAGTTGAACTTTTGCATTTGTATGGCTGTAATAGGGTCATTTATAAAATGGGTGTGGCAAAATACACTCAAAAGCCTATAAATCATAAATGAAAACTCAGAACTTCACAAAAATTGGTCAGCATATGTGACATACCATCATTAACAAGCATGCAAAATTTTATGGAGATCGGACCAAAGGTGGCGCTATAACTGTTAAAAAGCTTTAAAACCATATATTTCCTATGGTATGTTGCCTGTATTGGCTGTAAATGGTCTTTTCCATCTCTGATCATATAATTTTCATATCATAATGTTCAAAACTAGTGCAATACAATTCTCTGGACTCACTAGATCAATAATTGTCAGAAAAAGTTGAACTACTTCATTTGGATAGCTATAATAGGGTCACTTCAAAATGTAGCCTTTACCAAGTGTCCCCGAAAGCCTATATCTCTTTAATGAATGACTCAGACCTTCTTAAAAACAAGTCAGAACATGTGAAATATCACTCTGAACATGCATGAAAATTTTCAGACAGATCAGACAAAATTTGCCTCTATAACAGTTAAAAAGGTGAAAATGATATGAATATAATGGTATATTAAGCCAATAAGTGGTATTTTACTGCCCCCTGCTGTTTAAAATAGTCATTTTGTCATATTGTTCTATAATTTATATTGAGACTTTATAAAATCCCTATTTTAACATTTACAATTACATTTAGTCAAAATCCATCTGTTAAAGTATTAGTATTGACAGTTTGATCACATCATATATATCAAATATCGGTATCTACAACATAATGTGTGTGTGTAGTCTTAGGTTTCTGAATAAATTCTGAATAATCTGATTAATAGCTTACAAAGACTTTGTGAAATGTTTATAGACCATTCAAATATATTTTCATAATGACATATCCCAATAGCATTGAAAAAATAAAAACATTTGTGTGTGTGTGTGTGTGTGTGTGTATGTAAACATGCATTATGGAGTTAAAATGGAAAAACTGGTTTGCTTTAGTGCAGAAAAATGGTGAAAATCAAGAAGTTTAAAGTGAAAGTGAGCCAATATGTGGTCTTCTACTGCCCTCTTCTGGCCATTCTACTTATTAATGAAGTCTACTCACATATGCTTTTGCATTCATTAGACACTAAAAATCACTTATATAACAATAAGGCACTAAAAAATCACTTATATAACAATTACTATTGTAGCACAATCATATTTTGTCAGAGTTTATCACATCATTTGTACTGATAGTTCACATAATTGCTAGCAATGTGGTAAATCATGGTAAATCACTCTAAAAACATGGTAAATCATAATACATAATACTAGAATGTGGTGTATCAAGGTAAATCATACTAGAATCCTGGTACATCATTCTAGAACATGGTATATCATGGTACATCATGCTAGAACTGGGTAAATAATGGTAAACTATGCTAGAACAGGGTAAATTATGGTAAAGCATGATAAATCAGAATAAACTATGGTAAATCATGTTAGAATGTGGTATATCATGGTAAATCATGCTAGAACATGGTAAATCATGGTAAACTATGCTAGAACACGGTAAATCATGGTAAACTATGATAAATCATGATAAACTATGATAAATCATAATAAACTATGGTAAACCATGCTAGAATCATAGTAAACAATGGTAAATCATACTAGAATGTAGTATATAATGGTAAATCATGCTAGAATATGGCAAATCATGCTAGAATAAATAGAGTAAATAATAGTAGAGTAAATAATACTAGAATGTGGTAAATTGTTGTGGGAGGAGCCTATTTTACTAAAATGGCTATAACTCAAGAAGTAAATGAGATATCTTCACCAAACTCAGTACACATGTGTATGGGTTCAATTTGAAGTCACAGTAAACAATTTTATGGAGATCGGACCATAGGTGGCGCTATAACTGTTAAAAAGCTTTAAAATCATATATATACCATGGTAAACTGTCTGTATTGGCTGTAAATGGTCTTTTCCATCTATTATGTCAGTGGTTACATGCTTGCTAAATAAATCTTAATAACTTTTGATGCTTTTGTGCTTAAATGCCTTAAAGGCCTTAACTGCTTGAACCCCGATAAATGCTGCTTGCAGCTTTAATTATTAGGGGTTCAAGCACGAAGTGCTGAAACCCTATTGTAATTGTACTGATTTTTAGGGGTTCAAGCACGAAGTGCTGAAACCCTATTGTAATTGCTCTGATTTTTATTATTATTATTTTCCCCTAAAACGCATCGTGCAGCCCAAACCGTAAATGCTGGAGACTTGAAACTCAGCCAAATGGTAGTCCTCAATTTGGGGAGAACCTATCAAAGTATGGCCCCGATTGGTCAATAGGTGGCGCTATAGCAAGCAAAAGTATGAAATCAGCCATAACTCCTAGACGGTTTGTCATAGAATCAAGTGTCTTATATCACTGTAATCCTTGGCTCAAGACGGTCAAAACGTATATCTCCGATTTCATTTCCGCCTGGGAAAATTTTCCGCCATTTTGAATTTTCTCAAAAACCTACTTTTGCGAACTAGTCCTAGGTTTTTCGTCCGATTGGAACCAAACCAGTGCAGAAATGTTCTCTGGAGTCTGAATATCAATAATTATCGAAAAAAAGTTGAAATTTCGATTCACGGTCGCTAGGGGGCGCCAAAACGTACGTTGTGGGAGGAGCCTATTTTACTAAAACGGCTATAACTCGAGAAATAAATGAGGTATCTTCACCAAACTCGGTACACATGTGTAATAGTTCAATCTGAGGTCACAGTAAAAAAATCGCGACGATTGAACAGTAGGTGGCGCTATAACTTGAAAAAAACATGAAAAGGGCTATAACCACCTGACTGTTTGTCCGATTGACTTGAAAATTGGTATGCAGTGTCTTGGTCCAAGGTGCCATGTATGCCTATGAGGACATTGACGTATCTCAAAAAACATGGCCGCCATCGGCCAATGAAGTTTGAGCACCTATTAGACAAGGTTAACGGAGGCTGATCGGAACGAAACTCGATGGGCATGTTCGACTCATGGCCCAAGAGGTCTGTAAGAATTTTGAAAGAAATCGGCCACTAGTTGGCGCTAACGAGTTTTTTCGGCTCTGTAATCACGTGGTGTTGCATACATCCACACAATATGCATATCAGTTGATAGATCTCCTCATACTGAACAACTTTGCCTCAAGAACCATTGCTGTCAATCAAACCGTTCATTTAATATTCGCAAACATGTTAAAAACCTACTTTTGCGAACTAGTCCTAGGTTTTTTGCCCAATCGGAACCAAACCAGTCTAGGACAATTCTCTGGACTCTCTAGATCAATAATTATCAAAAAAAAGTTGAACTTTAGCATTTGGATGGCTGTAATAGGGTCATTTATAAAATGGGCGTGGCAAAATACACTAAAAAGCCTATAAATCCTAAATGAAAACTCAAAACTTCACAAAAATTGGTGAGCATATGTCACATAACATCATTAACAAGCATGCCAAATTTTATGGACATCGGACCAAAGGTGGCACTATAACTGTTAAAAAGCTTTAAAACCACATATTTCCTATGGTAAATTGCCTGTATTGGCTGTAAATGGACTTTTCAATCTATTATTTCAGTGGTTAAAAGCTTTCTAAATAAATCTTAATGTCTTAAATGCTTATGTGCTTAAAGGCCTTAAATGCTTGAACCCCGATAAATGCTGCTTGCAGCTTTAATTATTATTATTATTATTATTATTCCGCCCTAAAACGCATCGTGCAGACCAAACCGTAAGAGCTGGAACCTTGAAACTTTGCCAAATGGTAGTCCTCAATTTGGGGAGAACCTATCAAAGTATGACCCAGATTGGCCCATAGGTGGCGCTACAATGACCACATTTACTAAATTGCTCACAACTCCTAGACAGTTTGTCCTAGATTGTCCATTTTAGCATCACTGTGATCCCTGGATCCAGACGGACAAAATGGCTATCTCCAAATTCACCTACGAGCAAAAAAAAAAAATTGTTATGGCCAATTTTGTCAAAAACCTACTTTTGCGAACTAGTCCCTGGTTTTTGGCCCAATCGGAACCAGACCAGTCTAGCACAGTTCTCTGGACTCTCTAGATCAATAATTATGTCTGGTACACATGTCTGGTACACATGTGTAAGAGGTCAATCTGAGGTCACAGTAAAAAAATCGCGGCGATCGGCCACATGGTGGCGCTATAACATGACAAAAACATAAAACAGGCTATAACCACCTGACCGTTAGTCCGATTGACTTGAAAATTGGTATGCAGTGTCTTGGTCCAAGGTGCCATGTATGTCTATGAGGACATTGGTGTATCTCAAAAAACATGGCCGCCATTGGCCAATAAATTTGAGCACCTATTAGACAAGGTTAACAGAGGCCGATCGGAACGAAACTCGATGGGCATGTTCGACTCATGGCCCTGGAGGTCTGTAAGAATTTTAAAAGAAATCGGCCACTAGTTGGCGCTAACGAGTTTTATGGCTCTGTAATCACGTGGTGTTACACATATCATCACAATATGCATATCATTTGATAGATCTGCTCATGCTGAACAACTTTGCCTCAAGAACCATTGCTGTCAATCAAACCGTTCATTAAATATTTGTGAATATGTTAAAAACCTGCTTTTGCGAACTAGTCCTAGGTTTTTCGCCCGATCGGAACCAAACCAGTCTAGGACAATTCTCTGGACTCTCTAGATCAATAATTATCAAAAAAAAGTTGAACTTTTGCATTTGGATTGCTATAATAGGTTCACTTCAAAATGTGGCCTTTACCAATTGTCCCTGAAAGCCTATATCTCTTTAAAGAATGTTCAAACCTTCTTAAAAACAAGTCAGAACATGTGAAATATCACTCTGAACATGCATGAAAATTTTCAGACAGATCTGACAAAATTTGCCTCTATAACAGTTAAAAAGGTGAAAATGATATGAATATAATGGCATATTAAGCCAATAAGTGGTTTTTTACTGCCCCCTGCTGTTTAAAATAGTCATGTTGTCATATTGTTCTATAATTCATATTTAGACTTTATAAAATCACTATTTTAACATTTACAATTACATTTAGTCAAAATCCATCTGTTAAAGTATTAGTATTGACAGTTTGATCACATTATATATTTCAAATGTCTGTATCTACAACATAATGTGTGTGTGTAGTCTTAGGTTTCTGAATAAATTCTGAATCATCTGATTAATAGCTTACAAAGACTTTGTGAAATGTTTATAGACCATTGAAATATATTTTCATAATGACATATCCCAATAGCATTGAAAAAACAACAACATTTGTCTTGTGTGTGTGTGTGTGTGTGTGTGTGTGTGTGTGTGTGTGTGTGTGTGTGTGTGTGTGTGTGTAAACATGCATTATGGAGTTAAAATGGAAAAACTGGTTTGATTTAGTACAGAAAAATGGTGAAAATCATGAAGTTTAAAGTCAAAGTGAGCCAATAAGTGGTCTTCTACTGCCCTCTGCTGGCCATTCTACGTATTAATGAAGTCTACTCACATATGCTTTGGCATTCATTATACACTAAAAATCACTTATATAACAATAAGACACTAAAAAATAACGTATATAACAATTACTATTGTAGCACAATCATATTTTGTCAGAGTTTATCACTCATAAATCATATTTTGTCAGAGTATACAATCACAGTAAACAATGGTAAATCCTACTAGAATGTAGTATATCATGGTAAATCATGCTAGAATATGGCAAATCAGGCTAGAATCATAGTAAATAATACTAGAATGTGGTAAATTGTTGTGGGAGGAGCCTATTTTACTAAAATGGCTATAACTCAAGAAGTAAATGAGATATTTTCACCAAACTCAGTACACATGTGTATGGTTTCAATTTGAGGTCACAGTAAACATTTTTATGGAGATCGGACCATAGGTAGCGCTATAACTGTTAAAAAGCTTTAAAACCATATATATCCCATGGTAAACTGCCTGTATTGGCTGTAAATGGTCTTCTCCATCTATTATGTCCGTGGTTACATGCTTGCTAAATAAATCTTAATAACTTTTGATGCTTTTGTGCTTAAATGCCTAAAAGGCTTTAACTGCTTGAACCCCGATAAATGCTGCTTGCAGCTTTAATTATTATTATTAGGGGTTCAAGCACGAAGTGCTGAAACCCTATTGTAATTGCCCTGATTTTTATTAGGGGTTCAAGCACGAAGTGCTGAAACCCTATTGTAATTGTACTGATTTTTATTATTATTATTTTTCTTCTGCCGTAAAACGCATCGTGCAGCCCAAACCGTAAGTGCTAGAGACTTGAAACTTTGCCAGATGGTAGTACAAAAATCGAGGAGAGGTTATCAAAATATGACCCCGATTGGCCCATAGGTGGCGCTACAGTGCAAAAAACAAAAAAAAATCATATTTTTGCTTAAATCTCATTAACCGTTTGTCACAGACTCAAGTGTCTTATATCATTGGAATCCTTGGGTCAAGCCGAACAAAAAAGGCCTCAAGGATTTCATTTCCGGTATGCAAATTTTCCGCCATTTTGAATTATGTCCAAAACCTACTTTTGCGAACTAGTCCCTGGTTTTGTGTCCGATCGGAACCAAACCAGTGCAGAAATGTTCTCTGGAGTCAGAATATCAATAATTATCGAAAAAAAGTTGAAATTTCGATTGACGGTCACTAAGGGGCGCCAAAATGTTTGAAGAAGGCGGTGCCTATTTTACTAAAATGGCTATAACTCCAGAAGTAAATGAGGTATCTTCACCAAACTCGGTACACCTGTTTAAGAGGTCAATCTGAGGTCATAGTATAAAGATTGCGGCGATTGGCCACATGGTGGCGCTATAACATGAAAAAAACATAAATCAGGCTGTAACCACCTGACCGTTAGTCCGATTGACTTGAAAATTGGTATGCAGTGTCTTGGTCCAAGCTGTCATGTATATCTATGAGGACATTGGTGTATCTCAAAAAACATGGCCGCCATCGGCCAATGAAGTTTGAGCACCTATTAGACAAGGTTAACGGAGGCCGATCGGAACAAAACTCGGTGGGCATGTTCGACTCATGGCCCTAGAGGTCTGTAAGAATTTTGAAAGAAATCGGCCACTAGTTGGCGCTAACGAGTTTTATGGCTCTGTAATCACGTGGTGTTACACTTATCATCACAAAATGCATATCATTTGATAGACCTGCTCATGCTGAACAACTTTGCCTCTAGAACCATTGCTGTCAATCAAACAGTTTATTAATTATTCACGAATATGTTAAAAACCTACTTTTGCGAACTAGTCCCTGGTTTTTCGCCCGATCGGAACCAGACCAGTCTAGGACAATTCTCTGGACTCTCTAGATCAATAATTATCAAAAAAAAGTTAAAATTTTGCTTTTGGTTGGCTATAAGAGGATCATTTATAAAATAGGCGTGTCCAAATACACTCAAACGTCTATAAAGCCTAAATAAAAACTCAGAACTTCACAAAAATTGATGGGCATATGTGAAATAACATGCTAAAGAAGCATGGAAATTTTTATGGAGATCGGACCATAGGTGGCGCTATAACTGTTAAAAAGCTTTGAAAACCATATATTTCCTATGGTAAATTTCCTGTATTGGCTGTAAATGGACTTTTCCATCTATTATTTCAGTGGTTCAAAGCTTTCTAAATAAATCTTAATGTCTTAAATGCTTATGTGTTTAAAGGCCTTAAATGCTTGAACCCCGATAAATGCTGCTTGCAGCTTTAATTATTATTATTATTCTTCCCTAAAACGCATCGTGCAGCCAAAACCGTAAGGCCTAGAGACGTGATACTTGGTCAAATGGTAGTAGTATTGCTCGCTACTCAGATACACAGACTTAGCCAAATCGGCCCATAGGTGGCGCTACAGCGACCAAAAGTGCGAAACTGCTCATAACTCCTAGACTGTATGTCGTAGACTCAAGTGTCTTATATCAATGTAATCAAGACCTCATGGCAAACAAAACGTATATCTCCGATTTCATTTCCGGTATGCAAATTTTTCCGCCATTTTGAATTTTGTCAAAAACCTACTTTTGCGAACTAGTCCGTGGTTTTTTGTCCGATCGGAACCAAACCAGTGCAGAAATGTTCTCTGGAGTCTGACTATCAATAATTATCGAAAAAAAGTTAAAATTTCGATTCACGGTCGCTAAGGGGCGCCAAAACGTACGTTGTGGGAGGGGCCTATTTTACTAAAATGGCTATAACTCCAGAAGTAAATGAGTTATCTTTACCAAACTCGGTACACCTATGTAAGAAGTCAATATGAGGTCACAGTAAAAAAAACCGCGGCGATTGGCCACATGGTGGCGCTATAACATGAAAAAAACATAAAACAGGCTATAACCACCTGACCGTTAGTCCGATTGACTTGAAAATTGGTATGCAGTGTCTTGCTCCAAGGTGCCATGTATGTCTATGAGGACATTGGCGTATCTCAAAAAACATGGCCGCCATTGGCCAATGAAGTTTGAGCACCTATTAGACAAGGTTATCGGAGGCTGATCAGAACGAAACTCGATGGGCATGTTCGACTCATGGCCCTAGAGGTCTGTAAGAATTTTAAAAGAAATCGGCCACTAGTTGGCGCTAACGAGTTTTATGGCTCTGTAATCACGTGGTGTTACACTTATCGTCACAAAATGCATATCATTTGATAGAGCTGCTCATTATGAACAACTTTGCCTCTAGAACCATTGCTGTCAATCAAATAGTTCATTAAATATTCATGAATATGTTAAAAACCTACTTTTGCGAACTAGTCCCTGGTTTTTCGCCCGATCGGAACCAGACCAGTGTAGGACAGTTCTATGGACTCTCTAGATCAATAATTATCGAAAAAAAGTGGAACTTTTGCATTTGCCTGGCTGTAGCAGGGTAATTTAGGAAAGGGGTGGGACAAAAAAATCACTCAAAAGTGAATTTGAAATTTTGCATTTTGCGCATGGCTATAATAGGGTCATAAAGAAAATGGGTGTGGCAAAATGCACTTAAAAGCCTATAAATCATAAATGAAAAATCAGAACTTCACAAAAATTGGTGGCAATATGTGACTTAACATCATTAACAAGCATGCACAATTTTATGGAGATCGGACCATAGGTGGCGCTATAATTGTTAAAAAGCTTGAAAACCATATATTTCCTATGGTACATTGCCTGTATTGACTGTAAATGCTCTTTTCCATCTATGATCATATAATTTTCATATAATAATGTTCAAAACTAGTGCAGTACAATTCTCTGGACTCGCTAGATCAGTAATTATCAGAAAAAGTTGAACTACTTCATTTGGATGGCTATAATAGGGTCACTTCAAAATGTGGCCTTTACCAAGTGTCCCCGAAAGCCTATATCTCTTTAATGAATGTTTAAACCTTCTTAAAAACAAGTCAGAACATGTGAAATATCACTCTGAACATGCATGAAAATTTTCAGACAGATCGGACAAAATTTGCCTCTATAACAGTTAAAAAGGTGAAAATGATATGAATATAATGGCATATTAAGCCAATAAGTGGTATTTTACTGCCCCCTGCTGTTAAAAATAGTCATTTTGTCATATTGTTCTATAATTTATATTTAGACTTTATAAAATCACTATTTTAACATTTACAAATACATTTAGTCAAAATCCATCTGTTAAAGTATTAGTATTGACAGTTTGATCACATCATATATTTCAAATGTCTGTATCTACAACATAATGTGTGTGTGTGTAGTCTTAGGTTTCTGAATAAATTCTGAATCATCTGATTAATAGCTTACAAAGACTTTGTGAAAATGTTTATAGACCATTCAAATATATTTTCATAATGACATATCCCAATAGCATTTAAAAAACAACAACATTTGTCTTTGTGTGTGTGTGTGTGTGTGTGTGTGTGTGTGTGTGTGTGTGTGTGTAAACATGCATTATGGAGTTAAAATGGAAAAACTGGTTTGTTTTAGTGCAGAAAAATGGTGAAAATCAAGAAGTTTAAAGTGAAAGTGTGCAAATATGTAGTCTTCTACTGCTCTCTGCTGGCCATTCTACTTATTAATGAAGTCTACTCACATATGCTTTTACATTCATTAGACACTAAAAATCACTTATATAACAATAAGACACTAAAAAATCACTTATATAACAATTACTATTGTAGCACAATCATGCTAGAATCATAGTAAATAATACTAGAATGTGGTAAATTGTTGTGGGAGGAGCCTATTTTACTAAAATGGCTATAAGTCAAGAAGTAAATGAGATATCTTCACCAAACTCAGTACACATGTGTATGGGTTCAATTTGAGGTCACAGTAAACAATTTTATGGAGATCGGACGATAGGTGGCGCTATAACTGTTAAAAAGCTTTAAAACCATATATTTCCTATGGTACATTGCCTGTATTGGCTGTAAATGGTCTTTTTCATCTATTATGTCAGTGGTTAGATGCTTGCTAAATAAAACTAAGAACTTTTGATGCTTTTGTGCTTAAAGGCCTTAACTGCTTGAACCCCGATAAATGCTGCTTGCAGCTTTAATTATTATTATTATTATTATTCCGCCCTAAAACGCATCGTGCAGACCAAACCGTAAGAGCTGGAACCTTGAAACTTTGCCAAATGGTAGTCCTCAATTTGGGGAGAACCTATCAAAGTATGACCCAGATTGGCCCATAGGTGGCGCTACAATGACCACATTTACTAAATTGCTCACAACTCCTAGACAGTTTGTCCTAGATTGTCCATTTTAGCATCACTGTGATCCCTGGATCCAGACGGACAAAATGGCTATCTCCAAATTCACCTACGAGCAAAAAATTGTTATGGCCAATTTTGTCAAAAACCTACTTTTGCGAACTAGTCCCTGGTTTTTGGCCCAATCGGAACCAGACCAGTCTAGCACAGTTCTCTGGACTCTCTAGATCAATAATTATCGAAAAAAAGTGGAACTTTTGCATTTGCCTGGCTGTAGCAGGGTCATTTAGGAAAGGGGAGGGACAAAAAAACACTCAAAAGCCTATACAACCTAAGGGAAAACCCCAAACTTCACGAAAATCGATGAGCAGATGTGTCAGACCATGGTGAAGAAGCATGCCAAGTTTCGTGAAGATCGGACAATAGGTGGCGCTATAACTGTCCAAAATGTCTCTTCTTATTAGGGGTTCAAGCACGAAGTGCTGAAACCCTATTGTAATTGTACTGATTTTTATTATTAGGGGTTCAAGCACGAAGTGCTGAAACCCTATTGTAATTGTACTACAGATGGTAGTACAAAAATCGAGGAGAGGTTATCAAAATATGACCCCGATTGGCCCATAGGTGGCGCTACAGTACAAAAAACAAAAAAAAAATCATATTTTTGCTTAAATCTCATTAACCGTTTGTCACAGACTCAAGTGTCTTATATCATTGGAATCCTTGGGTCAAGCCGAACAAAAAAGGCCTCAAGGATTTCATTTCCGGTATGCAAATTTTCCGCCATTTTGAATTATGTCCAAAACCTACTTTTGCGAACTAGTCCCTGGTTTTGTGTCCGATTGGAACCAAACCAGTGCAGAAATGTTCTCTGGAGTCAGAATATCAATAATTATCGAAAAAAAGTTGAAATTTCGATTGACGGTCGCTAAGGGGCGCCAAAATGTTTAAAGAAGGCGGAGCCTATTTTACTAAAATGGCTATAACTCCAGAAGTAAATGAGGTATCTTCACCAAACTCGGTACACCTGTGTAAGAGGTCAATCTGAGGTCATAGTAAAAAGATTGCGGCGATTGGCCACATGGTGGCGCTATAACATTAAAAAAACATAAATCAGGCTGTAACCACCTGACCGTTAGTCCGATTGACTTGAAAATTGGTATGCAGTGTCTTGGTCCAAGCTGTCATGTATATCTATGAGGACATTGGTGTATCTCAAAAAACATGGCCGCCATCGGCCAATGAAGTTTGAGCACCTATTAGACAAGGTTAATGGAGGCCGATCGGAACAAAACTCGGTGGGCATGTTCGACTCATGGCCCTAGAGGTCTGTAAGAATTTTGAAAGAAATCGACCACTAGTTGGCGCTAACGAGTTTTATGGCTCTGTAATCACGTGGTGTTACACTTATCATCACAAAATGCATATCATTTGATAGATCTGCTCATGCTGAACAACTTTGCCTCTAGAACCATTGCTGTCAATCAAACAGTTTATTAATTATTCACGAATATGTTAAAAACCTACTTTTGCGAACTAGTCCCTGGTTTTTCGCCCGATCGGAACCAGACCAGTCTAGGACAATTCTCTGGACTCTCTAGATCAATAATTATCAAAAAAAAGTTAAAATTTTGCTTTTGGTTGGCTATAAGAGGATCATTTATAAAATAGGCGTGTCCAAATACACTCAAACGTCTATAAAGCCTAAATAAAAACTCAGAACTTCACAAAAATTGATGGGCATATGTGAAATAACATGCTAAAGAAGCATGGAAATTTTTATGGAGATCGGACCATAGGTGGCGCTATAACTGTTAAAAAGCTTTGAAAACCATATATTTCCTATGGTAAATTTCCTGTATTGGCTGTAAATGGACTTTTCCATCTATTTTTTCAGTGGTTAAAAGCTTTCTAAATAAATCTTAATGTCTTAAATGCTTATGTGCTTAAAGGCCTTAACTGCTTGAACCCCGATAAATGCTGCTTGCAGCTTTAATTATTATTATTATTATTATTCCGCCCTAAAACGCATCGTGCAGACCAAACCGTAAGAGCTGGAACCTTGAAACTTTGCCAAATGGTAGTCCTCAATTTGGGGAGAACCTATCAAAGTATGACCCAGATTGGCCCATAGGTGGCGCTACAATGACCACATTTACTAAATTGCTCACAACTCCTAGACAGTTTGTCCTAGATTGTCCATTTTAGCATCACTGTGATCCCTGGATCCAGACGGACAAAATGGCTATCTCCAAATTCACCTACGAGCAAAAAATTGTTATGGCCAATTTTGTCAAAAACCTACTTTTGCGAACTAGTCCCTGGTTTTTGGCCCAATCGGAACCAGACCAGTCTAGCACAGTTCTCTGGACTCTCTAGATCAATAATTATCGAAAAAAAGTGGAACTTTTGCATTTGCCTGGCTGTAGCAGGGTCATTTAGGAAAGGGGAGGGACAAAAAAACACTCAAAAGCCTATACAACCTAAGGGAAAACCCCAAACTTCACGAAAATCGATGAGCAGATGTGTCAGACCATGGTGAAGAAGCATGCCAAGTTTCGTGAAGATCGGACAATAGGTGGCGCTATAACTGTCCAAAATGTCTCTTCTTATTAGGGGTTCAAGCACGAAGTGCTGAAACCCTATTGTAATTGTACTGATTTTTATTAGGGGTTCAAGCACGAAGTGCTGAAACCCTATTGTAATTGTGCTGATTTTTATTAGGGGTTCAAGCACGAAGTGCTGAAACCCTATTGTAATCGTCCTGATTTTTATTATTATTATTTTTCCGCCATAAAACGCATCGTGCAGCCCAAACCGTAAGACCTAGAGACTTGAAACTTTGCCAGATGGTAGTACTATTGCTCGCTACTCAGATACACGGACTCAGCCCAATCGGCCCATAGGTGGCGCTATAGCAATCAAAAGCGCAAAACTGCTCAGAACTCCCAGACCGTAAGGCGTAGCTTCAAGTGTCTTATATCATTGAAATCCAGAGCTTCTGAAGAAAAAAACGTATATCTCCGATTTCATTTCCGCCATGATAGATTTTTCGCCATTTTGAATTTTGTCAAAAACCTACTTTTGCGAACTAGTCCCTGGTTTTTCGCCCGATCGGAACCAAACCAGTGCGGAATTGTTCTCTGGAGTCTGAAGATCAATAATTATCGAAAAAAAGTTGAAATTTCGATTAATGGTCGCTAGGGGGTGCAAAATTAACGTTGTGGGAGGAGCCTATTTTACTAAAATGGCTATAACTCAAGAAGTAATTAAGTAAACTTCACCAAACTTGGTACACATGTGTAAGAGGTCAATCTGAGGTCACAGTAAAAAAATTGCGTCGATTGGCCACATGGTGGTGCTATAAAACAAATAAAAACATATAGACAACTGACCGTTTTTCCGAATGACTTGAAATTTGGTATGCAGTGTCTTGGCCCAAGGGGCCATGTATGTCTAAAAGGATATTGGCGTATCTCAAAAAACATGGCCGCCATTGGCCAATGAGGTTTGAGCACCGTTAACGACGTCCGATCGGAGCGAAACTCGATGGGCATGTTCGGCTCAAGCCCCTAGAGGTCTGTAAGAATTTGGAAAGAAATCGGCCACTAGTTGGCGCTAACGAGTTTTAAGGCTCTGTAATCACGTGGTGTTACACTTATCATCACAAAATGCATATCATCTGATAGATCTGCTCATGCTGAACAACTTTGCCTCAAGAACCATCACTGTCAATCAAACTGTTCATTAAATATTCATGAATATGTTAAAAACCTACTTTTGCGAACTAGTCCCTGGTTTTTCGCCCGATCAGAACCAGACCAGTCTAGGACAATTCTCTGGACTCTCTAGATCAATAATTATCGAAAAAAAGTTGAACTTTTGCATTTTTCGCATGGGTATAATTGGGTCATAAAGAAAATGGGCGTGGCAAAATGCACTCAGAAGCCTATAAATCCTAAACGAAAACTCAGAACTTCACGAAAATGGGTGAGCATATGTGCCATAACATTCTAAACAAGCATGCAAAATTTCATGTAGATCGGACCATAGGTGGCGCTATAACTGGCAAAAAGTTTTAAAACTACATATTTCCTATGGTAAATTGCCTATATTGGCTGTAAATGGATTTTTCCATCTATAATTTCAGTGGTTAAAAGCTTGTTAAATAAAACGTAATGTCTTAAATGCTTATGTGCTTAAAGGCCTTAAATGCTTGAACCCCGATAAATGCTGCTTGCAGCTTTAATTATTATTAGGGGTTCAAGCATGAAATGCTGAAACCCTATTGTAATTGTGCTGATTTTTATTATTATTATTATTATTCCGCCGTAAAACGCATCGTGCAGCCTAAACCGTAAGTGCTAGAGACTTGAAACTTGGCCAGAAGGTAGTACAAAAATCGAGGAGAGGTTCAGAGAATATGAGCTAGATTGGCCAATAGGTGGCGCTACAGTGCAAAAAACAAAAAAATTGCATATTTTTGCTTAAATCTCATCAACCCTTTGTCACAGACTCAAGTGTCTTATATCTTTGGAATCCTTGGGTCAAGCCGAACAAAAAAGGCCTCAAGGATTTCATTTCCGGTATGCAAATTTTTCCGCCATTTTGGATTTTGTCCAAAACCTACTTTTGCGAACTAGTCCCTGGTTTTTCGCCCGATCGGAACCAAACCAGTGCAGAAATATTCACAGGAGTCTGAATATCAATAATTATCGAAAAAAAGTTAAAATTTCGATCCACGGTTGCTAAGGGGCATCAAAACGTTCGGGAGGCGGAGCTAATTATACAAAAATGGCTATAACTCGTGAACGAAATGAGATATTTTCACCAAACTCGGTACACATATGTATGAGCTCAAGTTGAGGTCACAGTAAAAAAATCGCGGTGATTGGCCTCATGGTGGCGCTATAATATGAAAAAAACATAAAACAGGCTATAACCACCTGACCGTTAGTCCGATTGACTTGAAAATTGGTATGCAGTGTCTTGGTCCAAGGTGCCATGTATGTCTATGAGGACATTGGTGTATCTCAAAAAACATGGCCGCTATCGGCCAATGAAGTTTGAGCACCTATTAGACAAGGTTAACGGAGGCCGATCGGAACAAAACTCAGTGGGCATGTTCGGCTCAAGCCCCTAGAGGTCTGTAAGAATTTTGAAAGAAATCGGCCACTAGTTGGCGCTAACGAGTTTTATGGCTCTGTAATCACGTGGTGTTACACTTATCGTCACAAAATGCATATCATATGATAGATCTGCTCATGCTGAACAACTTTGCCTCTAGAACCATTGCTGTCAATCAAACAGTTCATTAAATATTCATGAATATGTTAAAAACCTACTTTTGCGAACTAGTCCTAGGTTTTTTGCCCGATCGGAACCAGACCAGTCTAGGACAATTCTCTGGACTCTCTAGATCAATAATTATCAAAAAAAAGTTGAACTTTTGCATTTGGATGGCTGTAATAGGGTAATTTATAAAATGGGCGTGTCAAAATACATTAAAAAGCCTATAAATCCTAAATAAAAACTCAGAACTTCACAAAAATTGGTCAGCATATGTGACATAACATCATTAACAAGCATGAAAAATTCTATGGAGATCGGACGATAGGTGGCGCTATAACTGTTAAAAAGCTTTAAAATCATATATTTCCTATGGTAAACTGCCTGTATTGGCTGTAAATGGTCTTTTCCATCTCTGATCATATAATTTTCATATCATAATGTTAAAAAACTAGTGCAATACAATTCTCTGGACTCACTAGATCAATAATTGTCAGAAAGTTGAACTACTTCATTTGGATAGCTATAATAGGTTCACTTCAAAATCTGGCCTTTACCAAGTGTCCCCGAAAGCCTATATCTCTTTAATCAATGCTCAGACCTTCTTAAAAACAAGTCAGAACGTGTGAAATATCACCCTGAACAAGCATGAAAATTTTCAGACAGATCGGACAAAATTTGCCTCTATAACAGTTAAAAAGGTGAAAATGATATGAATTAATGGCATGTTAAGCCAATAAGTGGTATTTTACTGCCCCCTGCTGTTTAAAATAGTCATTTTCTCATATTGGTATTGGTATCAGCCATGGTAAATCATGATAAATGATGGTGTGTGTGTGTGTGTGTGTGTGTGTGTGTGTGTGTGTGTGTGTGTGTGTGTGTGTGTGTGTGTGGTACAAATATAACAAAGGTTTTATTTTCCAACATGAAAACAAACATAACAGAGTGCTAGTGCACAAACAATAACCGACAATGATAATGGATGAGAGGGGAACTTAAATACACAGATCAAGACAAGGACAACAGGTGACGGTTATGATGATGAGGAGCAGGTGATGATGAGGAGGGTGATGAGGAGCAGGTGCAGGTGATGACGACAGATGGTGAATGTGATGAAGACAGAAGGTGAATGTGATGAAGGTGAATGTGACACCAATATCACTGAAACATTTGTGTGTGTGTGTGTGTGTGTGTGTGTGTGTGTGTGTGTGTGTGTGTGTGTAGCATTATTGTGTGTAGCATATGTAGCAAGTATGCATTATTGAGTTAACATGGAAACACTGGTTTGCTTTAGTGCAGAAAACTGGTCAAAATCATGAGGTTTAAAGTGAAAGTGAGCCAATAAGTGGTCTTCTACTGCCCTCTGCTGGCCATTCTACTTATTAATTAAATTTTTCCACATGTGCTTGCATTTATACTTGAATACACACTAAAAATCACTTATATAGCAATAACTATTATAACACAATCATATTTTGTCAGTGTTAATCACTTTATTTGCACTGACACTTCAAATAATTGCTAGTAATGTGGTAAATCATGGATAACTATGCTGTGTGTGTGTGTGTGTGTGTGTGTGTGTGTGTGTGTAAGCATGCATTGAGTTAACATGGATAAATTGGTTTGCTTTAGTGCAGAAAACTGGTTTAAAGTGAAAGTGAGCCAATAAGTGGTCTTCTACTGCCCTCTGCAGGCCATTCTACTTATTAATGAAATATTTCAACATGTGCTTGCATTCATACTTGAATACACACTAAAAAAATCACTTATATAGCAATAACCATTATAACACAATCATATTTTGTCAGTGTTAATCACTTTATTTGCACTGACACTTCAAATAATTGCTAGTAATGTGATAAATCAGGCTAGAAACATGGTAAATCAAAGTAAATAATACTAGATTGTCGTTTATCTCCTGGTAAATAATACTAGAACGTGGTATATCATGGTAAATCATGGTTAACTATGCTGTGTGTGTGTGTGTGTGTGTGTGTGTGTGTGTGTGTGTGTGTAAGCATGCATTGAGTTAACATGGAAAAACTGGTTTGCTTTAGTGCAGAAAACTGGTTTAAAGTGAAAGTGAGCCAATAAGTGGTCTTCTAGTGCCCTCTGCTGGCCATTCTACTTAATAATGAAATATTTTACATGTGCTTTTGCATTCATACTTGGACACACACTAAAAATCACGTATATAACTAACTATTATAACACAATAATATTTTGTCAGTGTTCATCACCTCATTTGCACTGACACTTCACATAATTGCTAGTAATGTGGTTAATCATGCTAGAAACATTGTAAATCATAGTAAATAATACTGAAATGAGGTGTATCAAGGTAAATCATGCTAGAATCCTAATAAATCATTCTGGAACATGGTATATGATAGTAAATCATGCTAGAATCATATTAAATAATTCTAGAATGTGGCAAATCGTTGTGGGAGGAGCCTATTTTACTCAAATGGCTATAACTCAAGAAGTAAATGAGATATCTTCACCAAACTCAGTACACATGTGTATGGGTTCAATTTGAGGTCACAGTAAACAATTTTATGGAGATCGGACCATAGGTGGCGCTATAACTGTTAAAAAGCTTTAAAACCATATATATCCCATGGCAAATTGCCTGTATTGGCTGTAAATGGTCTTTTCCATCTATTATGTCAGTGGTTACATGCTTGCTAAATAAATCTTAATAACTTTTGATGCTTTTGTGCTTAAATGTCTTAAAGGCCTTAACTGCTTGAACCCCGATAAATGCTGCTTGCAGCTTTAATTATTATTATTATTATTCCGCCGTAAAACGCATCGTGCAGCCCAAACCGTAAGAGCTGGAACTTTGAAACTTTGACAGATGGTAGTACAAAAATCGAGGAAAGGTTCAGAGATTATGACCCCGATTGGCCCATAGGTGGCGCTATAGCAACCAAAAGCGCGAAACTGTTCATAACTCCTAGACCTTATGTCGTAGACTCAAGTGTCTTATATCATTGGAAAGCTGGATGCCTGACGAACAAAACGTATATCTCCGATTTCATTTCCGCCATGATAGATTTTCCGCCATTTTGAATTTTGTTAAAAACCTACTTTTGCGAACTAGTCCCTGGTTTTTTGCCCGATTGGAACCAAACCAGTGCAGAAATGTTCTCTGGAGTCTGAATATCAATAATTATCGAAAAAAAGTGGAAATTTCGATTCACGGTCGCTAAGGGGCGCCAAAACGTACATTGTGGGAGGGGCCTATTTTACTAAAATGGCTATAACTCCCGATGTAAATGAGGTATCTTCACCAAACTTGGTACACATGTGTATGAGTTCAATCTGGGGTCACAGTAAAAAAATCGCGACGATTGGCCTCATGGTGGCGCTATAAAATGAAAAAAACATAAAACAGGCTATAACCACCTGACCGTTAGTCCGATTGACTTGAAAATTGGTATGCAGTGTCTTGGCCCAAGGTGCCATGTATGTGTATGAGGACATTGGCGTATCTCAAAAAACATGGCCGCCATCGGCCAATGAAGTTTGAGCACCTATTAGACAAGGTTAACGGAGGCCGATCGGAACGAAACTCAATGGGCATGTTCGGCTCATGGCCCTAGAGGTCTGTAAGAATTTTGAAAGAAATCGGCCACTAGTTGGCGCTAATGAGTTTTATGGCTCTGTAATCACGTGGTGTTACACTTATCATCACAAAATGCATATCATTTGATAGATCTGCTTATGCTGAACAACTTTGCCTCTAGAACCATTGCTGTCAATCAAACAGTTTATTAATTATTCACGAATATGTTAAAAACCTACTTTTGCGAACTAGTCCTAGGTTTTTTGCCCAATCGGAACCAAACCAGTCTAGGACAATTCTCTGGACTCTCTAGATCAATAATTATCAAAAAAAAGTGGAACTTTTGCATTTGGATGTCTCTAATAGGGTCATTTATAAAATGGGCGTGGCAAAATGCAATCAAAAGCCTATAAATCCTAAACAAAAACTCAGAACTTCACAAAAATTGGTGAACATATGTGACATACCATCATTAACAAGCATGCAAAATTTTATGGAGATCGGACAATAGTTGGCGCTATAACTGTTAAAAGGCTTTAAAACCATTTATTTCCTATGGTAAACTGCCTGTATTGGCTATAAATGGTCTTTTCCATCTCTGATCATATCATTTTCATATCATAATGTTAAAAACTAGTGCAATACAATTCTCTGGACTCACTAGAACAATAATTGTCAGAAAAAGTTGAACTACTTCATTTGGATAGCTATAATAGGTTCACTTCAAAATGTGGCCTTTACCAAGTGTCCCAGAAAGCCTATATCTCTTTAATGAATGTTCAAACCTTCTTAAAAACAAGTCAGAACATGTGAAATATAACTCTGAACATGCATGAAAATTTTCAGACCGATCGGACAAAATTTGCCTCTATAACAGTTAAAAAGGTGAAAATGATATGAATATAATGGCATATTAAGCCAATAAGTGGTATTTTACTGCCCCCTGCTGTTTAAAATAGTCATTTTGTCATATTGTTCTATAATTTATATTTAGACTTTATAAAATCACTATTTTAACATTTACAATTACATTTAGTCAAAATCTATCTGTTAAAGTATTAGTATTGGTAGTTTGATCACATCATACAGTTCAAATGTCTGTATCTACAACATAATGTGTGTGTGTGTAGTCTTAGGTTTCTGAATAAATTCTGAATCATCTGATTAATAGCTTACAAAGACTTTGTGAAATGTTTATAGACCATTCAAATATATTTTCATAATGACATATCCCAATAGCATTGAAAAAACAACAACAACATTTGTCTTTGTGTGTGTGGTGTGTGTGTGTGTGTGTGTGTGTGTGTGTGTGTGTGTGTGTGTGTGTGTGTGTGTAAGCATGCATTATTAAGTTAACATGGAAAAACTGGTTTGCTTTAGTGCAGAAAACTGGTGAAAATCATGAGGTTTAAAGTGAAAGTGAGCCAATAAGTGGTCTTCTAGTGCCCTCTGCTGGCCGTTCTACTTATTAATGAAGTCTACTCACATATGCTTTTGCATTCATTAGATGCTAAAATTCACTTATATAACAATTACTATTGTAGCACAATCTTATTTTGTCAGAGTTTATCACTTCATTTTTACTGATACTACACATAATTGCTAACAATGTGGTAAATCATGGTAAATCACACTAAAAACATGGTAAATCATAATAAATAATACTAGAATGTGGTGTATAAAGGTAAATCATACTACAATCCTGGTACATCATTCTAGAACATGGTATATCATGTTACATCATGCTAGAACATGGTAAATCATGGTAAACTATGCTAGAACAGGGTAAATCATGGTAAGCCATGATAAATCATAATAAACTATGGTAAATCATGTTAGAATGTGGTATATGATGGTAAATCATGGTAAACTATGATAAATCATGATAAACTATGGTAATCCATGCTAGAATCACAGTAAACAATGGTAAATCATACTAGAATGTAGTATATCATGGTAAACTATGCTAGAATATGGCAAATCATGCTAGAATCATAGTAAATAATACTAGAATGTGCTAAATTGTTGTGGGAGGAGCCTATTTTACTAAAATGGCTATAACTCAAGAAGTAAATGAGATATCTTCACCAAACTCAGTACACATGTGTATGGGTTCAATTTGAGGTCACAGTAAACAGTTTTATGGAGATCGGACCATAGGTGGTGCTATAACTGTTAAAAAGCTTTAAAACCATATATATCCCATGGTAAATTGCCTGTATTGGCTCTAAATGGTCTTTTCCATCTATTATGTCAGTGGTTACATGCTTGCTAAATAAATCTTAATAACTTTTGATGCTTTTGTGCTTAAATGCCTTAAAGGCCTTAACTGCTTGAACCCCGATAAATGCTGCTTGCAGCTTTAATTATTATTATTATTATTATTATTATTATTCCGCCCTAAAACGCATCGTGCAGACCAAACCGTAAGAGCTGGAACCTTGAAACTTTGCCAAATGGTAGTCCTCAATTTGGGGAGAACCTATCAAAGTATGACCCAGATTGGCCCATAGGTGGCGCTACAATGACCACATTTACTAAATTGCTCACAACTCCTAGACAGTTTGTCCTAGATTGTCCATTTTAGCATCACTGTGATCCCTGGATCCAGACGGACAAAATGGCTATCTCCAAATTCACCTACGAGCAAAAAAATTGTTATGGCCAATTTTGTCAAAAACCTACTTTTGCGAACTAGTCCCTGGTTTTTGGCCCAATCGGAACCAGACCAGTCTAGCACAGTTCTCTGGACTCTCTAGATCAATAATTATCGAAAAAAAGTGGAACTTTTGCATTTGCCTGGCTGTAGCAGGGTCATTTAGGAAAGGGGAGGGACAAAAAAACACTCAAAAGCCTATACAACCTAAGGGAAAACCCCAAACTTCACGAAAATCGATGAGCAGATGTGTCAGACCATGGTGAAGAAGCATGCCAAGTTTCGTGAAGATCGGACAATAGGTGGCGCTATAACTGTCCAAAATGTCTCTTCTTATTAGGGGTTCAAGCACGAAGTGCTGAAACCCTATTGTAATTGTACTGATTTTTATTATTATTAGGGGTTCAAGCACGAAGTGCTGAAACCCTATTGTAATCGTCCTGATTTTTATTATTATTATTTTTCCGCCATAAAACGCATCGTGCAGCCCAAACCGTAAGACCTAGAGACTTGAAACTTTGCCAGATGGTAGTACTATTGCTCGCTACTCAGATACACGGACTCAGCCCAATCGGCCCATAGGTGGCGCTATAGCAATCAAAAGCGCAAAACTGCTCAGAACTCCCAGACCGTAAGGCGTAGCTTCAAGTGTCTTATATCATTGAAATCCAGAGCTCCTGAAGAAAAAAACGTATATCTCCGATTTCATTTCCGCCATGATAGATTTTTCGCCATTTTGAATTTTGTCAAAAACCTACTTTTGCGAACTAGTCCCTGGTTTTTCGCCCGATCGGAACCAAACCAGTGCGGAATTGTTCTCTGGAGTCTGAAGATCAATAATTATCGAAAAAAAGTTGAAATTTCGATTAATGGTCGCTAGGGGGTGCAAAATTAACGTTGTGGGAGGAGCCTATTTTACTAAAATGGCTATAACTCAAGAAGTAATTAAGTAAACTTCACCAAACTTGGAACACATGTGTAAGAGGTCAATCTGAGGTCACAGTAAAAAAATTGCGTCGATTGGCCACATGGTGGCGCTATAAAACAAATAAAAACATATAGACAACTGACCGTTTTTCCGAATGACTTGAAATTTGGTATGCAGTGTCTTGGCCCAAGGGGCCATGTATGTCTAAAAGGATATTGGCGTATCTCGAAAAACATGGCTGCCATTGGCCAATGAGGTTTGAGCATCGTTAACGAAGTCCGATCGGAGCGAAACTCGATGGGCATGTTCGGCTCAAGCCCTTAGAGGTCTGTAAGAATTTTGAAAGAAATCGGCCACTAGTTGGCGCTAACGAGTTTTAAGGCTCTGTAATCACGTGGTGTTACACTTATCATCACAAAATGCATATCATTTGATAGATCTGCTCATGCTGAACAACTTTGCCTCAAGAACCATCACTGTCAATCAAACTGTTCATTAAATATTCATGAATATGTTAAAAACCTACTTTTGCGAACTAGTCCCTGGTTTTTCGCCCGATCAGAACCAGACCAGTCTAGGACAATTCTCTGGACTCTCTAGATCAATAATTATCGAAAAAAAGTTGAACTTTTGCATTTTTCGCATGGGTATAATTGGGTCATAAAGAAAATGGGCGTGGCAAAATGCACTCAAAAGCCTATAAATCCTAAACGAAAACTCAGAACTTCACGAAAATTGGTGAGCATATGTGCCACAACATCATTAACAAGCATGCAAAATATCATGGAGATCGGACTATAGGTGGCGCTATAACTGTTAAAAAGCTTGCCTGTATTGGCTGTAAATGGACTTTTCCATCTATTATTTCAGTGGTTAAAAGCTTTCTAAACAAATCTTAATGTCTTAAATGCTTATGTGCTTAAAGGCCTTAAATGCTTGAACCCCGATAAATGCTGCTTGCAGCTTTAATTATTATTATTATTCCGCCGTAAAACGCATCGTGCAGCCTAAACCGTAAGTGCTAGAGACTTGAAACTTGGCCAGAAGGTAGTACAAAAATCGAGGAGAGGTTCAGAGAATATGAGCTAGATTAGCCAATAGGTGGCGCTACAGTGCAAAAAACAAAAAAATTGCATATTTTTGCTTAAATCTCATCAACCCTTTGTCAGAGACTCAAGTGTCTTATATCTTTGGAATCCTTGGGTCAAGCCGAACAAAAAAGGCCTCAAGGATTTCATTTCCGGTATGCAAATTTTTCCGCCATTTTGGATTTTGTCCAAAACCTACTTTTGCAAACTAGTCCCTGGTTTTTCGCCCGATCGGAACCAAACCAGTGCAGAAATATTCACAGGCGTCTGAATATCAATAATTATCGAAAAAAAGTTAAAATTTCGATCCACGGTTGCTAAGGGGCATCAAAATGTTTGCAGGAGGCGGAGCTAATTATGCGAAAATGGCTATAACTCGTGAACGAAATGAGATATTTTCACCAAACTCGGTACACATATGTATGAGCTCAAGTTGAGGTCACAGTAAAAAAATCGCGGTGATTGGCCTCATGGTGGCGCTATAATATGAAAAAAACATAAAACAGGCTATAACCACCTGACCGTTAGTCCGATTGACTTGAAAATTGGTATGCAGTGTCTTGGTCCAAGGTGCCATGTATGTCTATGAGGACATTGGTGTATCTCGAAAAACATGGCCGCTATCGGCCAATGAAGTTTGAGCACCTATTAGACAAGGTTAACGGAGGCCGATTGGAACAAAACTCAGTGGGCATGTTCGGCTCAAGCCCCTAGAGGTCTGTAAGAATTTTGAAAGAAATCGGCCACTAGTTGGCGCTAACGAGTTTTGTGGCTCTGTAATCACGTGGTGTTACACTTATCGTCACAAAATGCATATCATATGATAGATCTGCTCATGCTGAACAACTTTGCCTCTAGAACCATTGCTGTCAATCAAACAGTTCATTAAATATTCATGAATATGTTAAAAACCTACTTTTGCGAACTAGTCCTAGGTTTTTCGCCCGATCGGAACCAGACCAGTCTAGGACAATTCTCTGGACTCTCTAGATCAATAATTATCAAAAAAAAGTTGAACTTTTGCATTTGGATTGCTGTAATAGGGTCATTTATAAAATGGGCGTGGCAAAATACATTAAAAAGCCTATAAATCCTAAACAAAAACTCAGAACTTCACAAAAATTGGTCAGCATATGTGACATAACATCATTAACAAGCATGAAAAATTCTATGGAGATCGGACGATAGGTGGCGCTATAACTGTTAAAAAGCTTTAAAATCATATATTTCCTATGGTAAACTGCCTGTATTGGCTGTAAATGGTCTTTTCCATCTCTGATCATATAATTTTCATATCATAATGTTCAAAACTAGTGCAATACAATTCTCTGGACTCACTAGATCAATAATTGTCAGAAAAAGTTGAACTACTTCATTTGGATAGCTATAATAGGTTCACTTCAAAATCTGGCCTTTACCAAGTGTCCCCGAAAGCCTATATCTCTTTAATCAATGCTCAGACCTTCTTAAAAACAAGTCAGAACGTGTGAAATATCACCCTGAACAAGCATGAAAATTTTCAGACAGATCGGACAAAATTTGCCTCTATAACAGTTAAAAAGGTGAAAATGATATGAATTAATGGCATGTTAAGCCAATAAGTGGTATTTTACTGCCCCCTGCTGTTTAAAATAGTCATTTTCTCATATTGGTATTGGTATCAGCCATGGTAAATCATGATAAATGATGGTGTGTGTGTGTGTGTGTGTGTGTGTGTGTGTGTGTGTGTGTGTGTGTGTGTGTGTGGTACAAATATAACAAAGGTTTTATTTTCCAACATGAAAACAAACATAACAGAGTGCTAGTGCACAAACAATAACCGACAATGATAATGGGTGAGAGGGGAACTTAAATACACAGATCAAGACAAGGACAACAGGTGACGGTTATGATGATGAGGAGCAGGTGATGATGAGGAGGGTGATGAGGAGCAGGTGCAGGTGATGACGACAGATGGTGAATGTGATGAAGACAGAAGGTGAATGTGATGAAGGTGAATGTGACACCAATATCACTGAAACATTTGTGTGTGTGTGTGTGTGTGTGTGTGTGTGTGTGTGTGTGTGTGTGTGTGTGTGTGTGTGTGTGTGTGTGTGTGTAAGCATGCATTGAGTTAACATGGATAAACTGGTTTGCTTTAGTGCAGAAAACTGGTTTAAAGTGAAAGTGAGCCAATAAGTGGTCTTCTACTGCCCTCTGCTGGCCATTCTACTTATTAATGAAATATTTCAACATGTGCTTGCATTCATACTTGAATACACACTAAAAAAATCACTTATATAGCAATAACTATTATAACACAATCATATTTTGTCAGTGTTAATCACTTTATTTGCACTGACACTTCAAATAATTGCTAGTAATGTGATAAATCAGGCTAGAAACATGGTAAATCAAAGTAAATAATACTAGATTGTCGTTTATCTCCTGGTAAATAATACTAGAACGTGGTATATCATGGTAAATCATGGTTAACTATGCTGTGTGTGTATGTGTGTGTGTGTGTGTGTGTGTGTGTGTGTGTGTGTGTGTAAGCATGCATTGAGTTAACATGGAAAAACTGGTTTGCTTTAGTGCAGAAAACTGGTTTAAAGTGAAAGTGAGCCAATAAGTGGTCTTCTAGTGCCCTCTGCTGGCCATTCTACTTAATAATGAAATATTTTACATGTGCTTTTGCATTCATACTTGGACACACACTAAAAATCACGTATATAACTAACTATTATAACACAATAATATTTTGTCAGTGTTCATCACCTCATTTGCACTGACACTTCACATAATTGCTAGTAATGTGGTTAATCATGCTAGAAACATTGTAAATCATAGTAAATAATACTGAAATGAGGTGTATCAAGGTAAATCATGCTAGAATCCTAATAAATCATTCTGGAACATGGTATATGATAGTAAATCATGCTAGAATCATATTAAATAATTCTAGAATGTGGCAAATCGTTGTGGGAGGAGCCTATTTTACTCAAATGGCTATAACTCAAGAAGTAAATGAGATATCTTCACCAAACTCAGTACACATGTGTATGGGTTCAATTTGAGGTCACAGTAAACAATTTTATGGAGATCGGACCATAGGTGGCGCTATAACTGTTAAAAAGCTTTAAAACCATATATATCCCATGGCAAATTGCCTGTATTGGCTGTAAATGGTCTTTTCCATCTATTATGTCAGTGGTTACATGCTTGCTAAATAAATCTTAATAACTTTTGATGCTTTTGTGCTTAAAGTCCTTAACGGCCTTAACTGCTTGAACCCCGATAAATGCTGCTTGCAGCTTTAATTAGGGGTTCAAGCACGAAGTGCTGAAACCCTATTGTAATTGCCCTGATTTTTATTATTATTATTATTCTTCCCTAAAACGCATCGTGCAGCCAAAACCGTAAGGCCTAGAGACGTGATACTTGGTCAAATGGTAGTAGTATTGCTCGCTACTCAGATACACGGACTTAGCCAAATCGGCCCATAGGTGGCGCTACAGCGACCAAAAGCGCGAAACTGCTCAGAACTCCTAGACCGTATGTCGTAGACTCAAGTGTCTTATATCATTGGAAAGCTGGATGCCTGACGAACAAAACGTATATCTCCGATTTCATTTCCGCCATGATAGATTTTCCGCCATTTTGAATTTTGCCAAAAACCTACTTTTGCGAACTAGTCCTAGGTTTTTCGCCCGATCGGAACCAAACCAGTACAGAAATGTTCTCTGGAGTCTGAATATCAATAATTATCGAAAAAAAGTTGAAATTTCGATTCACGGACGCTAAGGGGCGCCAAAACGTACGTTGTGGGAGGGGCCTATTTTACTAAAATGGCTATAACTCCAGAAGTAAATGAGGTATCTTCACCAAACTCGGTACACATGTGTAAGAGGTCAATCTGAGGTCACAGTAAAAAAATCGCGGCGATTGGCCACATGGTGGCGCTATAACATGAAAAAAACATAAAACAGGCTTTAACCACCTGACCGTTAGTCCGATTGACTTGAAAATTGGTATGCAGTGTCTTGGCCCAAGGTGTCATGTATGTCTATGAGGACATTGGTGTATCTCAAAAAACATGGCCGCCATCGGCCAATGAAGTTTGAGCACCTATTAGACAAGGTTAACGGAGGCCGATCGGAACGAAACTCGATGGGCATGTTCAACTCATAGCCCTAGAGGTCTGTAAGAATTTTGAAAGAAATCGGCCACTAGTTGGCGCTAACGAGTTTTACGGCTCTGTAATCACGTGGTGTTACACTTATTGTCACAAAATGCATATCATTTGATAGATCTGCTCATGCTGAACAACATTGCCTCAAGAACCATTGCTGTCAATCAAATCGTTCATTAATTATTCGCGAATATGTTAAAAACCTACTTTTGCGAACTAGTCCCTGGTTTTTCGCCCGATCGGAACCAGACCAGTCTAGGACAATTCTCTGGACTCTCCTGATCAATAATTATCGAAAAAAAGTTGAACTTTTGAATTTTTCGTATGGCTATAATTGGGTCATAAAGAAAATGGGCGTGGCAAAATGCACTCAAAAGCTTATAAATCCTAAACGAAAACTCAGAACTTCACGAAAATTGGTGAGCATATGTGCCATAATATTCTAAACAAGCATGCCAAATTTTATGGAGATCGGACAATAGTTGGCGCTATAACTGTTAAAAGGCTTTAAAACCATATATTTCCTATGGTAAATTGCCTGTATTGGCTGTAAATGGACTTTTCCATCTATTATTTCAGTGGTTAAAAGCTTTCTAAATAAAACTTAATGTCTTAAATGCTTATGTGCTTAAAGGCCTTAAATGCTTGAACCCCGATAAATGCTGCTTGCAGCTTTAATTATTATTATTATTATTATTATTATTATTCCGCCGTAAAACGCATCGTGCAGCCCAAACCGTAAGAGCTGGAACTTTGAAACTTTGACAGATGGTAGTACAAAAATCGAGGAAAGGTTCAGAGATTATGACCCCGATTGGCCCATAGGTGGCGCTATAACAACCAAAAGCGCGAAACTGCTCATAACTCCTAGACCGTATGTCGTAGACTCAAGTGTCTTATATCATTGGAAAGCTGGACGCCTGACGAACAAAATGTATATCTCCGATTTCATTTCCGCCATGATAGATTTTCCGCCATTTTGAATTTTGTCAAAAATCTACTTTTGCGAACTAGTCCCTGGTTTTTTGCCCGATTGGAACCAAACTAGTGCAGAAATGTTCTCTGGAGACTGAATATCAATAATTATCGAAAAAAAGTGGAAATTTCGATTCACGGTCGCTAAGGGGCGCCAAAACGTACGTTGTGGGAGGGGCCTATTTTACTAAAATGGCTATAACTCCCGATGTAAATGAGGTATCTTCACCAAACTTGGTACACATGTGTATGAGCTTACTCTGGGGTCACAGTAAAAAAATCGCGACGATTGGCCTCATGGTGGCGCTATAAAATGAAAAAAACATAAAACAGGCTATAACCACCTGACCGTTAGTCCGATTGACTTGAAAATTGGTATGCAGTGTCTTGGTCCAAGGTGCCATGTATGTGTATGAGGACATTGGCGTATCTCAAAAAACATGGCCGCCATCGGCCAACGAAGTTTGAGCACCTATTAGACAAGGTTAACGGAGGCCGATCGGAACGAAACTCAATGCGCATGTTCGGCTCATGGCCCTAAAGGTCTGTAAGAATTTTGAAAGAAATCGGCCACTAGTTGGCGCTAACGAGTTTTACGGCTCTGTAATCACGTGGTGTTACAAATATCCACACAATATGCATATCATTTGATAGATCTCCTCATCCTGAACAACTTTGCCTCAAGAACCATTGCTGTCAATCAAACTGTTCATTAATTATTCATTAATATGTTAAAAACCTACTTTTGCGAACTAGTCCTAGGTTTTTTGCCCGATCGGAACCAGACCAGTCTAGGACAATTCTCTGGACTCTCTAGATCAATAATTATCAAAAAAAAGTTGAACTTTTGCATTTGGATGGCTGTAATAGGGTAATTTATAAAATGGGCGTGTCAAAATACATTAAAAAGCCTATAAATCCTAAATAAAAACTCAGAACTTCACAAAAATTGGTCAGCATATGTGACATAACATCATTAACAAGCATGAAAAATTCTATGGAGATCGGACGATAGGTGGCGCTATAACTGTTAAAAAGCTTTAAAATCATATATTTCCTATGGTAAACTGCCTGTATTGGCTGTAAATGGTCTTTTCCATCTCTGATCATATAATTTTCATATCATAATGTTCAAAACTAGTGCAATACAATTCTCTGGACTCACTAGATCAATAATTGTCAGAAAAAGTTGAACTACTTCATTTGGATAGCTATAATAGGTTCACTTCAAAATCTGGCCTTTACCAAGTGTCCCCGAAAGCCTATATCTCTTTAATCAATGCTCAGACCTTCTTAAAAACAAGTCAGAACGTGTGAAATATCACCCTGAACAAGCATGAAAATTTTCAGACAGATCGGACAAAATTTGCCTCTATAACAGTTAAAAAGGTGAAAATGATATGAATTAATGGCATGTTAAGCCAATAAGTGGTATTTTACTGCCCCCTGCTGTTTAAAATAGTCATTTTCTCATATTGGTATTGGTATCAGCCATGGTAAATCATGATAAATGATGGTGTGTGTGTGTGTGTGTGTGTGTGTGTGTGTGTGTGTGTGTGGTACAAATATAACAAAGGTTTTATTTTCCAACATGAAAACAAACATAACAGAGTGCTAGTGCACAAACAATAACCGACAATGATAATGGATGAGAGGGGAACTTAAATACACAGATCAAGACAAGGACAACAGGTGACGGTTATGATGATGAGGAGCAGGTGATGATGAGGAGGGTGATGAGGAGCAGGTGCAGGTGATGACGACAGATGGTGAATGTGATGAAGACAGAAGGTGAATGTGATGAAGGTGAATGTGACACCAATATCACTGAAACATTTGTGTGTGTGTGTGTGTGTGTGTGTGGCATTATTGTGTGTAGCATATGTAGCAAGTATGCATTATTGAGTTAACATGGAAACACTGGTTTGCTTTAGTGCAGAAAACTGGTCAAAATCATGAGGTTTAAAGTGAAAGTGAGCCAATAAGTGGTCTTCTAGTGCCCTCTGCTGGCCATTCTACTTATTAATTAAATATTTCCACATGTGCTTGCATTTATACTTGAATACACACTAAAAATATATAGCAATAACTATTATAACACAATCATATTTTGTCAGTGTTAATCACTTTATTTGCACTGACACTTCAAATAATTGCTAGTAATGTGATAAATCAGGCTAGAAACATGGTAAATCAAAGTAAATAATACTAGATTGTCGTTTATCTCCTGGTAAATAATACTAGAACGTGGTATATCATGGTAAATCATGGTTAACTATGCTGTGTGTGTGTGTGTGTGTGTGTGTGTGTGTAAGCATGCATTGAGTTAACATGGAAAAACTGGTTTGCTTTAGTGCAGAAAACTGGTTTAAAGTGAAAGTGAGCCAATAAGTGGTCTTCTAGTGCCCTCTGCTGGCCATTCTACTTAATAATGAAATATTTTACATGTGCTTTTGCATTCATACTTGGACACACACTAAAAATCACGTATATAACTAACTATTATAACACAATAATATTTTGTCAGTGTTCATCACCTCATTTGCACTGACACTTCACATAATTGCTAGTAATGTGGTTAATCATGCTAGAAACATTGTAAATCATAGTAAATAATACTGAAATGAGGTGTATCAAGGTAAATCATGCTAGAATCCTAATAAATCATTCTGGAACATGGTATATGATAGTAAATCATGCTAGAATCATATTAAATAATTCTTGAATGTGGCAAATCGTTGTGGGAGGAGCCTATTTTACTCAAATGGCTATAACTCAAGAAGTAAATGAGATATCTTCACCAAAATCAGTACACATGTGTATGGGTTCAATTTGAGGTCACAATAAACAATTTTATGGAGATCGGACCATAGGTGGCGCTATAACTGTTAAAAAGCTTTAAAACCATATATATCCCATGGCAATTTGCCTGTATTGGCTGTAAATGGTCTTTTCCATCTATTATGTCAGTGGTTACATGCTTGCTAAATAAATCTTAATGACTTTTGATGCTTTTGTGCTTAAATGCCTTAAAGGCCTTAACTGCTTGAACCCCGATAAATGCTGCTTGCAGCTTTAATTATTATTATTATTCTTCCCTAAAACGCATCGTGCAGCCCAAACCGTAAGGCCTAGAGACGTGATACTTGGTCAAATGGTAGTAGTATTGCTCGCTACTCAGATACACGGACTTAGCCAAATCGGCCCATAGGTGGCGCTACAGCGACCAAAAGCGCGAAACTGCTCATAACTCCTAGACTGTATGTCGTAGACTCAAGTGTCTTATATCAATGTAATCAAGACCTCATGGCAAACAAAACGTATATCTCCGATTTCATTTCCGGTATGCAAATTTTTCCGCCATTTTGAATTTTGTCAAAAACCTACTTTTGCGAACTAGTCCTAGGTTTTTTGCCCGATCGGAACCAAACCAGTGCAGAAATGTTCTCTGGAGTTTGAATATCAATAATTATCGAAAAAAAGTTGAAATTTCGATTCACGGTCGCTAAAGGGCGCCAAATTGTATGTTGTGGGAGGAGCCTATTTTACTAAAACGGCCATAACTCCAGAAGTAAATGAGGTATCTTCACCAAACTCGGTACAATTATTTAAGAGGTCAATCTGAGGTCACAGTAAAAAAATCGTGGCGATTGGCCACATGGTGACGCTATAACATGAAAAAAACATAAAACTGGCTATAACCACCTGACCATTAGTCCGATTGACTTGAAAATTGGTATGCAGTGTCTTGGTCCAAGGTGTCATGTATGTCTATGAGGACATTGGTGTATCTCAAAAAACATGGCCGCCATCGGCCAATGAAGTTTGAGCACCTATTAGACAAGGTTAACGGAGGCCGATCGGAACGAAACTCAGTGGGCATGTTCGACTCATGGCCCTAGAGGTCTGTAAGAATTTTGAAAGAAATCAGCCACTAGTTGGCACTAACGAGTTTTATGGCTCTGTAATCACGTGGTGTTACACTTATCGTAACAAAATGCATATCATTTGATAGATCTGCTCATGCTGAAAAACTTTGCCTCAAGAACCATTGCTGTCAATCAAACCGTTCATTAAATATTCGCAAACATGTTAAAAACCTACTTTTGCGAACTAGTCCTAGGTTTTTCGCCCGATCGGAACCAGACCAGTCTAGGACAATTCTCTGGACTCTCTAGATCAATAATTATCAAAAAAAAAGTTTAACTTTTGAATTTTTCGTATGGCTATAATTGGGTCATAAAGAAAAGGGGCGTGGCAAAATACACTAAAAAGCCTATAAATCCTAAATGAAAAAACACAACATCACAAAAATTGGTGAGCATATGTGACATAACATCATTAAGAAGCATGCCAAATTTTATGGAGATCGGACAATAGTTGGCGCTATAACTGTTAAAAGGCTTTAAAACCATATATTTCCTATGGTAAACTGCCTGTATTGGCTGTAAATGGACTTTTCCATCTCTGATCATATAATTTTTTTTTATATCATAATGTTAAAAACTAGTGCAATACAATTCTCTGGACTCACTAGAACAATAATTGTCAGAAAAAGTTGAACTACTTCATTTGGATAGCTATAATAGGTTCACTTCAAAATGTGGCCTTTACCAAGTGTCCCCGAAAGCCTATATCTCTTTAATGAATGTTCAAACCTTCTTAAAAACAAGTCAGAACATGTGAAATATCACTCTGAACATGCATGAAAATTTTCAGACAGATCGGACAAAATTTGCCTCTATAACAGTTAAAAAGGTGAAAATGATATGAATATAATGGCATATTAAGCCAATAAGTGGTATTTTACTGCCCCCTGCTGTTTAAAATAGTCATTTTGTCATATTGTTCTATAATTTATATTGAGACTTTATAAAATCCCTATTTGAACATTTACAATTACATTTAGTCAAAATCCATCTGTTAAAGTATTAGTATTGACAGTTTGATCACATCATATATATCAAATATCTGTATCTACAACATAATGTGTGTGTGTAGTCTTAGGTTTCTGAATAAATTCTGAATCATCTGATTAATAGCTTACAAAGACTTTGTGAAATGTTTATAGACCATTCAAATATATTTTCATAATGACACATTCCAATAGCATTGAAAAAACAACAACATTTGTCTTTGTGTGTGTGTGTGTGTGTGTGTGTGTGTGTGTGTGTGTGTGTGTGTGTGTGTAAACATGCATTATGGAGTTAAAATGGAAAAACTGGTTTGCTTTAGTGCAGAAAAATGGTGAAAAACAAGAAGTTTAAAGTGAAAGTGTGCCAATATGTGGTCTTCTACTGCCCTCTGCTGGCCATTCTACTTATTAATGAAGTCTACTCACATATGCTTTTACATTTATTAGACACTAAAAATCACTTATATAACAATAAGACACTAAAAAATCACTTATATAACAATTACTATTGGAGCACAATCGTGCTAGAATCATAGTAAATAATACTAGAATGTGGTAAATTGTTGTGGGAGGAGCCTATTTTACTAAAATGGCTATAAGTCAAGAAGTAAATGAGATATCTTCACCAAACTCAGTACACATGTGTATGGGTTCAATTTGAGGTCACAGTAAACAATTTTATGGAGACTGGACCATAGGTGGCGCTATAATTGTTAAAAAGCTTTAAAACCATATATTTCCTATGGTACATTGCCTGTATTGGCTGTAAATAGTCTTTTTCATCTATTATGTCAGTGGTTAGATGCTTGCTAAATAAAACTAATAACTTTTGATGCTTTTGTGCTTAAAGGCCTTAAAGGCCTTAAAGGCCTTAACTGCTTGAACCCCGATAAATGCTGCTTGCAGCTTTAATTAGGGGTTCAAGCACGAAGTGCTGAAACCCTATTGTAATTGTACTGATTTTTATTATTATTTTTCTTCTCCGCTAAAACGCATCGTGCAGGCCAAACCGTAAGAGCTGGAACCTTGAAACTTTGCCAGATGGTAGTACAAAAATCGAGGAGAGGTTCAGAGAGTATGACCCCGATTGGCCCATAGGTGGCGCTATAGCGACCAAAAGCGCGAAACTGTTCATAACTCCTAGACCGTATGTCGTAGACTCAAATGTCTCATATCATTGGAAAGCTGGATACCTGAAGAACAAAATGTATATCTCCGATTTCATTTCCGGTATGCAAATTTTTCCGCCATTTTGAATTTTGTTAAAAACCTACTTTTGCGAACTAGTCCTAGGTTTTTCGCCCGATCGGAACCAAACTAGTGCAGAAATGTTCTCTGGAGACTGAAGATCAATAATTATCGAAAAAAAGTTGAAATTTCGAATCACGGTCGCTAAGGGGCGCCAAAATGTATGTTGTGGGAGGAGCCTATTTTACTAAAACGGCTATAACTCCAGAACTAAATGAGGTATCATCACCAATCTCGGTACACGTGTAAGAGGTCACTTTGAGGTCACAGTAAAAAAATCGCGGCGATTGGCCACATGGTGGCGCTATAACATTAAAAAAACATAAAACAGGCTATAACCACCTGACCATTAGTCCGATTGACTTGAAAATTGGTATGCAGTGTCTTGGCCCAGGGTGTCATGTATGTCTATGAGGACATTGGTGTATCTCAAAAAACATGGCCGTCATCGGCCAATGAAGTTTGAGCACCTATTAGACAAGGTTAACGGAGGCCGATCGGAACGAAACTCGATGGGCATGTTCGAGTCATGGCCCTAGAGGTCTGTAAGAATTTTGAAAGAAATCGGCCACTAGTTGGCGCTAACGAGTTTTATGGCTCTGTTATCACGTAGTGTTACACTTATCGTCACAAAATGCATATCATTTGATAGATCTGCACATGATGAACAATTTTGCCTCAAGAACTATTGCTGTCAATCAAACCGTTCATTAATTATTCGCGAATATGTTAAAAACCTACTTTTGCGAACTAGTCCTAGGTTTTTCGCCCGATCGGAACCAGACCAGTCTAGGACAATTCTATGGACTCTCTAGATCAATAATTATCAAAAAAAAGTTGAACTTTTGCATTTTGCGCATGGCTATAATAGGGTCATAAAGAAAATGGGTGTGGCAAAATGCATTAAAAAGCCTATAAATCATAATTGAAAACTCAGAACTTCACAAAAATTGGTGGGAATATGTGCCATAACATCATTAACAAGCATGCCAAATTTTATGGAGATCGGACCATAGTTGGCGCTATAACTGTTAAAAAGCTTTAAAACCATATATTTCCTATGGTAAATTGCCTGTATTGGCTGCAAATGGTCTGTTTCATCTATGATCAAATAATTTTCATATCATAATGTTCAAAACTAGTGCAGTACAATTCTCTGGACTCTCTAGATCAATAATTATCAGAAAAAGTTGAACTACTTCATTTGGATGGCTATAATAGGGTCACTTCAATATGTGGCCTTGACCAAGTGTATCTGAAAGCCTATATGTCTTCAATGAATGCTCAGATCTTCTTAAAAACAAGTCAGAACATGTGACATAAGACTCTAAACAAGCATGAAAATTTTCAGACAGATCGGACAAAATTTGCCTCTATAACAGTTAAAAATGTGAAAATGATATGAATATAATGGCATGTTAAGCCAATAAGTGGTATTTTACTGCCCCCTGCTGTTTAAAATAGTCATTTTGTCATATTGTTCTATAATTCATATTTAGACTTTATAAAATCACTATTTTAACATTTACAATTACATTTAGTCAAAATCCATCTGTTAAAGTATTAGTATTGACAGTTTGATCACATCATATATTTCAAATGTCTGTATCTACAACATAATGTGTGTGTGTGTAGTCTTAGGTTTCTGAATAAATTCTGAATCATCTGATTAATAGCTTACAAAGACTTTGTGAAATGTTTATAGACCGTTGAAATATATTTTCATAATGACATATCCCAATAGCATTAAAAAAACAACAACATTTGTCTTTGTGTGTGTGTGTGTGTGTGTGTGTGTGTGTGTGTGTGTGTAAACATGCATTATGGAGTTAAAATGGAAAAACTGGTATGCTTTAGTACAGAAAAATGGTGAAAATCATGAAGTTTAAAGTGAAAGTGAGCCAATAAGTGGTCTTCTACTGCCCTCTGCTGGCCATTCTACTTATTAATGAAGTCTACTCACATATGCTTTTGCATTCATTATACACAAAAAATCACTTATATAACAATAAGACACTAAAAAATAACTTATATAACAATTACTATTGTAGCACAATCATATTTTGTCAGAGTTTATCACTTCATTTGTACTGATACTTCACATAATTGCTAGCAATGTGGTAAATCATGGTAAATCACGCTAAAAACATGGTAAATCATAATAAATAATACTAAAATGTTGTGTATCAAGGTAAATCATACTAGAATCCTGGTACATCATTCTAGAACATGGTATATCATGGTACATCATGCTAGAACATGGTAAATCATGGTAAACTATGCTAGAACAGGGTAAATCATGGTAAGCCATGATAAATCATGATAAACTATGGTAAATCATGTTAGAATGTGCTATATCATGGTAAATCATGCTATAACATGGTAAATCATGGTAAACTATGCTAGAACAGGGTAAATCATGGTAAACTATGATAAATCATGGTAAACTATGATAAATCATGATAAACTATGGTAAACCATGCTACAATCACAGTAAACAATGGTAAATCATACTAGAATGTAGTATATCATGGTAAATCATGCTAGAATATGGCAAATCAGGCTAGAATCATAGTAAATAATACTAGAATGTGGTAAATTGTTGTGGGAGGAGCCTATTTTACTAAAATGGCTATAACTCAAGAAGTAAATGAGATATCTTCACCAAACTCAGTACACATGTGTATGGGTTCAATTTGAGGTCACAGTAAACATTTTTATGTATATCGGACCATAGGTGGTGCTATAACTGTTAAAAAACTTTAAAACCATATATATCCCATGGTAAACTGCCTGTATTGGCTGTAAATGGTCTTTTCCATCTATTCTGTCCGTGGTTACATGCTTGCTAAATAAATCTTAATAACTTTTGATGCTTTTGTGCTTAAATGCCTAAAAGGCTTTAACTGCTTGAACCCCGATAAATGCTGCTTGCAGCTTTAATTATTAGGGGTTCAAGCATGAAATGCTGAAACCCTATTGTAATTGTAAGGATTCGTAAAACGCATCGTGCAGGACAAACCGTAAGGCCTAGAGACTTGAAACCTGGCCAGATGGTAGGCCTCAATTTGGGGACAACCTATCAGAGGTTGTCTTCACCCTGGATTGGCCCCCGACGCCTGTTGCGTCAGTTCTTTCCAGGGCCCTCACTGAACCGTGTCCTATTCTGTCCCTGTGTTGTGTACACACTGTACAGTGTGTGAGAAAATTGGCACATTTTCATTCTCCAGTGAAACATCAGTCTTAATAGACATCATATAGAGCATGGAGGTCTGATTGTAGTGTTCTGCAGTGTAACATTTATGGCTGTGAGTTTTCTGAATGTCCCCCAAACAAAGGCTGTGACAGTCACTTTCCTTTTGTTCTATTAAACAAAAATAAGTCTTTCATCTTTGTTGTGAGTTACTGGGGAAATTAAGCACTCACAGCCTAAATGGTTAACACCGTATCAAGTTGCCCCACGAGTTTAACGAGGAGGGGAGGGGCTGCTTTAAAGTAGCAAACAAATGTAGTAAGAGCTGCATAACATTGTTAACTTGTCTTAAGTTATTTTTGTTTTTTCTACATTCTTTTCCAAAATGTCCGTGCTTGCCACAGTAAGAACAACTGGCTTCTCTAGGACTTTTGCGTTTCTTTGGCTTCTCTGAGTTGACCTTAATGGATGCTGCTGCAATTCTTACTCTCTCTTTGACATCAGAATTTCTTTCCCAAATAGCTAAACTTTCTAGGTTACTTCTGAGAGTTCTTTTAGCCCACGTAATATCTAGGAATGGCAAGGCTGTTCTGTACTCAGCTACAAGACCATCTGCCCAAATTCGGATTAGAGCTCCTTTGTCAGCTAACACACTTTCGGAATCATCCACTATTCCACTGTACGTTACCGCTACCTGACAGAACCTCTCAGTATATTCACTCACAGTTTCTTCTTTCTCTTGTACACATCTAGTAACTCTCGACCAATCGATTTTGGGTCCTAAGATATTCTTTAGGATTTTCAAAACACCTTCTCTCAAATCGCCTTTACTGACATGTTGCAGTTCGGAAGTAACAGCAGACTCAAAATTGTTGAATTCAGATTCAGTTAGAATTTGTGACATCAGCTGTGTGACTTCCGGCAACGACATGTCGTAAAGATGCATTTTACTGAACAATGCTCTTCTAAATTCAGAAAAATTTGTGCGTGCTGAGGGTAAACTCTGGGAGAGTCTATCTATATGCTTAGGACCTAAAGATGTTTTGGCAACCGTTTGTATTTGGACAACAGAAGAGTTCGGAGTAACACTTTTAGTTCCCTGAGATCTTCTCCTAGCCCCACAAACCTGCACTGAATCTACAGGCTGATCAGTTACTGATTGGATGGCTACATTTGTTTCAACGAAAGCTTTTAAGTCAGGATAATTGTTATCAGGCTGACTAACTTCTTCCACATCAGTTTTTTCTGCATCTTTGTTGCGGTTTACTTTCTTAGTCAACGAAGATATTCTAGCATGGAGCTCTTTGATCTGTTTCTCTAGCTCAGAGTTGCGCTTAGACTGTTCTGTAGCTAGGGTTAAACCGAATTCTCTGTGACAGAAGATAATGCCTTTGACACTGTTCTTGCGAATACTTTCTCCTAGTACCTTTTTACAATCTTCGATTGACCAAACTTTGCCTGGATCAATGCTAAATTTCTTTGTTAAATTCAATCTGACTTCCTCAGTCACGATTGAGTCCATGTGCTCTGATAACAAAGACTTGAATTCACTATCTGTCCAAAAAGGTGTAATCTGTCTAGTACTTTTCCTAAACATTTTGTGAATTTCTGTTACCACAAACAAAACACACACACACAAAAAAACAACAACTTCTCTCTACTGTCTTGCAAACAGAGGGTACAATCTTATTAGCACATGAGGCTAAAGCTAATTCTAAAGCTAATTCTCTAGCTTACAGAATAGTCTTCTCTAGCAAGAGCATACACACAATATTAACATGTAACTGTTAATCTTCCCTGCCAACAACAGGGGGTAAATTTCATCTCTAAAAGAAAAACTTTTTTAGAGGCTCATCTTTAGTTAACCAAACTCTACAGCTGTTTGTTAACTACTTCTCTGAACGGCGCAGAGGAAAACATTTGTACTGGTCTGCATTGGTTCTTTGAATGGATTGAAACTCATCGAGTCTTTGGTTGTACAGAAAACATTCGTCTGGAACTCAGTCAGCTTTGTTGAGATCTTTGAGCTTGAAGTTTCAAGATTCAGTCTGGGACTCAGTCAGCTTTGATGAGATCTTTGAGCTTGAAGTTTTCAATCTGGAGGAAGCTGGAAAGCTTGAAGTTTCAAGATTCAGTTCTTTGAGTTTCCTTTTTCTCCATCCGGCTCACGGCACCATCTGTTGTAAAGTTTTCTTTGTTCGAAGCAGAGACCAGTGAGACAGTTGGGATCGCGTTCAACAGAAGTTATTCTTTATTGAGAACTCCGCTGTACGCGGCTGTAGAAACTTCCAACATGATCTGACTGGGGGAACTTTACATGGTATCTTATAGGCCATTCAGTGGGCTGTCCTTAAAGGTGCTGAACTTACACACAGCCTTAGAGATGACTGCTGAATCGAATCATCTAAAGACAATAGAGGCAATTACCCCCAACTGAGATAATGGTACCCCCAAATTGTATAAACAACACATGGTCACGAGAACCAAGACTAGGTAAACATTCACACATAGTTCAACTCTTAGTAGAAAGATCAAAGACTAACAAAACCCCTTCAAAGGAAACTGTTAAATCTAATCAGTAAATGGATGCCCTCATGTTCACCTTGAATGCCCAATACAGTATAGTTCACCTTAGTTTTTTATGTGATGTTATGTAGGGAAATAGGATCAGCAGATCTAAAAACATATTCTTAAATTTTAACCCTTCAACATCTAATATGGCTTATGAAGCATCAGAAGGAGTCTATGAGTATGTATAGAAAGCCCAAGATCGAGGACTCTTTGGCCAGAAATACATTCCTTGGGTCAAAAATGGACTTCTGTATGGCTGACGTAACATCAGAAAGAGTCAACGAGTATATATGGAAAGGTCAAGTTTCGAGTACTCATTGGCCAGAAAAAAATTCAGTATGTCAAATATGGACTTTTGACAGGATGATATAACATCCGAAGATATCAATCTGAATGAATTGTATTAATCTTTTAGGACTCTTTGGCCAGAAATATGTTCAGGAGGTCAAAAGGGGACCTCTGTATAGCTGATTTATCATCAAAAGGAGTCTATAACTTTATATAGTTAGAAAAATTTTGAGGACACTTTGACCACAAATAAGTTCAAAAGGTCAGATACGGACATCTATATGGCTTATGAAGCATCAGAAGGAGTCTAAGAGTATGTATAGAAAGCCCAAGATCGAGGACTCTTTGGCCAGAAATATGTTCAGGAGGTCAAAAGGGGACCTCTGAATAGCTGATTTATCATCAAAAGGAGTCTATAACTTGATATAGTTTGAAAAATTTTGAGGACACTTTGACCACAATTAAGTTCAAAAGGTCAGATATTAGACATCAGAGAGAGTATAGAGGGACACAATGTGTCACTTTTGAGTGATTTATGACCCTCTAAGCCCCGCCCCCTTTTTGACGTGGGGATATTCCCACGCTAGCTCCTCCCACTTATGGGCTAGCTCCTCCCACTTATGGGCTGCACGTACACCGTGGGAAAATCGGACTTGTGCCACGCCTCCTTATGGGTTGAACATCTGAAGCGTGGGAAAATTTCCCATGTTCAGTAGTTCTAAAGTAGTTCTATATTAAAACTTTTTAAGAAATAAAGACATAGTCAGAGATGAGATCAGTGTTTTTATTAAAGAAGACATATGTACATTAATCACTTTTAAAACATCAATGAAATAAGTTTAAATTGCATTTTTCTCTAAAAAGAGTTATTAAAAAATGAGTTAGTGTTATTTTAAGATGTTAAAACATTAAAACAAGTTTTTTCATTTACAAAAGATCATTTTTAAAATGTTGATTTGTAAGCATTTAACTTTCACACAGTATTTTGTAAAACTTTTACATAAAACACAAACATTGTTAAAAAGCCTTGTGTTTTTACATACCCAATTGTTAAAAACTCAGAGTTTAAAGATATATTTAACTTTCACATAGTATTTTGTAAAACTTTTACATAAAACACAAACATTGTTAAAAAGCCTTACGTTTTTACATACCCACTTGTTAAAAACTCAGAGTTTAAAGATACATGAGTGTTTCCTTGTGTTGGAGCAAAGTGGAGAACGACCATGCAGTCCGAAGGTCTGACAGGAGTGACATATCCTGAAGGTTACAGAGAGACACACACAAACCCCGCCCCTACCCCCACCCACAACAGATGTCACCGTGGGAATATTCCCACACCCCCTTCAAGCTCCCAAATAGAAAAAGTGACCGTTCGGTTTGCCATTCGGACGTAAATGGCCAAAGAAAACCGATGCAACGGCTCGAAGAGACCACACCCCCTAACACACCCCTCTCAAAGCTGAGAGGTCAATTTTGATTTAAGGGTGTGTGTAAAAAATGACATCACATGGGAATCCCCCATCCCTCCCTCCCTTCCCACAACGTCACAGTCACATGAGCTGTTTAAAAAGGAGCGCAAACTTGAAGTGAAATACTACTTGTGGTTTTTACAAATCAGATAATCTGCAATGGCAACGGCTGCACCCCCGAAAACTCCAGAGAGAAGGATAACCGGTGCTCTCGAGGATTTGACTTTAGCTCCACGAAAAAAACGAGGAACGCACGGGCCATGCTTAACGCAATTTCTTCACGAGTCGGAAGATTCTGTGAAATATAGTTTTCGCTTGTCCGAAGGACGTGCGTGTACATATGATTATGACAAAATCAACAGAGAAGTCAGATTTTTTAACGTGGATAACGACGAGCGATTTACCACAAATGCCACGGATGATCCTGCGTTAAAATTCACTGAAAGAGATTGGATTTTATTCTATTCAAAAGTGTGGCCAGATTTACAAGAAGGTATGGACACGCCTCTTTTTATTGGTGAGTGGGCTGGATTAATCATGGGTACAAGATACCGAATTTTGGCGGACCAGATAAATAAACACCCGGACGACTACGTTTACATTCTGTGAAGCGATTTTGGAACGTACCCAGAATTCACATGGCCGGTATCTGAAAAAGACCATTTAAAATTATATGATCTCAAATTCATGTTCCAATGGAAAGATCTAGCGGTTATGCAAAATATTTTTTCCAAGATCAATCAGCTTTTCCAGTGGACCAATGCGTATGAACGTTATACCAACATTAAAGTGAAGCTCTTCCACCCCGAATGGGAAGTCCCGTGTAGGCGTGGTTCCTATATAACTCCTCCCAGTATATACAAGCATTAAAAGGCAGCCTCTTGAAAGCTTACCTCATTCACGCATCATGTCTCAAGGAAGTGACTCTTCTTCATCATCTCAACTAATTGGAACTACTGATGGATTACCGGATGGAACACAAGGATTACCGATGATGACAAATGGATTACCTCAGAAAAGCATCGATTGGATAAATACATTCTGTACTGAACTTGGATATCACAATCTGGCTTTCCTCAGAAACTACGGAGGTTCAACACACGGCCCCGTGAGCGAGACCCCAGACACAACAAACGATGAGACGGATGGCTGTCTCGGGGATACAGGTCACCGGATTATCAAAGCTATTTTGGCTGTCATTCTGGAATTTTTGGTCGACAAACAAATGAAGAAAGATTGCGTTGGGTGCACGGTGGACCATCCTTCTCAGACAAGACACAGTTGCTTGTTTGAACCTTCTGCATATTATTTTTACGGATGTTTTGAAGAAATCAGTCTGAAACTTCTCACCCCGGAGTTAAAAAAACATATTGGCTCAGGCCTTGAGTCAGTACGGAGGCAGACCTCATCTCCAGAGGATCGAGGGAGCTGTTGAGGCAATTTTATACGGCCTCAAAGATGAAATGTACATAGTGGAACAATTATCTTTAATCCGTGAGAAATTAATCGACGAATCATGCGAGGAAATAATTTACACGGCTGTGGATAAATGGAAACTTGCCGTATCTGAAGATCCGGAGATCACACAGGTTTGAAAACTTCGAATGAAAAACGGCTGGTGGATTTAATGAATGTCGTGAGGGGATTATCGGACGAATGGAATCATATGATAAACATGTCTGTCACCTGCGACAACATACCATCTGCTGTTATCAAAAACATTATCGATCTAATGTCTAACGATCAGAACTCTCTTTTTAGAATAGGAAATATATTGTGTATTTGTACGTATGTAACTGATGTCTGCATTTTGTTAAGTAACGAAAACCCGGATGTATGTAATATTATTGATTTTCTAGTCGAATACATTTTGGAGAAGAATTTTGAAATGTCTGTGAAATTTTATTTCTTGTTTGTGTGATATAATTCACATTATACATGTTTGTAACTTTCTACCTCTTACTTTCTAATAAAATCATTTTTGTTGTTTGGAAATGTTTTTTTTATAACGTTATATTGTAAAATAAAAATAAAAATGTTTTCTAACTTTTATGTTGTGAAATAAAAATGTTTTGTAACTTTTATGTTGTGAAATAAAAAAAAATGTTTGTGACTTTTATATTGTGAAAAAATAAATAAATACTGAACAAATTTGCAACTCGAATCATTATGACTGAAATCTCATAGCGTTGACATGGCAGAACTAATGAAAAAGATACACTATGACCCAGCGAGCTCTGGAGCTTTTGGGGGTAAAGATAGATTAAAACAAGCTGTATTAGAACAACACGGTGTAAGATTATCTGATAATGAAGTGTGTAATTGGCTCGCTAGTCAGGACACATACACTCTCCATCGGACTGCGCCAATACATTATAAACGGACTGCAAAATAAATCATCGTGTGAAGTAACTAAAGTTTTTTTGTCAGTTTTGAAAGAGGGACGTGTACCCATCAAGCTACAGACAGATAAGGGTGCATAGTTTTTCAACAGACCTTTTCAGCAGATGATGAAAAAATATAATATAACACATTTTGCAACAGCTTCTGAATTAAAAGCGAGTGTAGTCGAAAGGTTTAATAAAACTTTAAAAGGACGAATGTGGAGGTAAATTCCAAACGCTACTGTGATATATTGCAAGATTTGACAGATGGGTATAACTCCAGTCATCACAAGTCCATAAAAATGCGACCGTTGGACGTAAATAAAGAAAACGAATCCGTGGTATTCAACAATTTATACGGGAAAATGCGTAAAAAGACACCCGTCTTTAAATTCTCAGTGGGGGACGTGGTCAGGGTATCTAAAGTCCGGAATATATTTGCCAAAGGCTATGAACAGAATTATACTGAAGAATACTTTACTATAAGTGCTTGTATACCCCGAAATCCAGTCGTATACAGGATACAGGACTATGATGGTGAATTAGTAGATGGTTGTTTTTATGAGCAAGAACTCCAAAAAATTATTGTGAGCGATGATAAAACGTTTAAGGTCGAAAATTTTTTGGATAAACAACGACGCGGAAAAGCCATGTACGTTCTGGTGAAATGGTTTGGATGGCCATCAAAATTCAATAGCTGGATTCCTGAAAAACAGGTGATTGATCTTCACTCTCCTTTAAAACCCTAGGGAGAGTCGCTCGCGTCCTCATTTATACAAAAACATGTCTGAGGAGGAGGGCTTCTACGTCACGCTGCCGTGTAATGCATCAGGCCATGTTTATCCCGAAAATCAAATATCAAATTACAGAACTAGACTGGCAAGAACAATACATTTAAAAGGATTATGGGAAGTGGCGTTGGTTGAGTTCCACTATCCAAAAACTTGGCATACTTTCAACGAGGAAAACGCTACTTTTATTATTGAATGCGAACAATGTTTGAACGACGATGAACGTAGCAAAGTGCGAGGGGATCTTAATATTGAAACTTTCCGGAAAGCCCTAAAAATATCTACGTATCATAATAATATAAAATATGGCTATTTTGAGGATATTTCAGTATTACTCAAGGAAATAAACGCAACTCTTCCACCGCGGGTGCAGCTCAGGTACGATAATATAAAGAATAAGATATCTCTGAAATCAAATCAGAGAGCATCGCTAACGTTTTACGGAAAGCTAGCCATTATTCTAGGATTAAAACCCGGTGTTCCTATAGAAAATCTAAACAGTTCGGATGAACACGAAGACGCGCGGACATATGCACCACATCAGGCTGATATAAGCGGAGGATTTTACACTCTATTTGTATACATAGATATAATAGAATATCAAGCAGTCGGTGACGCGTATGTTCCATTATTAGAGACGATACATATTGAACCGACCACTAACAAAGCAGTCAGTGTCAGGTACAACAAGTCTCATTACGTCCGTCTTAATAAAAACGACATATCAGATATCGGGATCGAGATTAAAGGGGACGATAATAAAAATGTACGATTCACCTACGGCAAAGTTGTGACGAAGCTTCACTTTAGACCAGTGAGAAAACATTTGTTTTAAAAATGGCTTATCTCAATCCCTACCAAGAAGACCCGCACCGCTACATATCATATTATCAAGCCCAGACAGGACACGCCCTCCCGGGCTATGCCGGAAGCGGAGTCATGTAAGGTTCCGGTTTTGCATCAGGGATTGGAGGTCTATTTCGTGGATTATATCGTATGGCGATCCCGTTTCTAAGAAGGGGTTTCAGTATTGCAAAGCCGCACATAAAAGCTGCGGCAAAAAATATAGTAAGTGATGTAGTCACCAGTGCCTGGTCAAAGTCATTTAATAATAATGACAACACGGAGGGACAGAGCGGTCACGGTCTTATGGTCATGCGCAGAGGGCTGAAGCCCCCAGGGACCCGTATGAGGAGGGGGTGTGGTCACGCTATAAAGAAGACTAGACGCGTCACTAAGAAACGCCCAGTTACAAAAAGGAGACGAAGAAGCCGGACGACGCGTGTAAAAAGATCTACAAGTTTGAAAAGACGAAGCAACACGATCTTCTAATCATGTCATTGATTCATGCAATGTCAGACGAATGTATTAAATCCGAACTGGATATTTTTACCCTTCCTTTAACACAAACAGCTATTGAGAAAAACACTTATGTGGAAATCCCACCAGTGTCTGCGATTAATGATGCTTCTCCGATTGAGTTTTTCATTGCAGGGACTGGTGAAGATTACACTGATCTGAATAACACATTATTATATACTCGCGTTAAAATAACTCTGCCAGATGGGTCTGATCCGCCACAAGGTGCTCCGGTTTCGCTTGTTAATTATCCTGGAGCCTGTATTTTTTCTCAGGTGGACGTTTCACTAGGGGACCGGCTGGTGTCACACTCCTCCAATACGTATCCGTACAGGTCCATTTTGGAGCTCCTTATTAATTATGGAAAAGATACCCTAGAGAATAACTTTTCAGCAGGATTGTTTTACAAAGACACAGCTGGCCATATGGATGCTACGGATCCTGCGGGCGCTAATAGTGGGTTAACAAAGAGAGCTGCGTTTACTGACGGAGGCAATGTTGTGGAGTTATTGGCTCCGATACACAGCGATATATTCTTTCAACCAAAATTACTTTTGAACGGGGTTGATATTCGTATCCGATTAACTAGAGCAAAAGACGAATTCTGTCTCATGCGTGGGGACGCGATCGATTATAAACTAAAAATAATCTCAGCCTCTCTCTTTATCAAAAGAGTGTCTGTCTCCCCTTCTCTTCGTCTGGGACACGCCCAAGCTTTACTGTCGGCCACAGCAAAATATCAGTATGATAAGGTCTGCGTGAAGAATTTTTCTTTGCCGGCTGGATCTCGCGTCTCAAACCACGAGAATCTCTTCCTCGGGACTCTACCAAAATCCATTATTATTGCACTGACGGATAATGATGCTTTCACTGGCTCATACGAAAAAAAAAACCTTTGCCTTCAAGCACTTTAATCTTGAATATTTAAATCTCACCTCAGATGGCGGGCACGTCCCAAATCGTCCGTTTCAGCCACAATTTAATTTAGGACATGCTGTACGAGAATATTATCAACTGGTTTCAGCCACGGGGAGACATCTAAAGAATCAGTCTCTGGCCATAGACCGAGAGGATTTTCTCAACGGCTACACCCTGTTTGCCTATAATCTTACTCCGGATGAAGAGTGCGAGCAGCATGTCACTGATTAGATCAGGAAATATTAGATTAGAAGCACGTTTTAGAGAGCCTCTACAAAACACAGTAAACATTTTAATTTACGCTACGTACGATTCTCTGCTTGAAATATCAAACAGAAGACAGGTGTTGGCAGAACACTACTGAAAGGGGTTGAAATGAACACTGTGGAGTTAACAGAGGTTATGGATAACATCTCGTGTAATGTAAATTTTTTAGGAGTACTCGCTTCTGATCATCTTCCAAAAGAACCGCTCATAGATGTCCCGGCTCTATTAATTTGTAACACGGATCGATTGGACGAACCGGGACGCCATTGGCTAGCTATGTATATGGATCGAAACGGGGTCGGTTGTTTTTTTGACAGCTTTGGGAATCCTCCGGATTCAGATTTTTTTCCTCCATCCATTCTCCTCCATCCACAAAATCCCATACATGATAATATTTGTAAAAACAAAACAGCCATATCATTACATATAATTGTTAAAAATCCATCCATTGTTTTGCATCTACTCTAGGTGAGTTATACGTTTTCATCAGAGTCGTGTGCGTGTGTGTGTGTGTGACGTTTTTTCAAAGACTTAGTAGGTACAGTACCAAAGTCATCAGCGTGTGTTTTTCTTTTAAACGATTCAATCATCCGTCTTACATTATGATTGGTTACAGTCGAATGAGGAATCTTTAATGCCACAAATGCATTCAGAAACTCATACCAGCCTACAGGGCGACGATTTTCATGTATCGTCTGCGGTGAAGTTACACTTTTTACCAGATCAAATATATGTGACCCTGGAGTGATTCTCCCTTTATAAACAAATTCTCCATCAACTGTCCATGAAGACACGTGTTTGGCTTTGGACATTTTATCCATAATATATTTTACATTTTTTAACCTTTTCTGAGGAATATTGCTTAAAACTTCTGAGACGATTGGGTCATCACTGACGTCATCATTCCTAACATCGGGGGTGTGGGAGGGGGCAGGTGGTTCGTGTTCAGGTAGTGTAAGAGTTAGAGTGTTACTTTCCATATCACCGTGTTTTACCACACTTAAGAATCGTTGTAAAACATTAGTGTAGAGCTTGGATTTTTCGTAAGTGTTCAAATCATGCTTCTGTAATATTTCTCTAATAGATGAATCCAGGTCATTCTCCACAACCACATGAATATTTTCACGAGGCGGTGCAGTCCTCCGTCTATCAAGCTGATGTTTTGGCACAAGGTACAATTTCTCGGCATGTTGCATTTTTCTCTTCAGACTCAGTTTCTAGTTTCTAGTTATTAGACTAGATATGAAAGGAAGCGCTACACTGAGAAGGGGAAGTATAAATCCACCTTTTTGATTAATCATACGTCTCTTTCTGCTGATATTAATCTTTTTATTTGCAACGTATTTTAATTCTTTTTTCTTTCTTTTTAAAGTCCCGTGCTGTTTCGCAGTTAGGGGGATCTTGCCATGAATAATATTTAGAGCCACTTCACATAGAGCTAATATTAACTCGTCGGGTGAAGATTGGAGAATAACACGTCGCTGTTTGGGTGAGCTCTTGTATAATAACTTTAAGAGGTACAGATTTCTGGAAAGCCGTGTGCTCATTTTCACTTCTGGAGGTACACCACTGGATAGTCTGACAGTAAATCCGTTCTGAGCCGGAATTTTTCAGGTGTGTGTGGTTTATAATCGATTAACAAATAACTGTGAGGACGTTCAGTTGCATCGTTATACGCCTCGATAAAAAATCTTGCATTACCCGGATACATTTGCCGACCCAAAATACCAATCTGCTGCTTATCGCGAGGATTTTTAAATATAATTAAATAATTTGTATTTAGCCCGATTGTTCTGGAAGATTTACCCTGGAAAAACAGATTCTGTATTAATAGCAAACAGCTAATCTTCATGTGATGTACTAGTCGTGTAAAAACGTTTTCGACCTCAGAGTTGGACGCGGCTTTCAGCATTACATCATCCATGATAAGGAGAGAAAGTTTATCAGGAGGAAATAATAATTCATCATCCAGCTTCTTTGGTACCTTCAATGAATTTAATATCAAAAGCATGTGACATTTCATCATACATTGATTGCCAGGATGTATAAATGTACACAAAATTATCAAACTTGACAGAGCACATTTTCTCTGAATTATACATTAGAGTTTTCACAAAAAAAGTCTTCCCAGATCCACTTGGTCCTGCTACGATTGCCGAGAAAGGATGATGCAATCTACAGTCAAAATATATTACTAGAATCCGTAAGGTAATGTTGTATAGTCTGACTAAAGGACTCTCTTATCATATACTACTGAAAATTTTTTCACATCTGATCTATTGTGCAATGTGAATCTCCTCTTATTTCGTGTGATGGTGTCTCTTTTTGCTAACAGGTGTAATTTGACACCTGTTTCGACATAGTCTTGCACAAGATCGGTCAGACTCTGTAGTGTAACTATTTCTGCATTCTCTGCATTGAGTGTAATACCCTTCACTTTGAGACACGAACGGCCATTGGCTGTTTTAAATGCATATGACTTTGGTCCTGATGAGACGAACTGTAAAATGCTGTCATCAGGATCTAGCTCATTTGTGAGCTGACCGAGATAAGATCCTGTTTCAGGCATCCAATCATCTTTTTTTGATACAAAAACCACTGAATCTGTATATGAATAAATCGCACGCCTGTCTAACTTTTCCAAAAGATTATATAACTCGAGTCGAGCCCAACACGTGGTAAAAGCGCCCACGAACACATTCACGTCGTGTGTGGGATCAGGGTCTTGCGTTGAGCTAGAGCACTGAATCATTAGGCTTGTTTGAGATGCGCCTTGCCTCGCCTGAAATGTAGTCGAGAGTAGGCGGCTGCAGTGAGAGGAGGAGTGAAAAAAGCGCAGGCAAGCCGGACAGTTCTCTCTTCTCGTAGTGGATCTGACACCTGCGAGATCAAAGATGGATATCGCGGGATTCACGCTCGTGCACAGTGTTGCAAATAAACTGGATGTAATTCAAGTTCTGTTGCTTTTATATGAAAATAAATGAAATTAACAAGACACCCAAAGTACTTGTTATTTAATTCCATTCCAAATACATGTTTATCAATATTTTTTTCTTTAAGACATATGTGGGGTTTTTTTTATATATTTTTTTTTATATTTATATTATATTTTTTATAAAAATTAAATTGCATAACCCAAAGAGATCGCACTGTCAGATAGTTTGGGAATATTCACACATAACATATACATATAAAACATGATATTAGAGTTTTAAAATCAAACATTTTAAAAGAGAACAATACATCACCGTTGTTTAAACCAATGAGCATTATGCTGTGTCGTCAGCAAGTCGTTTCCCATCATGCTTTTGATCAGCGCAGTCAGTGGAGAGCAACTGCGCTCGACTGCAGAATCCGACACGTGCGCCTTGCGCTCGCGAGAGATTTTTGACATACGTTAGCATGACATCAGAGCAAGGCGGACCGCACTCGGACACATTTCTAACCGGCATGCATCTCGCGCTGATCACCTGTGATCGGTTCTGCGCAGATTTTGCTCATCTCAAACAAGCCTATTGCCACCGTGTCAGATACGAACGAGAAATGACGTATTACGTGGGCGTGGCTAAAGAGACGCTGAGTGAAGTCTTCTGGGTCTGTTAGGAGCTCTGTGGTTGGCAGATGCGTGCGCAGAGAGAAACGCCCCCAAAGTGTGTTCAAGACGAGCTTAGCAATGGATCTTTTTGCCGGATTTTTTATTATTTTAGAGACGTCTAGCTGAACACCCTCTTTCTCGAGATATTCTCCACGTAAGATTGTTTGTCTGTCTCTGTCACAACATGAGAAGGGAATCCTGAGGCTTCCTGTTTGAATTTTAGGAATGTTTTGACATAACCGGTGAATAAGCTGTCAGATGTGTGTGAAAAATGCCAGACCTCTTGTATTTTTATTATGCGATAGCCGTGTTGAACAGCCTTCTGGAGCTCCACGCTTACCCAAGTGCCTGTAATACATCTATCAGCCTCTGTGTGGCAGCATTGTGTGTCCTGATTCTGATTTTCGGCACACGTTCTACAGAGAGGAAACATTAGGCTTGTTTGAGATAAGCAAAATCTGCGCAGAATCGATCACCGGTGATCAGCGCGAGATGCATGCTGGTTAGAAATGTGGTTTTTTTATTTTTTTTTATTTTTTCATTACGTCATCTTTCTTTTGTGCATTCATCTCTTTTTTTTATATTTTTTTAATCTTTATTAAATCATTGCGATACAGGAAGTAAGAACACACAAAAAGAGTCATTAATACAGAGAGAGAAAAAAACAAACAAGAATAGAGCCAGGGGGAGTTTCAAATAAATACATTAAAGATAGAGCATAACTGAATGGTTTTAGCAGCCTTCTTATTTTTTGAATCATGGATGGATTTGATGTACTGTTCCGTCTCCTTACCAAAAGCAATAAAAGAAGGTTTAGAATTGCTAAATTTCGCTTTGTGAATATGATATTTCCCTAAAATGATCAATAGATTAATTAGGTATATTTCTTTCTGTTTTTTACTTTTATTATCATGGAAACCAAACAGTACATCCCTCCACATCAAAGAAAAATCAGCAACGAGTTTAAAAGTAATATATCGGGACAGATCTTTCCAGAAAGTGATGGTGTAGGGACATTGCCAGAACAGGTGTACCATTGTTTCTGGACATATACCACATAAAGAACAGTTAACACATATGTCAAGCTTAAATCTAAGGAGATAATGCTTAGCAGGATAATACCTATGTATGATTTTGAAAGAGATTTCTCTTACTTTATTCGTAAGCAGGTATTTGTAAGGAAGGATCCATATATTACCCCAGTTCAGGTTGTCAACAAAGTTAGACCAATAGGGAACAACATTAGGGGTACTGGTGACATCTCTCTGGAATAAAGAGCGAATATTACGATTATTATTCCTCGTTGTAGTTGCGAAACAAATATTACCAACTGAGGTCAGCTTAGGGTCCAAATCTGGTAGGCAATCTGGTTTTCCAGCCCCTTTTAAGAGAGTTAAAATACCAGATGGGATGGCATCCATAACAATTGCAAACTCTCTTGGGGTGATTGGAATGCCAAAAGTGTGAAGGAATTCAGAATAATTCAGCAATAATCCATTATCATTTAATAGCTGGGATACTAGAATTATGTTATTATTGAACCAAGTTTTATAAAATAAGGATTTATTCTTAAATTTAATAAATTGATTATTCCAGATGAAGCACCTATGTGGGGAGAAATTATGTTTGTAGATTAGTGCCATGCTAAAAGCATTTGTTTATGGAATTTAGATAAAATTAAGGGGATTCTTTCTATTTTATAATCACATAAAAGTAAAAATTCTAGACCACCAATCTTCGAGAAAATATAATTAGGTATAAAATTCCAAGTAGATGTGGGATTTTTTAGAAAATGCTTAATCCAATTTATTTTAAAAGTATAATTAAGGGTTGTAAAATCAAGAAAGTTTAGACCACCACGATCAACAGTGTTCATAATAACAGATTTTTTCACATAATGCGTCTTGTTTTTCCAGATAAAATTGAAAAGTGAATTGTCAATGGAATTACAGAGCTTTTTGTTGACAAACAAGGGTATAGCTGCATATGTAAGACGGGATAAACCTTCTGCCTTTGCCAGCAATATTCGTCCTTTCAAGGATAAATCCCTCTGCAGCCATTGATTCAGCTTTTTCTTTGTCTTATCACTAATCAAATTAAAGTTTACAGACTCAGAGCATCTCTCCTCCTCATTTTTCATTATAGTAATCCCTAGATAAGTAACCTTATCTTTGATTGGTATGCTACAGATCTGGGAGGTGTTGCTTTCTTTAAGGGAAAACAGTTCACATTTCTTCAGATTTAAGCAGAGTCCAGAAGCTGCGGAAAATAAATTAATTGTTTTGATAGCGATTGGCACTTGGCTGGCATTTTTTAAAAATAATGTAGTATCATCTGCTAGTTGGGTGAGGATAACTTCTCTTTCTGCAATTGAAATTCCTTTTAAAGCACTATTTTTAATATGGGTGGAAAGAAGTTGAGTACATAAAATGAATAGGTAGGGGGAGGCAGGGCAGCCCTGTCGGATGCCTCTTTGCAGCTCAAATCTTGGGGACGTCCCATTTTTTAATTTGATAGAGCTATTGCCTTTGCAGTACAATGTTCTAACAGCTTTACAAAAAAAATCACCAAAACCAAATTTCTCAATAGTTTGAAATATAAAATTATGCTCTACTGTGTCAAAGGCTTTATAGAAGTCCAAGAAAAAGATCATCATAGAAAAAACTATCATCAGGGCATAAAAATGAATAATCAATTATATCTAATACAAGTCAAATGTTGTTTGAGATGTGTCTTTGTCTCATGAATCCTGATTGGACTTCATCAATAACAATAATAGGGTCTAAAACATTTTTTAAACATTTAGCAATAATTGAGGCAAAAATTTTGTAGTCTGTGTTCAGCAATGAAATAGGCCGCCAATTATCTATAAACAGTGGATCCTTTTTGGGTTTGGGGATTAACGTAATTAAGCCTTGGGTTAGCGAAGGAGGTAGAGAACCTTTTCCAATACTTTCTAATATTACTTCAAGTAGAAAGGGAGCTAAATCTTGTGTAAAAGCCTGATAAAACTCTGCAGAGAGGCCATCAACACCCGGAGATTTGTTAGATTTACAATGTTCAATTGCAAATGTAATTTCCTGCAAGGTTATAGGGTCATCGCAGAGTTTCCTATCATCTTGAGAGATTGGAGTGACGATAAGAGAGTTCAAGAATGTAGTGGTTGATTGATGGCAATATTTGGACTTGTATAAATTCCTATAGAAGTCCGCACAGAAAACAGCAATTCTCTTTGAATCATCAGTTACAGTATCGTTAATATTAAGTTGCTGGATTAAATTAAATTTCCCATGATGTCTTTCTAAGCCGAAAAAATAGGCAGAGTTCTGCTCCCCTTCTTCAATCCACCTTTTTCTTGACCTTATAAAGGCACCTTTTGCTTTGTTGGAGTAAATCTCATTTAGTTTAAGTTGTTCCGAAATTAAAGTTAGTCGTTCCTCTTCTAATATATCTGCAGGGTCCTTCTGGTACAAGGAAATTATTTTAGAGACCACTCTTTCTTCCTCCAATTTACGATTTTTGGATAAGATACTACCATAATTCCTCAAGTATTGGCCAGCTTTAAATTTCAAAAGTTCCCAATTGCTACCAAAAGCATCCTCTGACTTTGCTTTATTCCAAAATTTCAAAATTAGATTTTTGATTTTTGATTTAACCTCATCGTGTTGAAGAAGCGAACTGTTTAGTTTCCAGTAAGCATTCCTACATCTAGTGGAGGGGGCAGAGTGCAAGGGAATAAAGATGGAGACTGCATTATGATCTGTTAATGGGGTTGTGATGATATTAACTGATATTTTATCAATATTCAAATGATCAGAGACTAACCAATAGTCCAAACGTGAACGTCTGGTGGCACTTCTATTACTCCAAGTAAAAGCATTTATGTTAGGATTGTTAAATCTCCATACATCTATCAAGTTAAATTTTTTCATAAATAATGTTAAGTTATCATTTACTGCAGTGGAAGCACGTGGAGGCCAACAGTCAATATTGTGGTCCAGAATCATGTTAAAATCCCCCCCTATTACTATACCTGAATTTGGAAAGTTATTAAGGGTATTTTGTATATGCTTCTCTAATGTTTCAAGCATTATGTCGTTCTCATGGTTAGAATTGTAGCCATATATATTAATAACTATCAAAGTAAAATTTTCAATGGTTAATACTTGAAAAATAAAATGGCCTGATGTATCACTGACAGATAAAAGAATAGTCCCTGGAAAATTATATTTTAGAGTCGCAACACCAGCAGAATGTTCAGACCCATGAGCCTGCCACAGATCATTTCCCCATTGGGATCTCCATAATCTACCATCGTCCAAAACGGAGTGTGACTCTTGAATGAAACAGAAATCAGATTTGTACTGCTTGACAAACAAAAATAACGCCTTGCGCTTAACAATATTCCTTATCCCCCTGGCATTAATGATAGATAGAGACGTATTAACAACAACGGATAGAACAATGTAATAAGTAAAGTTTGATGAAATTAGATTTTTAATCTTACTGAAAGGAGCTGCACCAATTAACTTAAATAAAAGGTGCATAGCGAAACTTAGTGAAACAGTGAAAACTAAGGAGATACCTAGGTTCTCAGTCGACAGCTTAACACATACCAGTTCTTAGCACTTAACAGACATAAAATGCTAGTCTATTGAGCATTGCAAATAATTGAACAGGATGTAATAGAAGCTGTCTTGTAAACATAAACAGTTGAGTGTCATTAAAGTGCTCATCAACCCGTATAAAAATAATAAAAAATATATAGTGTTTCTCAGAACAGATAGAAAAATATAAGCCTACACACATAGAAAAAGCAATTAGGAAATTATAGCTTAACTCGGCTAAGGCACATGTTGACAGGTTGTTCACGCGCTTTAGCCACCAGTGGCCACAGTTGCATCCTTCGCTCTCTGACTGCTGGGGACAGGTCTTCGGCAAAACGTAGCTTGTTGTTTTGCAGGAAGGTGGACTTCTTTGCAGCCTTCCAGACAGCGTCGCGGTAAATACGAGCACCAAACTGTAGAATTATCCCTCGAGGCTTGGTGGCCCCTTTCTTTAATTGGCCAAGACGGTGCACTGAGTCAATAACATCAGGGAGTTTGGCCTTGTGCTCCGGCAGGATGGACTGACAGATGTGTATAACCTCTTGGCGGACGTTCTGGTCTTTGTTTTCAGCCAAACCGTAGAGTCGCAAGTTCCACCGTCGCAAATAGTTTTCCAGCTCAGTAATTCGTTGTTCCAGTAGGCTCGTCTTTTTCTCCGCCACGTTGACTCGGTCATCAATGTGTGTCACTTTACCTTTCACTTCACGAATCTCAGCGCAGGCAAAATCAACAGTCTTCTTTAGCCCCTCAATCTTCAGTGTATTGTTGGAAATCATTCTCTCCACACTCTTTTCCAAAGAGTCGATTCTCGTGTTGAAAATGACTGAGATTCTCTGCACAATACCTTCACTGTCTAGATCCACGGAGCGCTGCGGCTTCATTTTTTTTGGTGCAGGAGGTTTGGAGGGAGTTGTGGAAGGAGTTATGGGGAGAGGGGGGAAATCTGGGTCCCCGAGGGAGATCACTGGGGCATCCGCCATACGGTAGTCGTGTAAGTTGTTCACAAGCGGATTGTCCGTCGGTACCTGCATGCTGCCTTAGTTGTGGTATGCTAGTTAACCGAGGTTTCCCCCACGTGGGTCGTTAAGAGGCGAGAATTATACACGATACAACTTTAACAAAAAGTTGACACGGTGCACTCAAATCTGCATGATCCCCCAAAAAATACTTAAATTAACTATGAATCACTAATATGCAAGTCTGAAGGTGAACAGCTCCGAGGCATACGTGCACTCACACCGCCATCTTGGGCCAATCTCTGGTTAGAAATGTGTCCGAGTGCGTATCTGACACGGTGGCAATAGGCTTGTTTGAGATGAGCAAAATCTGCGCAGAACCGATCACAGGTGATCAGCGCGAGATGCATGCCGGTTAGAAATGTGTCCGAGTGCGGTCCGATGTCATGCTAACGTATGTCAAAAATCTCTCGCGATCGCAAGGCGCACGTGTCGGATTCTGCAGGCGAGCGCAGTTGCTCTCCACCGACTGCGCTGATCAAAAGCATGATGGGAAACGACTTGCTGACGACACAGCTTATGCTCATTGGTTTAAACAACTGTGATGTATTGTTCTCTTTTAAAATGTTTGATTTTAAAACTCTAATATCATGTTTTATGTGTATATTTTATGTGTGAATATTCCCAAACTATCTGACAGTGCGATCTCTTTGGGTTATGCAATTTAATTTTTATAAAAAAATAAAATACATAAAAACACATATGTCTGTATTAAAGAAAAAAATATTGATAAACATGTATTTGGAATGGAATTAAATAACAAGTACTTTGGGTGTCTTGTATATTTTATTTATTTTAATATAAAAGCAACAGAACTTAAATTACATCCAGTTTATTAGCAACACCGTGCACGAGCGTGAATATCGTGAATCCCGCGATATCCATCTTTGATCTCACAGGTGTCAGATCCATTGCGAGAAGAGAGAACTGTCCGTCTTGCCTGCGCTTTTTTCACTCCTCCCCTCACTGCAGCCGCCTACTCTCGCACACATTTCAGGCGAGGCTAGGCGCATCTCAAACAAGCCTCTTAATTTGCCACCACATCTGTAAGGCAGCACGGGGTGATACAATCCACGAGGCGGTAGAACTATGGCTTTTACGAGTCCAAAATAATTCTCTATCGGTTCAAAATCCTTGAAAATGATTTTAGGATGACCGATAGGATACGTTTTACTCGATTGTACATACGGATACAATGATGTAAAGTCAAAGTAGTCGATTCTCTCATCAGCAGCTGCTTTGTGATACAACTTGTAAGCATTTGTTCTCCCTCCGTAAATAGCATCACGGGGCCTCAGCCTCTCAGGTGCATCATAAGACTCCATAAACCGGATGACGTCGGGATCTGTCTGTTTTAACCCCGCCCACTCACAATCCCAAATAGAAATGACACGCAAGCCATACACTTTATGTAGTGATTCTAGTTTTGCATCAGTTTGCCTCCTAAGAGTACCGAAAGAAACTTTTGATAAAGGGTTAATTTCATCTGATTTAAAACGGCAATTATGCCCGTGGTAAAAACATCCTAGGTACTCATATGCAGTTTTTAGCCCACAATCAGATTCATGAAATCCATCGAGGTGATATGGGCCTACCGCACGTTCTCCGTGATTTAAGGCATGTTCTATATTAATGCTTTGACTATTTTTAATATACTCTAACCATTGTATGGATACGTTTGAGAACGTTTTATACTGATTTATGTAAGCGTGGCTGTGTGTTAGAGCCAGTGTGTCGCGAGGAAGAAAATTGGTTTTGAACGTTTTCATACATGTTCCTGCCAGCGTTATTGATTTAAAAGGATCAATGTTTGTGATGGCGAGGAATTCGTTTCTGTAACGTATGCACGCTTCTCGTAGAATAACAACATCGTTCCGACAGTAAAATGCGAGCTCCTTTTTGAAGTCAAATACGTCACCCGCTACACCTACATACCACTCATCAAACTGTGCACGCTCCTCTGTATGCATCGAATCATATCCGTAAAACTCTTTTGCAGGATATGTGCCGATATATTCCGCATTTTCTGGTTTATTGAAACGATGTGGAAAGAAATCTTTGCGAGTTTAAACGGAATGAATTGCCATGAGTCTATAAAACGCTGTTTAAACACCCTATCATACATATATAGAATTCGACATCCCTGCAGAATAACTTTAGGAGTTAAACCTTCATCGGTGAGGTGTTCAAGAATCAGGTAATTATCAAACCCTGAAGAATTATGTCCTATGAAAGTATATTCTGTATATTTTGGACGCCTAAAATGCTTAATTAGACGTGCCACACAATCTGTTCCACCGGCTTCAAACGTCTCTCCTCCCTGTGTTATGGCACAAACATAGTTAGCCACATGTTTATCATCCTGATACCTAGTCTCAAAGTCATAATATATGTATTTCTCGTCACATAGTTCAGGTTTTAGAGGTTGTATGTAGCACTCATGAACACCTTCACTTGCCAAAACCTCATCGCAGTGCATGCACCTGTCAGATTTACACTTGTGGGGTTTTTCACCCTCACCTGACGATCTATAAATAGTGTGACATTTTGAGCAGAATTTGATCGTGTCACTGCGATTTTTCATTCGATGCACCCTCTTGTTTATGTGTTTTGTAGCAGAAGATGTTTTTACAGAATCTGAGACAGTCTGGACACTGTCTACTTTTGGTTGGATGTGTTCGACATTCATTTGTCATGCATATTTTACAAACAAATTTGCAATTGTGTGTTCTCCTATCTCTATATCCTTTAAAACAGTATGGACAGACGTATGGAGATCCAAGAAAACCCTTCAAATTTTTTATTAGATGGAAATGTCCTTCGTGATTAAATAGATGTACGGTCTTTGGGTGAATTTCGTCTGTGTTTTTGTAAACCTGCATCTTTCCTGAACAGTCTCTGTGAAAAACTACAATTTTTACTCCTAATTCTCTTTCGAAAATGTTTAGATCATGAAATCCTATTTTATAATACGTTGTAAAGCCACATTGTGTGTGGATTTGAGTCGCTGGCGTTTGCAACTCTTGATCGGCGAATGTCGGGTTAAAAAAATATGCCAGACAGTAGCTCAAACACATTTCATTACCGATGTTTACTGGACTAAATAAGTGCATTTTATTCCGACTAATACTCTCACTGATTGCAAGGTCTGTGATTTTCCTATAACCACCTGCTGATTTATCTCTCACAATTGAGATTGTAATGTCAAAGTCGAATCTGTCGATACGTCACGGTTGCTTTGAGTGGCTTGTTCTATCTGGCTTATGAATACTGATGCATCATGATTATTATCCGGTGTTAAAACAGCATTTACAGAAGTTGCAAGCGAATCTCCAGCTAAAGATACATTCATATATCCTGTTCGCCCTGCAAACTGTTGAGAGAAATCCACAACCTCATTTAAGATATTTTGCAAACGCACATTGTACTCTGCAAAATCACAAGCCTCTATTCCACGGAGATCTAGCGGTCTGTGTAACTGTACACCATTGAAACGGGGTCTTGGTGTTATTGTAAAATCAGCCACACGTCCTCCTTCGATCGTTAATCTGTCTATTTCCTCCTGACTTAGTTCCGTACGACCCCTAATCGTTTGAGTTGATCCATCACCACCTATCTGTATGGCCTCATCTCCATCATCCGCGAACGGATCTAGCCAGGCGCGCTGTTCAACTAAGATATTATTTAATCTCTCTCTATCGGAGACGTCTGTAGTATTTAGCGCTTGTAGTTGTTCGCGTATTAAAAAGTTGAGTCTGTCGTTATTTTCAGTAGTCGTACGTCTTACTCTTGTGCAAGTTACATTTTCATTTTCAGAATCGGGATGTGCTCTTTTTGAAAGCATTTTGATGGTTTTTTTTTTTGTTTTTTTTTTAATTGTGTGAAACAGAAGCGTAACATCAAATATAGATCACAATGTTGTTAATATGTATACATTATAAAAGTAGGCTGTCAGTAAAACAAAATCACACGTACGTAGCCTATAAAAGTATCACTCAAATGAATTAAATGAATAAAAAACAATAACAATAACAGTCCCAAATGAATAAAAAATTATAAAAAAACGACAGAGAAAATCATTTAAAACTAAACACAGATGTATATAATGAAATATAAAATCTCACACATGGTAATATTTGTAAAAAAAACTATCTTCTTGGATTTTGTGAATTGATCCAATTTCTTTGAATAATGTTCAATCTTTCAGAAATCAGAGATAGTACAGTTGTACGTAATGAATCATCATTCCTCACCTCTGTCTTATCTTGTTGGAGTGAAAACACTTCATTGCTTAATTGTCTGATTTCGTCCGATGTTTGATCGTGACATCTCCCAAAAAACTCCACAGCGTTTCTTAATTCATTCGTATGGTGAGTTTGCTGATCTGAGATTCTGTGGAGTAGCGCTATAACTTCTCTTTGCGACTCGGAAACGATCTTCTCCGTTTGATGATATGATAGTGGCGATGAAGCTATTTCCAAAACACGTTGGAAGTTTCTGTTGGCTATGCGTAAAGTGGCATAACTCAGCCCTTGAAGTTCTCCAGCGTTGAATACTGGTGTGAAGCCCCGTTCATCATCTCCTTCATCATCACTGCTATCTGAAGTTTCCCGCTCAGAATTGATGGTGTTCAGAACAGCGTTTTGAGAATCTAAAAACACCTGCGCCTCTCTTTCGTCTGAGATTTCTCCTAGAGAAAAAAAACAATCAAACATATATTATACGGCTTATTTAATATAGATAAAATATAATGACCCAAGAAATCTTACCGTCTTCCAAATAAATCGGACTCTCGTGAGAATATTGCTCGAATCGTTTTTTACTTCCAGTTGTTGATGAAACAGATTCAGTATTTTCTTCTAAAAAAAACAACAACATTATATTATTTTAAATAAAAAAAATAAAAAATCAATGAATAAAATATTATGATTAGACAAAAAATAGTTTTTCCCTTACCGTTGTCCGGATAGATGAATTCTTCTCCATAAATCTTCCGAAGACGTTTCACCCCTCGTGAACCATCAAAGATGTTAGCAGCTCCTCTGTTTATCAAAAGGGTAGGAGAATTCTCTTCAACTGCTGGTGAAGCTTGGCTTTCGATGCTCTCTGCCTCTCTGGAGGCTTGAGGTCGAGGTGTCGCATTTGGCGTAACGTCTTCGTAAATCTGATTGGCCGGGCTTGAAACAACAGCCAATGGGTGTGTTGATGGCTCCGCCGGACGGGTGGTGCTATGAGTCGGAGCGTCCCCTGTGAATTCTGTTGAAATAATGAGTTTGTTTTTTCTTTAAAATATATAGTAATTAGAAAATATTAAAAAGACATAACAAAATACCATACCTTGTAAAAAGTCATCTGCCGATACTCCTTCTGGAAATGATGCATCATCTGCGAATAAAAGCATTTATTGAAATCTTTTCAATTTTGTGGGATATAATGTATAATGTATAATTTATGATGAAAAACTTACATATTTCGTTTAAAATCTCGGCTAATTCAGCATCAAAATATTGGTCAGGCATAGCTGCTTCTTCTGTTCCATAATAATCTGCAGACATAATGTAGGATTCGCGATTCGACGTTCAGTCTCCTTCAATGGTTTGGTGCGCTAATGAATGAATTAGTTTGCTTCCTTTTAAAGATTGTACGAGAGATTTAAAAAACACATTTCTCCCGCTTATTTTTTCAAAGAAAACATCCCCTTTTTCACAAGTGTGAATTCAGCGTCGTGATTTCTACAACTAGACCAACATATGGTCGTTTTGTTTACATGTCCGGATAATCTTTGCCGGATACAGCCTGTAATAAAAACTAATTCCTGCACGACAAAACATAAAACAGCTTGATATCAGCGCAACTGCAGACCTGATGGATCCGACCGTTTGTGTGTGTGTGTGTGTGTGTGGTGGGGGTGTGCTTTTTTGTGTGCTGTATAACCTTAAAAACTCTATGGCCTAAACTTTAAAAACATAGGATAACTTTGTGCCAATTAGACATTTCATATGGATGTTCAAAGTGATTTACAAAAAGATGTACAAAAACAAATAGCATTTCACTGTAAGTTTGCGCTCCTTTTTAAACAGCTCATGTGACTGTGACGTTGTGGGAAGGGAGGGGGAATTCCCCCGTCAGTGACGTCATTTTTAGGGATGTCCTTAAATCGAAATTGACCTCTCAGCTTTGAGAGGGGTGTGCGAGGGGGTGTGGTCTCTTCGAGCCATTGCATCGATTTTCTTTGGTCATTTAAGTTCGGCCATCGAACTGACCAGACGCGTTTTCTATTTGGGAGTGGATAGGAGCTGTGGGAATTTCCCACGCTGACATCTGTTGTGGGTGGGGGTAGGGGCGGGGTTTGTGTGTGTCTCTCTGTAACCTTCAGGATATGTCACTCCTGTCAAACCTTCGGACTGCATGGTCGTCCTCCACTTTGCTCCAAAACAAGGAAACACTCATGTATCTTTAAACTCTGAGTTTTTAACAAGTGGGTATGTAAAAACGTAAGGCTTTTTAACAATGTTTGTGTTTTATGTAAAAGTTTTACAAAATACTATGTGAAAGTTAAATATATCTTTAAACTCTGAGTTTTTAACAATTGGGTATGTAAAAACACAAGGCTTTTTAACAATGTTTGTGTTTTATGTAAAAGTTTTACAAAATACTGTGTGAAAGTTAAATGCTTACAAATCAACATTTTAAAAATGATCTTTTGTAAATGAAAAAACTTGTTTTAATGTTTTAACATCTTAAAATAACACTAACTCATTTTTTAATAACTCTTTTTAGAGAAAAATGCAATTTAAACTTATTTCATTGATGTTTTAAAAGTGATTAATGTACATATGTCTTCTTTAATAAAAACACTGATCTCATCTCTGACTATGTCTTTATTTCTTAAAAAGTTTTAATATAGAACTACTTTAGAACTACTGAACATGGGAAATTTTCCCACGCTTCAGATGTTCAACCCATAAGGAGGCGTGGCACAAGTCCGATTTTCCCATGGTGTACGTGCAGCCCATAAGTGGGAGGAGCTAGCGTGGGAATATTCCCACGGTCAAAAAGGGGGCGGGGCTTAGATGGTCATAAATCACTCAAAAGTGACACATTGTGTCCCTCTATACTCTCTCTGACATCTATATGGCTTATGAAGCATCAGAAGTAGTCTATGAGTATATATAGAAAGTCCAAGATCGAGGACTCTTTGGCCAGAAATACATTCCTTGGGTCAAAAATGGACTTCTGAATGGCTGACGTAACATTAGAAAGAGTCAACGAGTATATATGGAAAGGTCAAGTTTCGAGTACCCCTTGGCCAGAAAAAAATTCAGTATGTCAAATATGGACTTTTGACAGGATGATATAACATCCGAAGTTATCACTCTGAATGAATTGTATTAATCTTTTAGGACTCTTTGGCCAGAAATATGTTCAGGAGGTCAAAAGGGGACCTCTGTATAGCTGATTTATCATCAAAAGGAGTCTATAACTTTATATAGTTTGAAAAATGTTGAGGACACTTTGACCACAAATAAGTTCAAAAGGTCAGATATGGACATCTATATGGCTTATGAAGCATCAGAAGAAGTCTATGAGTATGTATAGAAAGCCCAAGATCGAGGACTCTTTGGCCAGAAATACGTTAAGGAGGTCAAAAGAGGCCCTCTGTATAGCTGATTTATCATCAAAAGGAGTCTATAACTTTATATAGTTTGAAAAATTTTGAGGACACTTTGATCACAAATAAGTTCAAAAGGTCAGATATGGACATCTAATATGGCTTATGAAGCATCAGAAGGAGTCTATGAGTATGTATAGAAAGCCCAAGATCGAGGACTCTTTGGCCAGAAATACATTCCTTGGGTCAAAAATGGACTTCTGTATGGCTGACGTAACATCAGAAAGAGTCAACGAGTATATATGGAAAGGTCAAGTTTCGAGTACTCATTGGCCAGAAAAAAATTCAGTATGTCAAATATGGACTTTTGACAGGATGATATAACATCCGAAGATATCAATCTGAATGAATTGTATTAATCTTTTAGGACTCTTTGGCCAGAAATATGTTCAGGAGGTCAAAAGGGGACCTCTGTATAGCTGATTTATCATCAAAAGGAGTCTATAACTTTATATAGTTTGAAAAATTTTGAGGACACTTTGACCACAAATAAGTTCAAAAGGTCAGATATGGACATCTATATGGCTTATGAAGCATCAGAAGAAGTCTATGAGTATGTATAGAAAGCCCAAGATCGAGGACTCTTTGGCCAGAAATACGTTAAGGAGGTCAAAAGAGGCCCTCTGTATAGCTGATTTATCATCAAAAGGAGTCTATCACTTTATATAGTTTGAAAAATTTTGAGGACACTTTGACCACAATTAAGTTCAAAAGGTCAGATATTAGACATCTATATGGCTTATGAAGCATCAGAAGGAGTCTATGAGTATATATAGAAAGTCCAAGATCGAGGACTCTTTGGCCAGAAATACATTCCTTGGGTCAAAAATGGACTTCTGAATGGCTGACGTAACATTAGAAAGAGTCAACGAGTATATATGGAAAGGTCAAGTTTCGAGTACCCCTTGGCCAGAAAAAAATTCAGTATGTCAAATATGGACTTTTGACAGGATGATATAACATCCGAAGATATCACTCTGAATTAATTGTATTAATCTTTTAGGACTCTTTGGCCAGAAATATGTTCAGGAGGTCAAAAGGGGACCTCTGTATAGGTGATTTATCATCAAAAGGAGTCTATAACTTTATATAGTTTGAAAAATTTTGAGGACACTTTGACCACAAATAAGTTCAAAAGGTCAGATATGGACATCTATATGGCTTATGAAGCATCAGAAGAAGTCTATGAGTATGTATAGAAAGCCCAAGATCGAGGACTCTTTGGCCAGAAATACATTCCTTGGGTCAAAAATGGACTTCTGTATGGCTGACGTAACATCAGAAAGAGTCAACGAGTATATATGGAAAGGTCAAGTTTCGAGTACTCATTGGCCAGAAAAAAATTCAGTATGTCAAATATGGACTTTTGACAGGATGATATAACATCCGAAGATATCAATCTGAATGAATTGTATTAATCTTTTAGGACTCTTTGGCCAGAAATATGTTCAGGAGGTCAAAAGGGGACCTCTGTATAGCTGATTTATCATCAAAAGGAGTCTATAACTTTATATATTTTAAAAAATTTTGAGGACACTTTGACCAGAAATAAGTTCAAAAGGTCAGTTATGGACATCTATATGGCTTATGAAGCATCAGAAGAAGTCTATGAGTATGTATAGAAAGCCCAAGATCGAGGACTCTTTGGCCAGAAATACGTTAAGGAGGTGAAAAGAGGCCCTCTGTATAGCTGATTTATCATCAAAAGGAGTCTATAACTTTATATAGTTTGAAAAATTTTGAGGACACTTTGATCACAAATAAGTTCAAAAGGTCAGATATGGACATCTAATATGGCTTATGAAGCATCAGAAGGAGTCTATGAGTATGTATAGAAAGCCCAAGATCGAGGACTCTTTGGCCAGAAATACATTCCTTGGGTCAAAAATGGACTTCTGTATGGCTGACGTAACATCAGAAAGAGTCAACGAGTATATATGGAAAGGTCAAGTTTCGAGTACTCCTTGGCCAGAAAAAAATTCAGTATGTCAAATATGGACTTTTGACAGGATGATATAGCATCCGAAGATATCAATCTGAATGTATTGTATTAATCTTTTAGGACTCTTTGGCCAGAAATATGTTCAGGAGGTCAAAAGGGTTCCTCTGTATAGCTGATTTATCATCAAAAGGAGTCTATAACTTTATATAGTTTGAAAAATTTTGAGGACACTTTGACCACAAATAAGTTCGAAAGGTCAGATATGGACATCTATATGGCTTATGAAGCATCAGAAGGAGTCTATGAGTATGTATAGAAAGCCCAAGATCGACAACTCTTTGGCCAGAAATATGTTCAGGAGGTCAAAAGGGGCCCTCTGTATAGCTGATTTATCATCAAAAGGAGTCTATAACTTTATATAGATTGAAAAATTTTGAGGACACTTTGACCACAAATAAGTTCAAAAGGTCAGATATGGACATCTATATGGCTTATGAAGCATCAGAAGGAGTCTATGAGTATGTATAGAAAGCCCAAGATCGAGAACTCTTTGGCCAGAAATACATTCCTTGGGTCAAAAATGGACTTCTGTATGGCTGACGTAACATCAGAAAGAGTCAACGAGTATATATGGAAAGGTCAAGTTTCGAGTGCCCCTTGGCCAGAAAAAAATTCAGTATGTCAAATATGGACTATTGACAGGATTATATAACATCCGAAGATATCAATCTGAATGTATTGCAACGATCTTTTAGGACTCTTTGGCCAGAAATATGTTCAGGTGGTCAAAAGGGGACCTCTGAATAGCTGATTTATCATCAAAAGGAGTCTATAACTTTATATAGTTTGAAAAAAATTTTAGGACACTTTGACCAGAAAGAAGTACAAAAGGTAAGCCATACATATCTGTATGGATATCTATATGGCTTATGAAGCATTAGGAGTCAATGAGTATGTATAGAAATCGAGGACTCTTTGGACAGAAATATGTTACTTTGGTCAAATATGGACTTCTGTATGGCTGACCTAACATCAGGAGTCGAAGAGTATGTATAGAAAGTTAACATCAGTTGAATGAATGTATATGTAGGTTAATGTGCAGTGAAGGAAAATCATTGCACTAGCTGTTGCTTTACAATGGACACAACTCATTCCGTTGGGCAACGATAGAATGCACTGAAGAATGAAAAAAACAATCATATAGATAATGCACTTTTCGCATTGCATTGGACACCAGAACTAACTCCTTCCCATTTTCTTTAAAGAGATAAGTTGCAATGTTGTTGCATTGCATTGCACAGACGATCTAACGTTGTGCATTGAAGAGTAACATAGGCTATGCACTTTTTGCATTGCATTGCACACCAGAACTAACTCCTTCCCATGTTCATTAAAGAGATAACATGTTGCATTGCATTGCACTGCACAAACGATCTAACTCCTTCCCATGTTCAGTAAAGAGATAACATGTTGCATTGCATTGCACAAACAATCTAACGTTGTGCATTGAAGAATAACGTATTGGCTATGCACTTGTGAAATATAGCAGACCACCTTTTCCAGTTTAAAAAAGGTGGTCTGTTATAGTCAGACAGACAGACAGACAGACAGACAGAAAGACAGAAAGATAGACAGATAGACAGATAGATAGATAGATAGATAGATAGATAGATAGATAGATAGATAGATAGATAGATAGATGTTTCATCTTAAATATAGAGCTCATGACAAATAAGTCAAATGAGTTCCAGATGGACAAATTTAAATGCAAAAACCAGTGGAATAACAATATCTTAAAAGAAACGAGAGAGTGGCAAACTTTGAAGTAGGATTAAAGTTTTAGTTATAAAGCTTGAAGTGTAAAGCTTGTTCTCATACACAGATATGGCCTATTTATGAATGAAATTCATGCATTTATTTGTCATTTAAACTGATGCAAACAGGGAAAGAGAGTAGAAAACACTTATTATCCTGTCGCCCCCTCTAGTGGACATTTCGGAATGAAAGATGAAATTTAAAAAAGGGTGCAGCTTGGTTTTTTGTTTAAAAGAAAAAAAAAGCAGAAATGGCTGTATTTTGTTTTCCAAATGTATTGTTGTCATCAAATAATATTATTAGAAAATTGGACGACATTTCCGATCCTTTTTTAATTTGTAATATTTATTTGTACATCAAGGCGACATCTAGTCATAGACAGTAAAAGAAATGGACACAGCGACCCCATTGGATTCAACCAGGCGGTCAGGGTTTCATATTATTTTGAAGGTACCCCCGGGAGCCGCCATTGGCTAACAAGCCTTCACCTGCTGTTAGCATCCCATTGACTCCCATTCATTTTCGCGTCACTTTGACAGCGATTAACTTTACATCTGAGGCGTTTAAAGACTCCATTTGTCCATTGTTTATTTCTAAAGAAACACGACAATGTATAAAAGGCTCCATTACCTTGTATCTTACGTTATGGCCCCGTAGAAGCAGTTTTTGTAAAAGTAGGCTAACGATTGCGTCATAACCACGCGACTCTCTGGAAATTACCGTAGAGACAGGAAGAGAAGCTCGCAATCAATCGGGGGGACGTGGAGGCATAAAGTCCGATAAAGTAAAGGGAGAAGCCCATAGAGAGTCATGACGTTGCTCCTGCTCCTAGCTCATGGACAGCTCCTACTCACACTCTCCGTCTCTGCGAGATTCGGAAGGGAATGGTTCCGATTTCGCTTGGCACGGCTACTAGAAAACTTACAACTGTCAGGCAGGCTGCTCACGTCACATCCACGTCGTCAAGCTCAGTTTGAGTCTGCGCAGTACGCTCGGCAATCAGGAAGTGACTGCTTCTAATGTGCTTCAACTTCTCTCCGTTGAAACCTATGGGGTCGCTGTGTCCAGTTTATATACTGTCTATGGATTCAACGGAGACAAAGTGAAGCCCATTAGAAACTCTTACTTCCTGGGGGTCCAGCGTACTGCGCAGACTCAAACTGAGCTTGATGACGTAGAAGTGACGTGAGCAACCCGTCTGACAATTGTAAGTCTTCTAAAAGCTGTGCCAAGAGAAATCAATCTGAATCACCCACCGAATCTTGCAGAGACGGCGAGGTGTTCAGCTTTATTTTGATTTTATCAAATAAACATGATTTCTTATCTTACAAATCAGTTGTTCATTTCACCTGCATGTCTTAAATCATCTGCATGTTTCAGCTGTTGAGGACGGCCTGCATCTTTTTTAGCCACATTCAGTACGAGTAAAACACTTAAATATTGTTGAAATCAGAAACGTTAATACTTTTACTCAAGTTGTATTGGAAATGATGACTTGTAATTTCTAATGGATTCTTTTTTTTACTGTAAGGTATCTGTATTTTTACTCAAGTATTGATTTTCAGGTAACGTCACTCTTTACACCCATGCTTAGGCCTATATAATGATGATTCAAATAATCATAATCTTTTATTATATTGATGGAGACTGTGGACTTACCTGAAAAAGCTTAACTCGGAAGAAGAGCCTTGTCTCTTAGAACACATGTATGCTACACAGCAAGGCATGTTCGCACGAGGGACAATATGCTAGCAACAAGTCAATTGAAGTAAATAAAGGAAGATGAAATAACGGAAAACAGGCAACAAGCAACACACTGAATTAATAAAATACCACCTATAGCACAATACTTGTCTTGAATGATGATTAGAATCTCAGCACAATCTTCCAAAATTCAAATATGATTCAAATTAAAAAAAAATTAAAAAAATTAGACCCGTTTATGCATATGTGTGCATAAACGGGTCTAATTTTTTTTATTTGAATTCCAAAAATTCCTATTTGAATCATATTTGAATTTTTTCAAAATTTTTTACCAAAAAGCACATTTACCAAAAAAATTCCATCTTCTCCGTTTCCCTCTATCTACATTAAACCGAATAATAACCCATTCAAAACAATACTATATAAGCCAAGGAACCATACTGTAAGTAGGCCTATACAATATACTATCCCCTCGAGTCATTTTCGTATCCATTCAATATTAATTTTAAATAGTCTCTTAAAATTACTCATTGTACAGTTCATCTCTTCACGTAATACATTGACCATATAATATTCCAATTTATAAAAAATGATGAGCTGTTAAATCATGCAGTTTTGGCTAATAAATCATGGACAAACACACTTGAACAGAAACGGTTTTCTTTATTTTTTACATTAGGTTATGTAGGATAGGACATGTTGTATATGGCTTCCGACCAGGATGAAAGGGATCACATTCATCTTCAAGCGTATCTGTAAATAAATAAAGGAATAAAGTTAACCGCGATTGACATTGAGATGTTTTTTTTTTCCATTGCATAATTTCATGATAATTTCTCCATCCCCCGTTAATACCCCGTTACCCATACTTCATTATTTAATTAAGTAGATACATTATTTAAAGATCGTGGATAAATGTTAGGCTACTTCATGTATACTTGCCACATACCGAATTATTTCCAATTCCTCAAAACGTTGTTGCACAATTTTTCCCCGTTGCTTTTATGGACTCTATATGGGCTTCTCCCTTGACTCTACGTCCCCCCGATTGCCTCATAGACGTCTATGCTCATAAAATATTGCCTGCGAGCTTCTCCTCCTGTCCATACGGTAATTTTTTACTGTGCGACAGAGAGTCGCGTGGCTATGACGCAATCATTAGCCTACTTTTACAAAAACTGCTTCTACAGGGCCATAACTTAAGCTACAAGGTAATGGAGCATTTTATACATTGTCGTGTTTCTTTAGAAATAAATAATGGACAAATGGAGTCTTTAAACGCCTCAGATGTGAAGTTATTCGCTGTCAAAGTGACGCCAAAATGAATGGGAGTCAATGGGATGCTAACTGCAGGTGGGGTTCCGTTAGCCAATGGCGGCGTCCGGGGGTACCTTCAAAATAATACAAATCCCTGCCCCCTTGCATCTAGTGTATGACTTTTATTCTATGACTTCGCAAGACGGTGTAATTTACTTCCGGGTAAAGATAGGATCAGTCAAATGAAATACAATAAACGTACAAATAAATATTACAAATTAAAAAACGATCGGAAATGTCGTCCAATTTTCTAATACTATTATTTGATGACAACAATACATTTGGAAAACAAAATACAGCCATTCCTGCTTTTTTTTCTTTTAAACAAAAAACCAAGCTGAATTTTTTTAAATTTCATCTTTCATTCCGAAATAGAATAATGAATGAACGAAAAAGTACACGGCCATCTAGTGGCTTTATCGAATTTCATATTACTTTAATTTTGTTTAGTTTCCAATAGATGGCAGCAACCTTCCACTAAATCATGGCACAGTTTTCATGTAATCATCATGAATGAAATTGCTTTCTTCTGGTGTTAGAAGCTCTATGCACAGCAGGAATGCAATAAAAGGCTTCGCAAATAATCAGGGTATCTTCCGTCCATTTCATTTCCTATTTGAAATGAAATAAGCAGAAACGAGAAATGGCGCCTTTATCCGTTTTTTCGTTTTTTCCAAAAAACGAAAAACGAGATTTCGGCTTGATTTTTCGTTTTTTAGTTCACAGGCAAAAAACGAATAAATTACTTCAAAATTCGTTTTGCACATGTGGACGGTCATGAGGCGCCCCTGTCAGCCGATTGGTCAAGAAAATCTGAGCATGTGACGTCATCGGTAGTTCCCCAGGTTTATTCAACAAAATAATAGTCCTATGGCTCTGCGTACCGCATATTAAACTGTTCAGGGCAGGTCCTGGGCTTACTTATGTGCAACTTAACGCGTTTCAGAGAAATATTTATATATCAGAAATATTAAATATTAATCTGCACCCAGACGGTTTTATTAGCTGTGCGGAGTTAAATCTGTCTGGTGCTGCGCTAGGCAAGCAATGTTCAGTCAAGTGTAGCATACGCAGCTGTCATAACTCTTCTTTTAGACAATACGCTCAGTTTTGGACAAGGGGTGGTTATTGCAAATACTGTAGGTCTAATGCAAAACTGCTGATGGTGGTTGGTACCGCGATGATGGTACATAAAATTGTACTGTAACTGTATCTAATCATAGCCGCGAGAGTGAGACAGCGAGATTATTGACAGGACGATAGCGGAGGAAAAAGCGCAAGATTTTGTTAGTAAAAAAATATTTATTTGTTTAATATAAGTGAGTTTGTCTTTGAAAACAACAACAAAACAGTGAAATAACAGTGTGATCACAAAACTGAGCGTTCGTTTTAAAGGGAAAATTTCCAAATATATTTTATTTATTAGTTATTTATTTGTTAGCCTATGCTGTTGTTATTCCGTCTTAATCGTTTTGTTAATTCAAGTTTAATACTATGCAGGAGTTTTTTTTATTGTAGCCTACTATTTTATTGTTGTTGTGTTTTCATTAAAAAATAACAATGAACCGCATTCGTTTGAAAGGTGAATAGGTCAGGGAACGACAACTGGCGGCGCGCGGCCATGAGATAAGTTGTGTTATCTCATCCGTCTTATTCGCTCTGTTAATAACGAATAGGCTAATGTTAATTAAAATTGTTCAAAGAGTGGAGGAAGATGTTGTCAAACATTAAAAAAATCTAAAATAAGCGCTATATGCTGAACGTACCCTCGTTCACTGTTCGATTTCCTTAGGCTACTTACGGAGCGGGTCAAATTGACAAATTGTTTTTTAACCATTTTTAAAACCGTTTTCTTTTTATAAACAGTATAGGCCTACTGACTTTTTTTGCATAATTTTTTTTTACGTTTTCATTTTTTCTTATACATTTTATGCTTATAACATCATAACTAAACAATTAAATGTAGCTGTATAATAAATGTCAATCTTTGGGAGCTCATTTTTCCTGCTGTCTATGCCAAAGTCTTGTGTCACACTAAGCAAAATTGTGGGAAAGCTCATTATTCACTCACATGGGAGTGAGAAACAAAACATAACAAAAACATACATCAAATAAATGTTTTTTTATTTATTTATTGGCTCTGTAAAGCTGCCTTTGAAAATCATAAAAGGTTAAAAGCTAGGTATTTCAGATATCTTGAATATAGAAATGAGAGCTTATTTGTCTGACAAAGATTTTCATCTGTAATTTGCAATTAATTCTGAACAACGTGATTTAGCTTTTTCAAGTGTGTTTGGATAGGGTTAGATCACTTTTAGACACTTGCACTTTAGAACTGGAGTTGAAGTGCCCTGTCATACAAACACATGTGTCCATACAGTTGCTTTTGAATAGCTGAGGGACAAATTGACCCGGGCGGGAACATCACAAATGTGTGGTGTGAAAAGGAACCAAAACGCCTGAAAAATGCTACAAAGTATAATTTTTCTCCCTTGGTCCGGAATGAACGGAACTACAGATGTGAAAGCACCCTAAACGGTTCAAATTGACCCGCAACATAACACAAGGGTTAGGGGTGCTGAGGGGGACCTCTGGCGTGGAGTCCGGAAGAAAAAAAATATGGATGGTAAAAATCAAGTTTAAACAAACTCGTGTTGTGTTTTGGCTATGCATACATATTACGTGTGTTTGTGGTTGTATTTTACGCTGTAGACTACAATTACACTGGGTCACCAACATAGCCCAGCACAGTTTTAACTCCCGCATCCGCATAGTATTAAACCTGTAGCATAAAACAACAGCATTAGGCTAACAAATAAATAAAATATATTTGGAAATTTCCCTTTAAAACGAACGCTCAGTTTTGTGATCACACTGTTATTTCACCGTTTTGTTGTTGTTTTCAAAGGCAAACTCACTTTTATATTAAACAAATAAATATTTCTTTACTAACGAAATCTTGCGCTTTTTCCTCCGCTATCGTCCTGTCAATCATCTCGCTGTCTCACTCTCGCGGCTACAGTTACAGTAGCCTACAATTTTATTTACCATCATCGCGGTACCAACCACCATCAGCAGTTTTGCATTACAGTATTTGCAATAATAACCACCCCTTGTCCAAAACTGAGCGTATTGTCTAAAAGAAGAGTTATGACTGCTGCGTATATGCTACACTCGACTGAACATTGTGCTTCACCCGCTGCGCTGCCTAGCGCAGCACCAGACAGATTTAACTCCGCACAGCTAATAAAACCGTCTGGGTGCAGCAGATTAATATTTAATATTTCTGATATATAAATATTTCTCTGAAACGCGTTAAGTTGCACATAAGTAAGTCCAGGACCTGCCCTGAACAGTTTAATATGCGGTACGCAGAGCCATAGGACTATTATTTTGTTGAATAAACCTAGGGAACTACCGATGACGTCACATGCTCAGATTTTCTTGACCAATCGGCTGACAGGGGCGCCTCATGACCGTCCACATGTGCAAAACGAATTTTGAAGTAATTTATTCGTTTTTTGCCTGTGAACTAAAAAACGAAAAATCAAGCCGAAATCTCGTTTTTCGTTTTTTGGAAAAAACGAAAAAACGGATAAAGGCGCCATTTCTCGTTTCTGCTTATTTCATTTCAAATAGGAAATGAAATGGACGGAAGATACCCTGATTACAATCCGTGTATCATTCGTTCAGTCGTTTTTTTATTTAATATTGAAAGTAGAAAAATGAGAAAACAGTTCATTTTTCGATTTTTCATTTTTTCCCAAAAAACGAAAAACAAGAATTCAGCTTTAGTTTTCGTTTTTCGTTCTGAGGTAGCAAAATTAATAAACAGCTTGATATTCGATTTCTACACATGGGCGGGAATGAAACGCCCCTTTCCTCTGATTTGTCAGCCGAAGATCAAACTGTCCCGTCATCTGGGCTGCGTTCAGCCCCGACAAAACGTTGCACAACGTTTTTTAAACAGAAACGGTGATGCGTTGAACACACTGTTCTGATGACGCAAGAGTTGCAACTATGGCAGCTGAGAAGGCCATTCTTTGTGTTCTTTGTGAAGAATTTTCGGAGCCTGATGAAGTCGGTATAAATATGTGTTTAATACTACAAAATATGCCCGATGTTACAGTTACTGCACTTGCCGCCCAGAACAAAAGAGAACATCCCAATCGAGTGAAGGGATTGCTGAAACTGAAGCACACATCTTACCTAATGCAGACTAAAACACATTTAGCCTCACATACTGACTTTATTTGTAGTTCATACTGTTTTAATACCCTGTATTTTCTTTCTCATTTTTAGGAAAAGCACTTAATTACCATTGTTTATTTCTATACCAAATGTCATACACTTGCAATGAAGCTAAAAATATAAACAACTACATCATTATGTTGATATCCTATATTTTTACAATAAAACTTTCGACAAACATGTCTTCTAATATCCTCAGCTGTTGTGTATACCGAGCTGCATGAACACATTTGTAAATTACTTTCCTTGAACCCATTGTGCGAGTTCACTTTAATACCACGTGCTTTATGTTGCTGCTGATTGGACGGCAGTTCTGACACACCCACCAAACAAGAGAAAACGCATCTCAAACCCCGTTGCACACCGGTGCACGCCGTTTCCAGGAAACATGACGTTCAACCCGGAAACCGTAGCAAAACGTTGCGCACCGTTTTGAACTTGAACGTGCCCCAGTTCTTCCTCAGTTCTGCACTGCAGAATAAGAGTCCTCCGTTGTGCTGATTCTTAACGCTTTTATTGCAACTTTTTAATATTTTTTCCATCAACCAGACTAACGAATGGCTCGACACAACCCGTACTGGGGAATAGATTAGACAGGGCTTTCTTCTTTGTAGACCAGAGTTCTCAAGTGCCAGGGGTTTGCTATTTTCCGAACTGTAAAGTCACGTTTTTTAAATTTATTTTATCATGAACCACGCTGTGTTTTATTCCTAAGTGACTATATAATGCATTTTACTTAAAATAATCTAAATGTTGACTTTCAAAAGTAGGCGCGTCAGAAGGCTATTCACTCTATTTTGGTTCATTTTTGGTGTGCGCCAGAAAGATGTTCAAGGAGTCTGAGACGCAGCGCATCGTGTTGTTTTCTTTATTTTTTAAAGGTCATTTGTAGTCATTTTGAATGTACACAAATAAAAATATAAATTTTACTGCTTCGAATGACAGAGTATTAAAAGACAGAATATTATTCTGTTCCCAGAATATTATTTCCCCTGCTGAGCAACAAATCCAAGTGATGGCGCTGGCGCATTGCTCGCTCACACAACATCTAGGCTATTATCAGTTCACTTCTGGCATTGCTAACTTGACATCGCAGCCTATTCATTATTAAAATAAAACACAGTCAACCAAATATATAAAAATTATTCTGCTTAATTTAATTGGTCTTTTGTACAACATAAAGGCTGTGCTGCACAGTCCTACTTGCTGTTATTCCAAACTCATTTCCCTTGCTGTGAAGATGATGATTTAGCATATACGTGTATATTGGGAATCGACTGAAGTACGAAGCCTTCTTTACATTACTAGTTAGCATCCAAATGTTACATTGCAAATATGGAAACCTTGGACCGAATGAGAGATGCGCGAAACCAATGTCCGTACAGTTTCAGTTTCAATAAAGGACATAATAGGCTATTATTATAAGTTATTAGGTTAGGCTATATTTTTATTATACGGGCTACTTATTTTTCATTCTTGTTGTTTTCTGAATACCATTCATTTAAGGATTTGACAGGCTACAGTAAGGGGAAGTATAATACGCATAGACATATGTTATTAATAGTGTTTATAATGTTAATGTTGTATTTTATTTACGGTCTTTTACACTATTTCTGAATAGGCTAATAATACAATGCGTTTGTTTCCCTCTCAACATGACCGTGCGTTGGGGCTTATTCAGATACAGCACTAGCCTAGAGTACCTTATTGCTTTTTATAAAACTCAAAGCACATCTTTGAGATATAAATTAATACATTTCAGAAGAGTATGTATTTTAATATCTCTGTTGTTCTCTGTTCTCCGGTTGTTAGATTGGAGAACACAACGGAGGACTCTTATTCTGCAGTGCAGAACTGAGGAAAATCTTCGGCTGACAAATCAGAGGAAAGGGGCGTTTCATTCCCGCCCATGTGTAGAAATCGAATATTCAAGCTGTTTATTATTTTTTCTACCTCAGAACGAACTACAAATAAAGTTCTGCACTGCAGAATAAGAGTCCTCCGTTGTGTGGATTCTTAACGCGTTTATTGCAACTTTTTCATATTTTTTTCCATCAACCAGACTAACGAATGGCTCGACACAACCCGTACTGGGGAATAGACTAGACAGGGCTTTCTTCTTTGTAGACCAGAAGTGCCAGGGGTTTGCTATTTTCCTATTTTCCGATCTGTAAAGTCACGTTTTTTTTTTTTATCATGAACCACGCTGTGTTTTATTCCTATGTGACTATATAATGCATTTTACTTAAAATAATCTAAATGTTGACTTTCAAAAGTAGGCGCGTCAGAAGGCTATTCACGCTATTTTGGTTCATTTTTGGTGTGTGCCAGAAAGATGTTCAAGGACACTGAGACGCGCTAAACCAGTGCATCATGTTGTTTTCTTTATTTTTCAAAGGCATGACATTTTGTATTCATTTTGAATGTACACAAATAAAAATATAAATTTTACTGTTTCGAATGACAGAGTATTAAACGACAGAATATTAAGTTATTTCCCCTGCTGAGCAACAAATCCAAGTGATGGCGCTGGCGCATCGCTCGCTCACACAACATCTAGGCTATTATCAGTTCACTTCCGGCATTGCTAACTTGACATCGCAGCCTGTTCATTATTAAAATAAAACACAGTCAACCAAATATATAAAAAGTTATTCTGCTTAATTTAATTGGTCTGTTGTAGGCTACAATATAAAGGATGTGCCGCACAGTCCTACTTGCTGTTATTCCAAACTCATTTCCCTTGCTGTGAAGATGATGATTTAGCTATACGTGTATATTGGGACTCGACTGAAGTATGAAGCCTTCTTTACATTACTAGTTAGCATCCAAATGTTACATTGCAAATATGGAAACTTTGGACCGAATGAGAGATGAGCGAAACCAATGTCCGTACAGTTTCAGTTTCGATTCAAATAAATTTGTTTAGGCTTGGCGTTTAAAATAGGCTAAATGTTGTTTATAATAAAGGACACAATATTATTATAAGCTATTAGGTTATATTTTTATTATACGTGCCTACTTATTTTTCATTCTTGTTGTTTTCTGAATACCATTCATTTAAGGATTTGACATGGGCTACAGTAAGGGGAAGTAAAATACGCATAGACATAGCCTATATGTTATTAATAGTGTTTATAATGTTAATGTTGTATTTTATTTACCGGTCTTTTACACTATTTCTGAATAGGCTATAATAAAATGCGTTTGTTTCCCTCTCAACATGAACGGTGCGCTGCGCACAAGCGCACATCTTTGAGATATAAATTAATACATTTTAATAAAACACAAGGCCTACATCATAAATCTCAGAAGAGTATGTATTTTAATATCTCTGTTGTTCTCTGTTCTCCGGTTGTTAGATAGTCAGTCTGAATGACAGTTCATGCATTTACGTTAATATAGGCCTATTATATAGTCAATGCATTATTCTTTTCTTTTTGTATTAGTGTTAAAAATATTTAATTTACAACTAATTATATTGATTTATATCGTCATTTATTATTTAAAAAAAATACGAGGGCGACCATGGTAGGCTAACAGCCGTCATTTACCCTGCATACCCAGCTGATGCAAAGCGTAGGTGAATTTATATCTACACAGAAGAAAGCCCTGTCTAGGCTATTCCCCAGTACGGGTTGTGTCGAATTCGTTAGTCTGGTTGATGGAAAAAATATGAAAAAGTTGCAATAAACGCGTTAAGAATCCACACAACGGAGGACTCTTATTCTGCAGTGCAGAACTGAGGAAGAACAGGGCTGCGTTCAGCCCCGACAAAACGTTGCACAACGTTTTTTAAACCGAAACGGTGATGCGTTGAACACACTGTTCTGATGACGCAAGAGTTGCAACTATGGCAGCTGAGAAGGCCATTCTTTAGCTGTGTCCCAATGTGAAGACTGCATCCTTCGAAGGCTGCGGACTTCAAACGATGCAGCCTATGCGTCCTCCGAACGACGCTCCATGTAGCCTTCGTAGGATTTCCTAATTGTGCAGCCAGGTGTTCCCGATCACCGCTCCTGGCGCCAAGCAACGGTGCGAGAGTAGCCTATGCTGCCATCCTGATAATTCATTTGATATAATTGAGTAAACAGCTATGGAGCCAGAATTGGCTATTGTCATTTTTATGTTTTATATTTTACTGGAGGACATGGTATTAAGGATGTTTCAGGTCATGTACTTTCGGCTTAGCCGAAGATTCAAATGTTCATTTATATCTTACCTTGATGCGATTTTGTAGGCTAGTGTATTCTTTTTTTAATTATGCACATAAATGGACCTTGGTAAATATATTTACACAGGTTTTCAACCCTATTTGAATATAAAACTCAGTTGAATATAAAAAGTCTAGTGCGAATGCTCTTCATCGGCAGCTGTCAGTCACTGTTGCTAGGCGACAAGAACAATCCGAGCGCTTCAGATGCGCCGTTTGATATGGGACGGGGCTGTAGTTAGCAACAATTTGTTAATATTGTGACAATAGGCCTACATTTACTTTCATTTTCAAAATAACCAGTGGTGGTATGTAAGGAACTACATCGTTAATACTCGAAGTGATTTTCCCACACAGGACAGCAACACTACAAAATTATGTTATTTTACAATATGCATTGTTTTACAATAAACTACACAAAAGTATATAGTTTAAATGTATCAAGTCAACCTTGAAAATATTCAGAAGTAAAATGCAACATATGCAGTAATATAAAAGCAGAACCATCATACAAACCCTGACAAGGTTTTTTTTCCTCTAGAATTCCTTTACTTTTACTCTTGATACCTTAAGTATATTACAGTATGCAAGATAATTTTGCTTAACTAAGGTTTGAAATATATGACTAGTAGTTTTTCCCCAATGCGGTATTAGTGGTTATTAAAAGTACTTTAGTGTAATAAAGTATCTCAATATTTATTCCACGAGTCAGCCCTGCAAACCTGTTGGTAGACAACTTAGTGGATAGTGGAAATATGCAGTCAAACACTCTGGAGAACATCCCAGATGATGTCCCACCAGCAGGAGGCCTTACCAGGGTCTCTACTGTGGAGCCCATCCCAGTCCAGCAGCACACCAGGGTCTCCCACTCAGCTGAATAAAAGTCTTCATCATTTTTTCTTATTTTATGTACTGTAAATTTAAATGTTTATGTTGATTTTGACATGTTTAACGTATGTTGTAAATAGTTTGGGGAAAAACGTTATAGAAGAATTTGTTTCATGTAGAAATTATGACTGTCATTACAAAAATAAACAATGTCCAGAGCAATGAATTCTCTTTTATTTACACATTTAAAGTTGCATAATTTTTTTTTCCTTTTAAAAAAATAAGTGAAAAAAGTTAAAGAATATATATATATATATATATATATATATATATGTTTCTTAATCATTCTTTCAAGAAGAGAAAACAGCCTGTCCATTCTCTCCTGTGCTCTCCTCGCCTCTGCAGTCCCATGTCTTCTCTAATCAAGTCCAAAAACTCGTCCTCTCTGTCTCGCCTTCGTCGTGGTGCTGGTGCTGATGCTGTTGCTCGTGCTGCTGCTGCCCCTGGCTCCCCCCTTCTTGGTCACACACTGCTGAACTCGGCCCTGGTGTGTCCTCAGGGATTGAAGCAATGAGGGTGCAATGCCTCTGTCCCAACATCTCATCCATGAGGACAAACCAGGGCCAAGTTGCAGCAGTGGGTTTCCCACCCACTCCCTCTCCTGTCCCAGGACACGTGCAATCCTAAGGCAGAGCAAATTAACCATGGCTTGTTAACAACAACAGCACAATACATTTCAGCAAAGATGTGATCTCAACTTTCTTACTTTGTATTTTTAAAATCATATTCATGTTCAGAAATCATATTCATGAATACTCAAATTTGGTTAAAACCTTTGTAGACATAGCTTGCATGACAGCACTACAAAAAAACATACTAGTGAAACCCTTATCTACTGCTTTTCTTATTGTTGTGGGCTTTATAGGGTGAGTGATATTTCTTATTTACACAAGTTAGACAGACTAGTGCCAATATTACAATAAAACTTAATTTAATTAATTAATTTATTTTAAATTGCAGTTTAATAAATTGAGCTGTCTGCTCCTTGCTCCCTGAAACAATTATTAAACTATTAGCTCAAGTTTTGCCTCAGACCACCTGACAAATGAAGCCACGCAATGGTGAAGAAGGAGTTAAGGTGAAGTTTATAAGAAAGAAAAACTTGTGGCTTTTAACTGTGGTTTCACTAGCTATTTGAGTAAATGAAAACATAATACTTTCATTTAAATGTGAATTTGCCGTCCACCAGCGAACTCTCGGCCGTCATTTATTTATTTATGCTTTAATAAAAATGCTGTCGTCACCGCCGCGCGATGAATTATGGGGTAGGATAGTCCGCAAAGTGTCCATTTATGTATCCTTCCTTTTACGGGGAAACGAAGGGTGCATTTGGCGTCGCTTTAGCCTTCGTCGCGCCGCGATGACGCAACCGGCCTTCGAATACGGCCTTCGGAGGATGCAGAATTGAATTGGGACAGCCTTCATAGCGCCGCGGTGACGCAATCGGCCTTCAAATGCGACCTCCAAAGTGTGCAGACTTTGAATTGGGACATTCTTCGTCGCTCCGCTGTGACGTTTCGTCGCGCCACTGTGACGCAATCGGTCTTCAAATACGGCCTTCGGAGGATGCAGACTTCACATTGGGACACAGCTTTTGTGTTCTTTGTGAAGAATTTTCAGAGCCTGATGAAGTCGGTATAAATATGTGTTTAATAGCCTACTATATGCCCGATGTTACAGTTACTGCACTTGCCGCCCAGAACAAAAGAGAACATCCCAATCGAGTGAAGGGATTGCTGAAACTGAAATGGAAGCACATCTGACCTAATTCAGACTAAAACATCTATTTAGCCTCACATACTGACTTTATTTGTAGTTCATACTGTTTTAATACCCTGTATTTTCTTTCTCATTTTTAGGAAAAGCACTTAATTCCCAGATAGCAATTACATGTGGGCCACATGTGGGTATTATCTGGCACATATGGCCTAGATGTGGCATGGCTGAACAGATATGGGCCAAATCGTAGCCATATTTGTTTTGCCATAACTTTAAAATCTGCGGGAAATGCTCTCTTGGTTCACAACTGATTTTGAGGTATATGGCCCAGATAACAACGAACACATGAGAACCATATGTGGCTGAGCTATGGCACACAGTGAGAAACACCGACTTGTGGTAAACATTTGGCTTATACGTGGAAAAACACAGGAATCCTGAAATCAAGTGCGGCAAACATCCGCCGTTCCACACCTCAGGTTGCTCTGCATCTTCCCTCCTATTGGTGGAGAGACTAGGGCGCGAGTTTGACTGCGACGCTGGCCAGCTGACGCCATTTACTCTGCTTTCCTCACGACTGTGTACATTCAGGTAAGTGATGTTTTGGCATTTTAAAGTCATATAAATGAAATATGCAGCATTATGTGTCAATATTGCATGTTATTATGCGTTTAGTTATTCGTTCCATCGAGGAAGGGGTTGAACTAGCTAATATTTTCTTCAGTTTACTGCTATAACTTACAATAAAGTTTAATGTTTAACTTAACCGTTAACTTAGGCTATAGCAGTTCGCTGGTTTGCCGTTTTAAATTAAGATGTTTTTGTTTATAAATCAACAGCTCACTGTCGTACACAATAAAATAGTATAGTTTGTCATTGTGTAGTACGTTAGCCTATTTGTGAATTAAGGCGACGCGGTCCAATGTCGGTGTTACTGTTTGTCAGAAAACCTAAATCCTAATTTGTGTTCACAATCATTCAACTAATCATAATAATATAAAAATGCCAAGAATAAACACATTAATACGTGTGCATTATTGTATGTATATTTATTTAACTCTGAAATGATATTCAACCAAGACTTTTTCTCATGACCTTTCCCTCTTTAAAATTAAAGTTGTAATGTTAACGTTAGGCTATTAGTGTCAAGTCACAATACCAAAATTATGACTTTCGATACAATACCTGAACATTAACATGAACTAATAATGAACTGCACTTCTACTGCATATATTAATATGTGTTAATGTTAATTTCAACATTTACTATTCAATATAAAAAAAATATACTTGTTAACTTTAGTATGCACTGTGAACTAACATGAACAAACAAAGAATTGCTGTATTTCTGTTAACTATCAATTAATTGAGCAGCCATTCACTGCCATTATAAAGCTTGGAAGAGGCAGGACATTTTTATAATTACTCTAATTTCTCACGATATAGTTTATATACCATGCTATGGTATACTGTCATACCACCCAGCCCTAATGTGTGGTATGGGTGGGGCAATGACAATAATTTCCATATTAAAAACCTAGAAAATATGGTTTCAGATGGAGTAAGTAATAGTTTATAGTTCATTTTTGAATATAAAAGCACTTTCATTTTAGGGTGGTCTATTTAAATGCATATTTCAACCACTTACACAATGTTTTTTTTTTCCTATCAGATTACCTATCTGGGTCTGGTTGGTGGCTTTGACCTGAATAACACCGTGTGGAGAGTGCTGAAAGGCACTTTTACAACTGCTGTGGCACGTTATGAATTGGAGAGAAGTCAATGGGAAGATTGGTGTCCAACGCCTGGTCGTAAAGGAAGTTGTCATTGGTGAGACCTTTTTTAGAAGTCACTTTTATTTGTATAGCACTTTGCACAATTCACAACTTTTCAAAACCGCTTTACAGAACATTGTATTTTTATTTCTGTTATCTCAGTATCGAACCAAACAACTTTTTGTCATTACCTGATCACATCCGTGGCTCACTTAAGTGACTGCATTTTTTATTTAGAAGTTTTATGTTTTGTTTTTAAAGAAAGTTATTTTTTATATATTGCGAATCATATTGTTTCAATCATACATTTTAAAGCTGTAATCACAATATAAGATTATCATTCTGTCAAAGTCTCATACCAGCGCATGCCTACAACTATCTGTATTTAGTTCATTATCACTGTGTATTTAAAAGGTTAGTTTACCCAAAAATTAAAATTCTGTCAGTAATTACTCACCCATGTTGTTCCACCCCCGTAAGACCTTCGTTCATCTTCGGAACACAAATTAAGATATATATGATGAAATCTGAGAGCTGTCTCACTCCTCCATAGGCTTCTCTGTTATTGAAACTTGCCAGCCCAGAAAGTTAGTAAAGACATTGTTAAAATAGTCCAAGAATACAGTGGCTGAACCTTAAGTTTATCAAGTGTCGAAAATACTTTTTGTGCGCAAAACAAGCTAAAATAAAGACTTTATTCAACGTAGTGTAACAGCACAGCGCTTCTGTGTTGTACGTCAGAACGTAGGCTCACGATTGGCCAGCATCCCACACATGACCAGCGTCGGCCAATAGTGAGTCTACGCTCTGACGTACAACCCAGAAGTTGGAAAAACTTGAGGGTAATTACAGACAGAATTTTCATTTTGGGGCGAACTAACCCTTTATGTTCCTCCTTGCATTCAGTACTTGGCCCATTATTGTTTGTGTGTTTCTGCTTCCAAATTGTCTCGCATCATTGCAGATTATCTTGAGTTTATTTTGTGTTTGTAAAAACACTTATTTTTGTAGACTCTGTCTTTGGACTAAAACATGACATTAATGCTATCAGTGTTGGTGTGTTTTTACATTAGCGTGTGCATGTCTTTTTTTTAAAAAAGAAGCAGAATACATGCAGTGCTGTAAATTTTAACCGGTTGTTGGTGCAAAAGTATTCTAAAAATCGAAATAATTTGTCATAAGGAATTACGGTATAATTCTGGCCCACATATTGAAAAATACAATTTGCAATTCCTTTTGAAAATTTACTGGAAAAAAACTTTCATACACTGGTAATTCAGAGGTGTTTAATTTGTTAATAATTGCAATTAAAATATTATAGGATATTTACATTAATGATTTTTTTTATTATCCTGCAGCTCTAGCTTCCAGGTTGTATTGCTGCTAACATTATTTAAATTCTTCTTTATTGCAGGTGCAGTCAGGCAGAATCCCCCTTCTGGAAAAGGTCAACACATTGCCGACCCTCATTGGAGACTTCTCTGCACATCAACACACTTCTCAACTCTTTACCTTTCAAGTTTACTTTAACTTTCTCAATTTCTCTTTAAAGTTCTCTTTACCAACTGTGATTTATTTGTATTACTCTCATTGGACTAATTAAACATAACATTAATACAAGCTTTGATTGAGTGTTTTGAACTTTGGTGTAAAAAAATAGCTTTGAATGCTATTTATATTATTAATTTGTATTCTTGAATGTTTTCAACTGAATTCTACTTAAAATAAGTACAACTGAGTAGCTGTAATTCTATGTATTCTTAAATGTTTTCAACTGAATACTACTGTAATTATTAAATTCAACTCTGTTGCTGTAATTATATTTATTTTGATAAATGTTTTCAACTGAATACTACTGTTATTATTCAACTCTTGCTGTAATTATATTTATTTTGATAAATGTTTTCAACTGAATACTACTGTTATTATTCAACTCTTGCTGTAATTATATTTATTTTTATGAAATGTTTTCAACTGAATACTGCTGTAATTAAGTACAACACTTTAGCTGTAATTATTTAAATGCTTGTCAAAATAAATAGTTTTGAGTACATTTGTTGTTGAGTGTTTAATTTACCTGTGAGTTAAGACTTTAAATACTGTCAGCTGCATGTGGGCCACATAAGGGCCGTTAGATTTTAACAGAACTCAACCATACTAAAGTTGCATACCAGGCCCACATATGGGCCACATGAATTTGTAGTATTTGGCTCATGCTTGGTGGAGTTATGGCAGTCCTTTGGTTCAGTTCTGGCAAAGGAGATGTGGGCCATATCTGGGCCGGCAAACACAAACTAATCTGGGCCACAGCTCAGCTGTTTATCTGGCCCACATCTGTGCCAAAGGTAATTTGCTGACTGGGTTACCATTGTTTATTTCTATACCAAATGTCATACACTTGCAATGAAGCTAAAAATATAAACAACTACATCATCATTATGTTGATATCCTATATTTTTACAATAAAACTTACGACAAACATGTCTTATAATATCCTCAGTTGTTGCGTATACCGAGCTGCATCGAACACATTTGTAAATTACTTTCCTTGAACCCATTGTGCGAGTTCACTTTAATACCGCGTGCTTTATATACGTTGCTGCTGATTGGACTGCAGTTCTGACACACCCACCAAACAAGAGAAAACGTATCTCAAACCCCGTTGCACACCGGTGCATGCCGTTTCCAGGAAACATGACGTTCAACCCGGAAACCGTAGCAAAACGTTTCGCACCATTTTGAACTTGAACGTGCCCCTGATGACGGGACAGTTTGATCTTCGGCTGACAAATCAAAGGAAAGGGGCGTTTCATTCCCGCCCACATGTAGAAATCGAATATTCAAGCTGTTTATTCATTTTTCTACCTCAGAACGAAAAACGAAAAATCAAGCTGAATTCTTGTTTTTCGTTTTTTTGGAAAAAATGAAAAATCGAAAAAGGAACTGTTTTCTCATTTTTCTACTTTCAATATTACATAAAAAACGACTCGTTCATTCATTATTCTATTTCGGAATGAAAGATGAAATTTAAAAAAGGGTGCAGCTTGGTTTTTTGTTTAAAAGAAAAAAAGCAGAAATGGCTGTATTTTGTTTACTACGGAGCCCCTGAGGGGACCTGTGCAAAAAATAAATAAAAAAAATATAGGACTTTCGCGTGCGCACGAGAAACTTTCGCGTGGGCACGAGAAACTTTCGCGTGCGCACGCGATAGTTTCTCGTGCGCACAAGAAACTTTCGTTTGCGTTATAGCGTCATTAATACAAATGTGGAAATATGGATGATGTATATATCATTTATGTTGTTGTTTGACATGTTTTGAAGTGTATATTTTAGCAAAAATCCCAAGCAAGGTCCTATTAAAGACAAGACTTAGAGACATATATTTGCTATTTATCTTGATCAAACTGTTCCGTCATCAGCTCTTCCTCAGTTCCGCACTGCAGAATAAAATAGTCATCCTCTGCTGCAGTTGTACGGATTCTTAACGCATTTATTGCAACTACATTTCATCTTTTTCTCATCAAACAACCAGACTAACGAATGGTTCGACACATCCCGTACAGAAGAGCCTAGACAGGGCTTTCTTCTGTATAGATATACTGTAAATACAGGGTAAATGACGACTGTTGGCCTACCATGGTCGCCCTCGTCCAGTAAGTTTAAAATAATAATAATAATAATAATAATAATAAATTAAGATATAAATCAATATAATTCGTTGTAAATTAAATATTTTAAACAATACAAAAAGGTAATAATTGACTGTATAGTCCTAACGTTCATGCATGAAGTCATTCAGACTTACTGTCTAACAACCAGAGAACAGAGAACATCAGAGATATTAAAATACATACTCTTCTGAGTTTTATGATGTAGGCCTTTTTTATTAAAATTTATCGGCCTATAATTTATATCTCAAGGATGCGCGCTTGTGCGTGGCGCACTCAGTCATGTTGAGAGGGAAACACGCATTATATTATTAGTCTATTCAGAAATAGTGTAAAAGACCTGTAAATAAAATACAAAATTAACATTATAAACACTATTAATAACATATAGGCTATGCGTATTTTACTTCCCCATAGCCAAATCCTTAAATGAATGGTATCAGAAAACAACAAGAAATGAAAAATAAGTAACCACTTATAATAATAATAATAATAATAAAATACATAGTAGTCTATAAAAATAGCCCATTGTGCCCTTTATTACAAACAACTTTTAGCCTATTTTAAACGCCAAGCCTAAACGAATTTATTTGAATCGAAACTGAAACTATACCGCAAAGTTGGGTTCGCGCATCTTTCGTTCGGTCCAAAGTTTAATACTGAACAGGAATTAATAATCATTTAATAATGAACCGGTTGTGAATGAATCAAGTTAATGCCAGAAGTGAACCGATGTTGTTAATAGCGCGATTCCCGGCGCCATCACTTGGATTTGTTCCTCAGTTGGGGAAATAACTTAATACTTTATTGTTTCATACTCTGTCATTCGAAACAGTAAAATGTATATTTTTATTTGTGTACATTCAAAATGACTACAAAATGTCATGCCTTTGAAAAAAAAAAGAAAGCAACATGATGCGGACGTGTAGAACTTTATCCAAGAGCTGTTGTAAAGCCTATAAACAATCTGTTACAGTAATTTTCTATTATATGCAAAAGCTGCTTGCAACCATATTGTTAAAAGCGCTATATAAATGAAGGCGACTTGACAAGAAATCGAAAAATTCAAGCTGTTTATTAAATTTTCTACCGAAAAACGTTTTAGAAATATTGTTTATAAAACGAAAAAGGAACTCTTTTCTAATTTTCTACTTTAAATATTAAATAAAAAAACTACTGAACGAAAGACACACTGATTCAATTACACTACTAATTGCAATTTGAATAAAACAATTCAAACCTTTATCTAAAATTTATATTTTTATATTTTATATAAATTTAAAACATTGTCTTTTTCAGACTTTCTTCTGTGAACACAAAAATGTTTTGCAGAATGTTCATTGAACAGTCATCAGCTTTCTTTGTCATCATTTGCTTTCATATTTTTCATACAATGGTTGTAAATGGATACTGAGGCTGCCAATGCCTAAAATTCTGCGTAACATCTTTTGTGTTCCTCAGAAGAAGGTCCTCTGGTTTGGAACAAGTGTGAATATTTTCACTTTCTTGTTAACTATCCCTTTAATATTTTGTACTTTTTTATGTTAATATTTTGTTTCCCCCATGTTGGCAATGTAATACATACATAAATGATACATAGGCCTACATCATCCATATTTCCACATTTGTATTAATGACGCTATAACGCAAACCGGAAATTGTAACGCGTGAGCACGCGAAAGTTTCTCGTGCGCACGCGAAAGTCTGTTTTTTTTTTTTTTTTTTTTTTGCTCAGGTCCCCTCCCTCAGGGGCTCCGTAGTTTTCCAAATGTATTGTTGTCATCAAATAATACTATTATGTGACACAGCATCAGAACTGGCATTAATATATTTACACTGCATTTACAATTACAATGCATAAAGCTTTGTTAAATTGTTAAATTGTTAAATATGAACTGATTTCTAATTTTAACGTTCTAATTAAAGGGTAGGCTACTTTAAATGTGAAACTAAAACTGCCAGTAGGTGGCGGCAAGTCACTGTCTTAATAAGTGAGTTGAGCGAGTCATTCATTCAACCGATTTGTTCAAACGGCTGATTCATTCGGGAAAGAAGCAAGTGATTGTTCATTGAATCATTAAATTGATTCGTTCAAAACGCGGATTCCATTCAAGAAATCATTTTTGATCATTTTATTTCCTGTTTGGAATGGAATAACAAGAAAGGGAAACCAGCTTGTTTATTCGTTTTTTAGTTTAGTTTAAGAAACGAAAAATTAGATTTTGGCTCGATTTTTCATTTTTCGTTTGTGGTTTACAAATCGGTTTATGGGTTCGATATTTCATTTGCACACATGGGCGGCACTGAAACGCCCCTTTCATCTGATTGGTTAATCGTTTCGCCTTCAGTAAGCTACAAGCTTTTCTTTCTGTCAGGCAGAATAAGAGTCAGTACAAGTGCAGCACTGACAAATGCACTTTAATAAAATAATGTCTGAAACCACCATCACTGTTAACTACGCACAATATTTGAAGCAGAAATATGTTGCTGGCTCACGTAATTCGTGCTGCTGCTACTTGCAAGCAACCCCATTAATATGAGCCACAGTATATGACAGATTATTTTAGCATGATGTATTTCCCGTTGATAAATACAGTGCAAATAGTTCCGTTTCTTTGGATAAATAGTATCCAATAATAGGCTGAACTGTACCATGATAATATGTCCGTAACAGTTAGGCTACCACTCTCGTCTTTTATTTACATCAAAAGGCAGGTAGGCGTGTGACATATGTAGGCTATAAATCATTTTGAAAATTTAATAGAAACAAAATTTATATTTATGAATCTAAGCATGTGTAGCCTACTCAGTTCACATGAAAAGAAAGAGACAGAAAAGAGAGAAGCTAGAGTCAGTGAACGTACATTAATACTGTCAAAATTACCAGGTTTGGGATTAATTAAAATTATGTTGGTTGAAGAGCACTACATACCTTTAAAATGTTATTAGTTTTATTAGAAAACGAATACAATTTTATTACATACTGAATTGGTAGATGTTTCTCTGAGTTTTCTTTATTATGTTGGCTTAAGAAAGCCAGCATATATTTAAACATTATTATTATTATTATTATTATTATTATTATTATGAGAAATTGACTCCGCCTAGAACCTTAATGCTTCACCAAATTCAGCTCAGACCTTCAGACTGGTCTGATTCGCTTATATATCTTTTCTATCTGGTCAGACTTATTTCCCAAAAAATCCATTGACTTGCGTTTTCTGAGCAATGAAGGCCGTAATACTTAATGCTGTCCACTAGAGGGGGCGACAGGATAATAAGTGTTTTCTACTCTTTCCCTGTTTGCATCAGTTTAAATGACAAATAAATGCATGAATTTCATTCATAAATAGGCCATATCTGTGTATCCACTCTTCTAGTTTATTTTAAGATATTGTTATTCACACTGGTTTTTGCATTTAATGTTTGTCCATCTGGAACTTTTATTTTTCATGAGCTCTATATTTTAAGATGTAGCCTACTAGAAAAAACTACACAAACTCTGTTTTTACTCTGCAAATGTGTTTTCCTTTCAAGTAGGCTATAGACTACAAGTTATCCTGCTTTTTACCATGGCTTGCCATACTTTAAAAATTGATATAGGCCTAACACATTTAAACATCTATCTATCTATCTATCTATCTATCTATCTATCTGACTGACTGAGCTTCCTTTGTGAAAAATAGCAGACCACCTTTTTTAAACTGTTATTTAAAACGGTGGTCTGCTATATTTTACAAAGGAAGCCCATTTGTGCGGTCGTTGGCGTTATATAAGGACATGACTTAAGCTGGCTTAACAATGTGGATTGATCAGTGCACTTCTTGCATTGCATTGCACACCAGAACAAACTCCTTCCCGTGTTCATTAAAGAGATAACATATGTGTTGTTGCATTGCATTGCACAAACGATCTAACGTTGTGCATTGAAGAATTGCACACCAGAACTAACTCATTCCCATGTTCATTAAAAAGATAACATATGTGCTGTTGAATTGCATTGCACAAACGATCTAACTATGTGCATTGAAGAATAACATATAGGCAATACAATTATTATGTCACCGGGTGAAAACCTGGCAAATCCAAAAAGATTCCGCATTGGTCCTAAATCTGGCTCTGTTGAGTGTTGGCCATAATGAGCGCCAGCTGAAGCAAATCAGCTGCACTTCATTGAAGCACGTGCTCAGGAAAAGGAGTATAAAAAAAAGAGTGTTTGAGCAGTGTGGGAGGATGGGCAGGCAGCAGTGTGTGTTCTGACAGCGGCAGTGAAATAAAAAGGCTGAAGGTTTGATGCCGGATCGGAGTTCTACTGTGAGATTCCCCGAGGCATGCTCATTTAGTGAGTTTTCTGAAGAAACCACGAACAGCAACGCGATGAAGTAAGTGAGAGAGGAAACCACCGCAGGATATTGAGTGACTCACCGAGGAAAAGTTAAGTGCACCCTTCATTTGATTCCCCGTTGAGAAAACCACATTTGAAGATTGACCATCACCAGTGTGCAACTAACTTTTGTTTGTGGGCAGTGTGTGTGATCTTGTTGACAGAACGAAGCGTAGTAACTGGAACAGCTGGGAGGATCGCTGATGTGTTCATGCTGATCTTCTGAAAACATTATCCCTCGAGTCATCCACCCTACAGAGAGAAGAGAAACGAGTCGATTAATCACTGTGGAGGTGAAGTGAGTTTTGCAGTGTCTGAAAGAGTGAAGTGCACACGTGTGAAGATTTACAAGAGTGATTTATGCACAAGTGTGGTGAGATCAAACGACTGCGATTCCTCTGAAACTTTGATGGATGAATATTGACTTAGGACTGTGAAGATTCCTTTAAATTGATCTGTCTAAAGCTGTGTCCAGGTTCCCACTCGAGTGTACGGTGTGGAGGGAAGGAGCTTAACGCACCCCGAGTACCACACTCCACGAGCACTGTCTCTCACGTCCACGAAAGTCCAGTCTCACGAATTCTCCCAACGACGCCGCTCTGTTACGCACGGAACGAGAGCAAAGGCGGGTAAATTACCACAGTCCTGTCTCACTTGTTATTGCCTGATCCACTGTTACTGTCTGTCCCTCAGAAGAGGTGAGGAAGCTGCTGTCATTCGATCGGCTGTTCCATGAACACGTCCGCAAGCCGAGTCTGAGCACCGTCACTGTCTGTCCCTCAGAAGAGGGGAGGAAGCTGCTGTCATTCGATCGGCTGTTCCATGAACACGTCCACAAGCCGAGTCTGAGCACCGTTACTGTCTGTCCCTCAGAAGAGGTGAGGAAGCTGCTGTCATTCGATCGGCTGTTCCATGAACACGTCCGCAAGCCGAGTCTGAGCACCGTCACTGTCTGTCCTTCAGAAGAGAAGAGGTGAGGAAGCTGCTGTCATTCGATCGGCTGTTCCATGAACACGTCCGCAAGCCGAGTCTGAGCACCGTCACTGTCTGTCCCTCAGAAGAGGTGAGGAAGCTGCTGTCATTCGATCGGCTGTTCCACGAACACGTCCGCAAGCCGAGTCTGAGCACCGTCACTGTCTGTCCCTCAGAAGAGGTGAGGAAGCTGCTGTCTTTCGATCGGCTGTTCCATGAACACGTTCACAAGCCGAATACTTACCTGCTCTGTCTGTGGGGGAAAGCTGAAGGCGAGAAGAAGCCTCTGTCCGTCCTACAAGCACATTCTGACGAGTCGGAGAAACGAGAAGAAATTATTGTCCGTCCTACAAGCACATTCTGACGAGTCGAAAAGACGAGAAGAAGCCATTGTCCCACCCACGAGCCAGTAGAGAAGAGGAATATCCCCCACCCCAGCTCCTCTTCCCAAACCGGGTTCCAGCCCCGAACATTCTCAGCACTGTTTTTATTGTTTTAAATTAATAAAAAGAAAAACCTACCTTTAAAAGTCATTCTGTTGTCCGCCTCTTGGTGTCCGCTGGTGTCTGCTCCTCCGGAGTGTGGTAATTGTCCCTCGGCCCTAACATCGGTTACATAACTTTTGGCGTAAGTCGGCAGGGTTACCACTCGGAGTTGAGCGGCCAGAGGACCCAGGATGGCGGACGAAGATTTGCCAGCTGCCCGACAACCAATGGCATCTATGTTTATGGGAGTCCCGTGGGCCCAGAAGTATGGTGGGTCTGGCTCAGAGTTAAGTTTAACGGACTGGAGAGCGCAAGTAGAATACTTGGCCGGACTGCAAGGGCTCCGCGAAGCCCAGAAGATACAATTCGTATTGAATTCGCTTGAGGGGGAGGCGAAGAGGGAAGTCCGAGCAGCGCCTGAAGCCGTCCGAGCCACCACACAGGCCATATTTGAATTTTTGTCCGGGCAGTATGGTGATTCCACTCCAGTGGCAGTGCTACGAACACAGTTCTTTAACTGTAAGCAGGGACCTGGACAGACCCTACGAGCATTCGCTCTGCGATTACGAGAACAGTTCTCTAGACTGAAGAGTCGAGAGCATCATGGACTGGGTGAGGAAGAGACACTACTCAGAGATCAGTTCCTCTTGGGGTTACGAGAAGGTCCAATACGACAGAGTCTGAGACTGCAGCTTCGAAGGGATGCCGCCTTGACATTCGAAGATTTACGTAAGGAGGCCCTAGCCCTGGAACAGGATCACCACCAGACCGTAGAGACACCGGTGTGTATGGCTGCAAGTGGAACGAGTGCCTTAACACAGCCCAAACTGACAGACTGGAAGCAAGCATTACGTGCAGAGCTGATGAAAGACTTCCGAGAAGAGATGGCTGAATTCTCAAAATCCATTCTTGGGGAACTCCGCCGTGGGCGGCCAGAGCCCTTGCCTTTACCTCGGGAACGGTCGTATTCTGACGGAGGGAGGGATCCGGGAAGACGCACCAGCCGCCCGTCCAGTTCCAGGTTCCAGTGGGATGAACAGGGGCGCCCGATCTGTAACACCTGCGGAGAGTCAGGACATTATAGCCGCCAATGCGGCTCCCGACGGAACTCGCAGGGGGTTTTTTAGAACGACCGGCCACTGTGGGTCAAGTGGTCGGGACCCCCCGGATGGACCCTCTCGTCAATCCAGCTCCACGAGATGGCCTGGTGGGACGTTGCCCCCTCGTGGAGATCAAAATCAATGGTGTTACTGTTCGGTGCCTGGTAGACACAGGATCCCAGGTTACCATGCTTGCTGAGAGTCTGTCCAAAGATCTGTTCGATGCTCATCACTTACCGGAAGCTGAAGTCCCCTGGCTCACCCTGCGAGGAGCAAATGGCCTGAACATCCCCTACATCGGATATCAGGTTACCAACTTCGAGATCCATGGCACCACGATCCCACAAAAGGGAGTCGTTTCAAAAATTGCAAAACCCCTGAATCAGCTGTTGGCCGGTGCTGGTGTGTCACGGAGCCGGAGTTCCCCCACTATCACCTGGAGTCCGGAGTGTGAGACCGCCTTCCACCAACTTAAGCAGGAGTTGTTACAGGCCCCCATTCTGGCTTATGCCGATTTCACCCAGCCTTTCATCCTCTACACCGACGCTAGCAATAGCGGATTGGGAGCCGTACTGGCCCAACGACAAGATGGAGCGGAAAGGGTCATTGCCTACGCCAGCCGGAGCCTCCACCCTGCTGAACGGAACGATGCCAATTACAGCTCTTTCAAAATCGAGCTGTTGGCCCTGAAGTGGGCCCTGTGTGAGAAGTTTAAGGATTACCTGTGGGGAGCCGAAGTACTGGTGGTAACCGATAACAGTCCACTGGTGCACCTCCAAACCGCGAAGCTAGGGGCGGTGGAGCAGCGGTGGGTGGCCCAGCTCGCCAACTTTAACTATCGGCTACAATATCGGCCAGGCCGAGAGCACATAAATGCCGATGTCCTGTCCCGATTACCACCAGCTAGAGAAGGGGGAACTCCAGGGCCAGAACCAGAAGAAGGGCTGATGGTGGGAGTAGTGGAAGCACCTGGAACACGAGTGGAGGGAGTACCAGTAAGTTGGGGATGGGACCTCCGTCGATGGAGGGAACGGCAAGAACAGGATGCAGGGTTGGCTACCCTACGTACCTACCTGGAGCGGAACAAACTCCCTGGGGTGGAAGAACGACGGGAACATCCGGGGAGAGTAAGGAAGCTTCTGGGGCAGTGTAAAAGATTGAAGTTGCGAGATGGTGTGATCTGCAGGTCCGTTCTGGACTCCAGGACCCACGAGCTGGTATCCCAAGTGGTGGTGCCCGAAGCCCAAATCCAGCCGTTGCTCCAGGCCTATCATGACCAGCTAGGACATCAGGGCCAAGAACGGACGGTGTCACTACTGCGCCGGCACTTCTTTTGGAGTGGGATGGAAGAGTCGGTGGGGAGGTATGTACAAGGATGCCCCCGTTGTACGCTGTTCAAGTCCCGGCGAGACGTGAGGGCCCCCATGGTCCCAGTGAGACCTAGAGCCCCGTTGCATATGGTGGCTATGGATTTTCTGACCTTAAGTCGCCCTACCGATCGCTACCAGAACATCTTGGTAGTTACCGATTTATTCACCAAATATGCCTGGGCCATACCAACCTTAGACCAGACCGCCACCACCACTGCCAGTGCTCTATGGAGACACGTCTTCCAGCCCTTTGGATGCCCTGAGACGCTCCATTCTGACCAAGGGCCGAACTTTGAGTCCCGTGTCGTCCAGGAGCTATGTAATCTGTACGGATGCCGGAAGACCCGCACCACGCCTTATCACCCACAGGGGAACGGGGGGTGTGAACGTTTTAACCAGACGCTCCTGAGTCTGTTAGGGACATTGGATGCGGACCACCAAGGGTACTGGACGGACAGTCTACCGGCCCTGGTACAGGCCTACAATAACAGCATCCACAGCACAACGGGGTATGCCCCTACTTACCTGATGTTTGGGAGACATGTACGTCTGCCCACGGATCTGCTGTTAGGGACGGCTTCAGCTGAGGCTCCCGCCACCACCACCGAATGGGTACATCGACACCACCGCCAACTCCACTCTGCCTACGACAAGGTATCTAAACATCTCGATGTAGAAAAACAAGCGCTTGTACGACCGCACTGCCCGAGAGGCCCCTTTGTTGCCCGGAGAACGGGTGCTGGTGCGGGATAACCGGCGCCAAGGGAAGGGGAAACTTAGCGACCGGTGGGAGACCACCCCCTACGTAGTGGAGCAACGGCAGAGGCCTGACCAGCCCGTGTACACCATCATAGCCCAGCCCACCCAAGGTGGTGCAGGGGCCACAGGCGCTAGCGCCTCTGGCTCTTGTCTCGGGTAATTGGGACAGGGGCGCAGCAAGTTTCGGTGCAGGACTCTCACGGGGCCGGGCTTACTTAGGACTGTGAACATTCCTTTAAATTGATCTGTCTAAAGCTGTGTCCAGGTTCCCACTCGAGTGTACGGTGTGGAGGGAAGGAGCTTAACGCACCCCGAGTACCACACTCCACGAGCACTGTCTCTCACGTCCACGAAAGTCCAGTCTCACGAATTCTCCCAACGACGCCGCTCTGTTACGCATGGAACGAGAGCAAAGGCGGGTAAATTACCACAGTCCTGTCTCACTTGTTATTGCCTGATCCACTGTTACTGTCTGTCCCTCAGAAGAGGTGAGGAAGCTGCTGTCATTCGATCGGCTGTTCCATGAACACGTCCGCAAGCCGAGTCTGAGCACCGTCACTGTCTGTCCCTCAGAAGAGGTGAGGAAGCTGCTGTCATTCGATCGGCTGTTCCATGAACACGTCCACAAGCCGAGTCTGAGCACCGTTACTGTCTGTCCCTCAGAAGAGGTGAGGAAGCTGCTGTCATTCGATCGGCTGTTCCATGAACACGTCCGCAAGCCGAGTCTGAGCACCGTCACTGTCTGTCCTTCAGAAGAGAAGAGGTGAGGAAGCTGCTGTCATTCGATCGGCTGTTCCACGAACACGTCCGCAAGCCGAGTCTGAGCACCGTCACTGTCTGTCCCTCAGAAGAGGTGAGGAAGCTGCTGTCATTCGATCGGCTGTTCCACGAACACGTCCGCAAGCCGAGTCTGAGCACCGTCACTGTCTGTCCCTCAGAAGAGGTGAGGAAGCTGCTGTCTTTCGATCGGCTGTTCCATGAACACGTTCACAAGCCGAGTCTGAGCACCGTCACCGTCTGTCCCTCAGAAGAGAAGAGGTGGGGAAGCTGATGTTCATTCGATCGGCTGTCCTAAGAACATCTTCACGAGCCGAATACTTACCTGCTCTGTCTGTGGGGGAAAGCTGAAGGCGAGAAGAAGCCTCTGTCCGTCCTACAAGCACATTCTGACGAGTCGGAGAAACGAGAAGAAATTATTGTCCGTCCTACAAGCACATTCTGACGAGTCGAAAAGACGAGAAGAAGCCATTGTCCCACCCACGAGCCAGTAGAGAAGAGGAATATCCCCCACCCCCCAGCTCCTCTTCCCAAACCGGGTTCCAGCCCCGAACATTCTCAGCACTGTTTTTATTGTTTTAAATTAATAAAAAGAAAAACCTACCTTTAAAAGTCATTCTGTTGTCCGCCTCTTGGTGTCCGCTGGTGTCTGCTCCTCCGGAGTGTGGTAATTGTCCCTCGGCCCTAACATCGGTTACAATTACATTGCATTGCATTGCACACCAGAACTAATTCATTCCCATGTTCATTAAAGAGATAACGAATGTTATTGCATTGCATTGAACAGACGATATAACGTTGTGCATTGAAGAATAACATAGGCTATGCACTTCTTGCATTTGCATTGCATACCAGAACTAATCCATTCCCATGTTCATTAAAGAGATAACGAATGTTATTGCATTGCATTGCACAAACGATCTAACGTTGTGCATTGAAGAATAACATAGAAGCACTTCAACAATAACATTGAAGCACTTCTTGCATTGCATTGCACACCAGAACTAACTCAATTCCCATGTGCATTAAAGAGATAACGTGTTGTTGCATTGCATTGCACAAACGATCTACGTTGTGCATCATTAAAGAATAACATATAGGCTATGCACTTCTTGCATTGCATTGCACACCAGAACTAACTCAATCCCATGTTCATTAAAGACATAACATGTGTGATATTGCATTGCATTGAACAAACGATCTGAGGTTGTGCATTGAAGAATAAAATAAGCCTTTGCACTTCTTGCATTGCATTGCACTCCAGAACTAATTCATTCCCATGTTCATTAAAGAGATAACATATGTCTTGTTGTAATGCATTGCACAAACGATCTAACGTTGTGCATTGAAGAATAACATATAGGCTATGCACTTCTTGCATTGCACACCAGAACTCCTTCCCATGTTCATTAAAGCGATAACGAATGTTATTGCACTACATTGCACAAACTATCTAATGTTCTGCATTGAAAAATAACATAGGCTATGCATTTCTTGCATTGCATTGCACAAACGATCTAACGTTGTGGATTGAAGAATAACTTATAGGCTATGCACTTCTTGCATTGCATTGCATTGCACACCAGAACTAACTCAATCCCATGTTCATTAAAGAGATAACATATGTTTTGTTGCATTGCATTGCACAAACGATCTAACGTTGTGCATTTAAGAATAACTTATAGGCTATGCACTTGCATTACATTGCATTGCACACCAGAACTAACTCCTTCCTATGTTCATTAAAGAGATAACATATGTTTTGCTGCATTGCATTGCACAAACGATCTAACGTTGTGCATTGAAGAATAACATATAGGATATGAACTTCTTGCATTGCATTGCACTCCAGAACTAATTAATTCCCATGTTCATTAAAGAGATAACGAATGTTATTGCATTGCATTGCACAAACGATCTAACGTTGTGCATTGAAGAATAACTTATAGGCTATGCACTTCTTGCATTGCATTGTACACCAGAACTAACTCAATCCCATGTTCATTAAAAGAGATAACATATGTGTCGTTGCATTGCACAAACGATCTAACGTTGTGTAATGAAGAATAACTTATAGGCTATGCACTTCTTGCATTACATTGCATTGCACACCAGAACTTACTCATTCCCATGTTCATAAAAAGATAACATATGTGTTGTTGCATTGCATTGCACAAACGATCTAACGTTGTTAAAGAGATAACGTTCTTACGTTAACGTTCATTAAAGAGATAACGAATTTTATTGCATTGCATTGCACAAATGATCTAACGTTGTGCATTGAAGAATAACTTGTAGGCTATGCACTTCTTCCATTGCATTGCATTGCATTGCACACCAGAACTAACTCAATCCTATGTTCATTAAAGAGCTAACATATGTTTTGTTGCAATGCATTGCACAAACGATCTAACGTTGTGCATTGAAGATTAACAAACAGGCAATGAACTTCTTGCATTGCATTGCATTGCACACCTAAACTAACTCAATCCCATGTTCATTAAGAGATAACGTATGTGTTGTTGCATTGCATTGCACAAACGATGTAATTTTGTGCATTGAAGAATAACATATAGGCTATGAACTTCTTACATTGCATTGCACACAAGAACTAATTCATTCCTATGTTCATTAAAGAGATAACATATGTTTTGCTGCATTGCATTGCACAAACGATCTAACGTAGTGCATTGAAGAATAACTTGTAGGATATGCACTTCTTGCATTGCACTGCACACAGAACTAACTCATTCCCATGTTCATAAAAAATATAACATATGTGTTGTTGCATTGCATTGCACCAAACGATCTAACGTTGTGCATTTAAGAATAACAAATAGGCAATAAACTTCTTGCATTGCACACCAGAACTAACTCAATCCCATGTTCATTAAAAGAGATAACATATGTGTTGTTGCATTGCATTCCACAAACGATCTAACGTTGTGCATTTAAGAATAACAAATAGGCAATAAACTTCTTGCATTGCACACCAGAACTAACTCAATCCCATGTTCATTAAAGAGATAACATATGTTTTGCTGCATTGCATTGCACAAACGATCTAACGTTATGCTTTGAAGAATAACTTGTAGGCTATGCACTTCTTGTATTGTATTGCATTGCATTGCATTGCATTACACACCAGAACTAACTCAATCCCATGTTCGTTAAAGAGACAACGAATGTTATTGCATTGTATTGCACAAACGATCTGACGTTATGTGTCAAATCAGGCATATGGAATTGACCTATGGAACATATTTTCTGTCCAAAGGGTACTATACTTACTATACATACAGACTGACTTCTTGTGATATTGTATTAGCCAGACAGTAGTCCATTTTTGACCTGCTGCACATATTTCTGACCCAAGAGTAATCGATCTTGATCTTTCTATAAATTCTCGTAGAATCTTTCTGGTTACATCAGCCATAGAAAAGTCCATTTTTGACCTACTGAACAAATTTCTGGACAAAGAGTCCTTGAACATTAACTTACTAAACATATAAGACTGACTTCTTGTGATGTTATACCAGCCAGACTGTAGTCCATATTTGACTGATTGAACATATTTGTGGCAAACGAGTCCTCAAAAGGTATTTTGTGTACTATTATAAACTTATAGACTCCTTCTGGTGTTAAATCAGCCATATAGAGGTGCATATTTGACCTACTGAACATATACTCGATCTTGAATTTCCCATACATACTCATAGACTCCTTTTGATGTTTCATAAGCAATTTAGAAGTCCATATCTGACCTATTGAACTTATTGGTCAAAGGGTCCTCAAAGGTTTTTAAACTATGTAAAATTATAGACTCCTTCTGATGTTATATCACCCATAAAAAAGAACATTTTTGACCAACTAAACATATTTCTGCCAAGAGACCAGAAACTTAACTTACTATACGTACATACTGACTTCATGTGATGTTAAATCAGGCAAGGAGTAGTCAATATTTGACCGATTGAACACATTTTTGGCCAAAGAGTCCTCAAATGTTTTTTACTATTATAAACTTCTGATGTTAAATCAGCCATATAGAAGTCCATATTTCAACTACTGGAAAAAAGAGTACTTGATCTTGAACTTCCTATATATACTCTAGACTCCTTCTGATGCTTCATAAGCCATTTTAGAAGTCCATATCTGACCTGTTAAACTCATTTCTGGTCAATGGCTCCTTAAAAGGTTTTAAATATATATAATCTTATATAATATATAAAACTTAAGCTATATAATCTTATAGACTAATTCTAATGTTAAATTAGCCATACAGAGATCCCCTTTTTGACCCAAGGAACATATTTCGGGCCAAAGAGCACTCAAACTGATGTTACGTCAGGCATGAATTTGTCCATATTTGACCCAAGGAACATATTTCTGGAAAAGAGTCCTCAATCTTGAACTTTGTATTCTCACTCCTAGACTCCTTCTGATGGTTCATAAGCCACATATAATTCCATATTTGACTTATTGAACTTATTTTTGGTCAAAGGGTCCTCAAAGGGTTTCTTATTATGTTAATTCAGCCATACAGAGGTTCCTATTTAAACTACTGAACACATTTTTGGCCAAAGAGTCTTTAAACATTAACTTTCTCTGCTTATTGACTTCTCTTAATAATACATTAGCCATACAGAAGTCCAGATTTGACATGTTGAACATATTTCTGACCGAAGAGTCCTTGATCTTGAACTTTCTATTCATAATTATAGACTCTTTCAGACAGTACATCGGACAGACAATTGTCCATATTAATTATTGAACATATTTCTGGCCAGCAAGTCCATGAACTTGAACATTCTGTACATGCTCATTGACTCCTTTTAGTGTTTCATCAGCCAGAGAGTAGTCCATAATTGACCCACTGAAAATATTTCTGGTAAAAGAGTCTATAAAACTTCTTAACTTCTTCTGATGTTTAAGCAGCTAGACAGCAGTCCAGCAGTTTTTCTGGCAAAAGACTCTTGAGAACTTTCTAAACAAACTCAGACTCTTTCTGATGTTTCTTCAGCCATACAGTATTTCAGATTTGAAACATTGAACATATTTCTGACCGAAGAGTAATTAGGGGCCAAGCACCGAAGGTGCGGAGGCACCTATTGTATCTGTTCCCGTTCTTATTCTTCTTCTTCCGACTGGGAGTCTATGGCAGCCCATAGAACCGCCAACGGGAAAGTTATGAAATTTGGCACACTGATAAAGGACAGTCTGAAAAGTCACCATAGCAAATTTGGAGTCTCCAACTCAATCCCTCTAGCGCCACCAACTGTCCAAAGTTTCACTCATGTTTATGCTAATAACCTTTGAACCACAGGGGCTAGAAACAAAATTATTTTGTTCTCTGATTCCCTAGCTCAAGCCGATTCGATAGCACCCTATGACGTCATTTTCCGTCATGGAAATTTGTCCGCCATTTTTGAATTATCTGAAAAACCTACTTTTTCGAACTCCTCCTAGGCCGATGCTCAGATTTTCACGAAAATTGAACCAGATCATCTACAGACCATGCCGAGAAAAAGTTATGGAATTCATAAAAATTTATCAAACCGTTCTCGAATACCGCGCAAATTAATTTTACGTAGCGCTTGCGAAAACAGATGTAAGGCTATATCTGCGCAACGCTTTATCAGATTCAGACCAAACTTGGTACATATCGTCACAAGCATGACCTGAGGCTACATGCTGCGTTTCGGCGCAGCGCCACCTACTGGTCCGGAGATATGAAAAATGGCTATTTTTGTTTGTAACTTCTGAACAGTTTGAGTCCAACGATACCAAACATGCTAGGTTTCGCCTTACGGTTTGTGTAGCGTTGTGATTTAGCGCTTAAAAAACATCGATATCTTCGAAACCGCTAGTCCGATCGAGACGATACCACTGTCAGAAGTTTGGAAACATAGGTTGATAACTAAACTCCAGTGCCCAAATGCGAAAATATTGATAGTAAGGGGTAGTAAAATCCAATCAAAGTCATGTGTCAGTCATTTTTTACGTGTTTTTTCATATAAATGTCTATAACTCCGAAGCAAATTGAGATATTTTCACCAAAATTGACACAAATATGTATGGGCTTACTCTGAGGACACATAAAAAAAATGGTGGGACTGAGCCTCTTGGTGGCGCTATAACAGAACAAAACATGAAATTCCCATTGACTTCAATACAGTTTTGTGAAATAAAATGCTATACTAAACAAATGCATTGGTGTAATATTACGAAACTCAGAATGTGCCATCAGCTCCATCCCTTGAAGGTACCCAAAATATTTTGAGACAGCGCCACCTAGTGGTCAAAAGTTATAACAAAATTTCCAAAAAGGCTAATAACTTTTGAATAAATCTGCCTATTGAAATGCCACTGGTCTTAATAGATTCCATGGGTCAAGCCGAGAACATAGATACCAAGTTTTCCTTATTTGGCCAAACTTCCTGTCCGCCATTTTGATTTTCATTCAAAACCTACTTTTTCGAACTCTTCCTAGATCGTTTGCCCGATTTTCACCAAAATCAAATCGTATCATCTCCAGACCATGCCGACTAAAACTTATGGATTTCGTGTAGATACACAAAACCGTTTTCGTATAGCGCAGCAGCAAAGTTGAGGCATGATGCCAAAAGCACTATTCAGGCTTTATCTCTGCAATGCCTTGACATATTAACACCAATTATTGTATGTGTCATTGTCACTTCACTCTGACCACATCACATCAGTTTTGTAACTGTGCCACCTATTGGTCAAAAGTGATAATCAATTAAATCATATTTTTAATTACTGTTTCTATTTTTCAGCCATTTCGCCTAAAATCCTCTTTGAATGTCTTTAATTGCTCATTGTTGCAGTTGGTCTGACACTTTCAGCAATGTTGGCATGTCTTGTCGTCTTATTCTGCTTGGCCCCGGTAATTGCTGCTTGCAGCTATCTTGAACTTTCTATTCATGCTTATTGACCCCTGATGTTTCATCAGCCAGAGAGCCATAATTGTTCTACTGAACATATTAATGGCCAAAGAGTCCTCAATCTTGAACTTTCTATACATATTTATGGATTCCTTCTGATGCTTCATAATCCATATAAAAGTCCAAATCTGACCTATTGAACTTATTTCTTGTCAGTGGGTCCACAAAAGGTTTTAAACTATAGACTTCTTCTGATGTTTAATCAGCCAGACAGAGGCCCCTTTTTGAACTACTGAACATATTTCGTGCCTAAGAGTACTCGAAACTTGACTTTTCTATACATACTCGTTGACTCCATCTGATGTTACATCAGAAGTCCATAATTGACCCAAGGAACATATTTCTGGCAAAAGAGTCCTCAATCTTAAACTTTCTATACATACTCAAAGTCTCCTTCTGATTCTTCATAAGTGACCTATTATTATTTCTGGTCAACAGTTTTCAAACCTCAAAAGTTTTTAAACTATGTACAATTATATACTCCTTCTGATGATAAATCAGACCAATTTTGATTATTTATAGAGAGTTAACGTTCAATGAATCTATGGCAAAAAATATATTCAGAGGGTCACATATGGACACCTGTTAAAGTGGTGTATCATCAGAAGAAGTCTATGAGAATTTAGTAAGTTAACTTGTGAGGACCTTTTTGCCAAAAATATTTTCAATTCGCCAGATATGGACATCTATACAGCTTATGAAGAATCAGAAGGAGTCTATGAATATGTATAGAAAGCCGAAGATCGAAGACACTTTGGCCAGAAATATGTTCCTTGGGTCAAACAGGGACTTCTGTATGGCTGACGTAACATCAGAAAGAGTCAACGAGTATATATGGAAAGGTCAAGTTTCGAGTACTCCTTGACTAGAAAAAAATTCAGTATGTCAAATATGGACTTTTGTCAGGATGATGTAACATCTGAAGATATCAATCTGAATGTATACATCAATGTGTTAATCTTTTAGGACTCTTTGGCAGAAATATGTTCAGTAGGTCAAAAGGGGACATCTGAATTATAAAGAGTCTATAACTTTATTTAGTTTAAAAACTTTTGAGGACCCTTTGATCAGAAATAAGTTCAAAAGGTCAGATATGGATATCTATATGGCTTATGTAGCATTAGAAGGAGTCTATGAGTATGTATCCAAGTCCAAGATCAAGGACTCTTTGGCCATAAATATTTGGCCTTGGGTCAAATATGGACTTCTGTAAGGCTGATTTGACATCAGAAGGCGTCGATAAGTTTATAATAGTAAAAAACATTTTGAGGATTCTTTGGCCAAAAATATGTTCAATTGGTCAAATGTTTACTGCAGTCTGGCTGATATAACATCACGAGAAATCTGTATAGTATGAGAAATATGTATAGTAAGGTAAATGTTCAAGGTCTCTGGCCTGAAATATGTTCAGAAGGTCAAATATGGACTTGTGTATGGCTGATTTAACATCAGAAGGAGTATATAAGTTTATGAAAGACAACATTTTTTTTAGAACTCCTTGGTCACATTTTTTTTCAATCGGTCAAATATGGACTACTATCTGCCTGATTTAACATTACGAGAAGTCAGTCTATATATATAGTGAGTTAATGTTCATGGACTCTGGCCAGAAATATGTTCAGTGGGTGAAAAATGTACTACTGGCTGAAAATATAACATCACAAGAAGTCAATCTATAGTATAGCAAGATAATGTTCAAGAACTCGTTGGCCAGAAATATGTTCATTAGGTCAAAAGGGGACCTCTTAATAGCTGATTTATCATTAGAAAGAGTCTATAACTTTATATAGTTGAAAAACATTTGAGGACCCTTTGATCAGAAATAAGTTCAAAAGGTTCAGATATGGATATCTATATGGCTTATGTAGCATTAGAAGGAGTCTATGAGTATGTATAGAAAGCCCAAAATCGAGGAGTCTTTGGCCAGAAATATGTTCCTTGGGTCAAATATGGACTTCTGTATGGCTGATTTATCATCAGAAGCAGTCTATAATTTTATATAGTTTGAAAAATTTTGAGGACACTTTGACCAGAAATAAGTTCAAAAGGTCAGATATGGACATCTATATGGCTTATGTAGCATTAGAAGGAGTCTATGAGTATGTATAGAAAGTCCAAAATCGAGGACTCTTTGGCCATAAATATATTCAGTATGTCAAAAGGGGACCTCTGTATAGCTGATTTATCATCAGAAGCAGTCTATAATTGTATACAGTTTGAAAAATTTTGGGGACACTTTGACCAGAAATAAGTGCAAAAGGTCAGATATGGATATCTATATGGCTTATGTAGCATTAGAAGGTGTCTATGAGTATGTATAGAAAGTCCAAGATCGAGGACTTGCAATGCAAAACATTCGTTATCTCTTTAATGAACATGGGAAGGAGTTAGTTCTGGTGTGCAATGCAATGCAAGAAGTGCATAGCCTGTAAGTTATTCTTCAACGCACAAAGTTAGATCGTTTGTGCAATGCAATGCAACAACACATATATTATCTTTTTATGAACATGGGAATGAGTTAGTTCTGGTGTGCAATGCAATGCAATGCATGAAGTGCATAGCCTACAAGTTATTCTTCAATGCACAACGTTAGATCGTTTGTGCAATTCAATGCAATAACATTCGTTATCTCTTTAATGAACATGGTAAGGAGTTAGTTCTGGTGTGCAATGAAATGCAATGCAATGCAAGAAGTGAATAGCCTATGTTATTCTTCAATGCACAACGTTAGATCGTTTGTGCAATGCAATGCAATGCAATAACATTCGTTATCTCTTTAATGAACATGGGAATGAATTAGTTCTGGTTTGCAATGCAATGCAATGCAAGAAGTGCATTTGCCTATGTTTTTCTTCAATGCACAACGTCAGATCGTTTGTGCAATGCAATGCAATGCAAAAAATGCATAGCCTATGTTATTCTTCAATGCACAACGTTAGATCGTTTGTGCAATGCAATGCAATAACATTCGTTATCTCTTTAATGAACATGGGAAGGAGTTAGTTATGGTGTTTAATGCAATGCAATGCAAAGAAGGAACGAGTTATGTTCTGGTGTTTAATGCAATGCAATGCAATGCACGACATGCATAGCCTATATGTTATTCTTCAATGCACAACGTTAGATCGTTTGTGCAATGCAATGCAACAACACATATGTTATCCTTTTTATTGAACATGGGAAGGAGTTGGTTCTGGTGTGCAATGCAATGCAAGAAGTTCATTGCCTATTTGTTATTCTTCAATGCACAACGTTAGATCGTTTGTGCAATGCAATAACACTCGTTATCTCTTTAATGAACATGGGAATGAATTAGTTCTGGTGTGCAATGCAATGCAATGCAAGAAGTGCATTTGCCTATGTTTTTCTTCAATGCACAACGTCAGATCGTTTGTGCAATGCAATGCAATGCAAGAAGTGCATAGCCTATAAGTTATTCTTCAATGCACAAAGTTAGATCGTTTGTGCAATGCAATGCAACAACACATATATTATCTCTTTTATTGAACATGGGATTGAGTTAGTTCAGGTGTGCAATGCAATGCAATGCAAGAAGGAACGAGTTATGTTCTGGTATTTAATGCAATGCAATGCACACATGCATAGCCTATATGTTATTATTCAATGCACAACATTAGATCATTTGTGCAATGCAATAACATTCGTTATCTCTTTAATGAACATGGGAAGGAGTTAGTTCTGGTGTGCAATGCAATACAATGCATAGCCTATGTTTTTCTTCAATGCACAACGTAAGTTCCTTTGTGCAATGCAATGCAACACCACGTATATTATCTCTTTTATGAACATGGGAAGGAGTTAGTTCTGGTGTGCAATGCTGAAGACTCAAATTTCATCATTTAATGTTGTTTTTAGTATTATTATTATTACTTTTTATTAATATGCATAATCAGTAGTATTATGTATCTTTTTTATTACTTTTTATATACATTCATAATCATTTGTACTCAATGTATTTTGTGAATATGTGGGAGAGACTTTGGGAAACTTTGGACTTGAGTGTGTGCTGCTGGACTGAAATGTATATGCAGTTTTTCATCAAGCATAACATAAGGGGTACATTCCAACATTAATGGAAACCATATGTTCCTCTGCTGAATGTATGTGTTCCTATGGCGATGTAGTTTTTTCCTTGGTCAGTGGTATAAAAACCAAGCCCTGTTTGTCCGAAAATCAGGAAGAGATGTAATTGTAGGAAAGATGACTGAGAAGCTGAATTAGACCTTCGCTTGGTCCATTGTCTCTTCCTCCTATGTTTTATATAATAAATAAATAAGAGATCTCTTGGCAAAATCACTGGTGTCTGTTTCCATGAAACTAAACAACAGGGGAAAGCCAGATTTTTAAATCAACAAATGCAATGCAAGAAGTGCATAGCTTATAAGTTATTCTTCAATGCACAACGTTAGATCGTTTGTGCAATGCAATAACATTCGTTATCTCTTTAATGAACATGGGAAGGAGTTAGTTCTGATGTGCAATGCAATGCAATGCAAGAAGTGCATAGCCAATGTTTTTCTTCAATGCACAACGTTAGATCGTTTGTGCAATGCAATGCAACAAGACATATGTTATCTCTTTAATGAACATGGGATTGAATTAGTTCTGGTGTGCAATGCAATGCAATGCAAGAAGTTCATAGCCTATGTTATTATTCAATGCACAACGTTAGATCGTTTGTGCAATGCAATGCAATGCAATAAATGCATAGCCTATGTTATTCTTCAATGCACAACGTTTGATCGTTTGTGCAATGTAACGACACTGACCGTCTGTCCGGTCAGATGTTCTGAAGTAGCGAATCATGATTGTTCTTCTCATGCTGACTAAATATGAACACTACACGTTCATATTCAGAAAGCCCTAATTGACTAGCTTTCTGACACAAGTCTCTACACTGTAAAAAAAAAGTGTAATTTTACAGGTAATTGTCTGTATTTTTTTACAGAATTTTACCGTTTTGTCATTATACAGCAAATATCTGTAAAATAAAAGGCATTTGCTGTAATTTAAAGGTCCATTGTTAAATTTACAGGTAATTGCTTGTATTTTGGTTTTACAGCAATTTTACGTTTTTTAAAAGAAACTTGTATGTATTTTTACAGAGTTATGTGTAATTTTACAGAAATTATAAAGTAATATTTTACAGATTTTTTCTGTGAAATTAGAAAACAAAGAAAAGAAGGTATAACTGCGGAAATCAGCATCTATTCAATATGTTTTCCTTACAGATTATTAAGCATGTGGGGGTTAATGTGAGCTTTTTTAAGGTTAAATAATAGTATTTGTACATACAGTACCCTACATAGGCTACAGTAGGCCTGTATTGAATTATTTTTTATTTCACATTTTATTTTATACTCATTTTGATCATTATTTCATTGTCTTATTCTCCCATAATTTCATGTTATATTTTATGAATATTTTTCCAAATCTCCGTTGCTTCACATTCAGGGCTTTGTGTGTGTGTGTGTGAGAGTGCGCGCGCGCGATGACGCAGATTCAAATTAATTTCCGCTGTTTACTCCCGCCCACAACGGTTAACATTAGCTGTAGCTGATCAGTCGAGTTTGGGCAAGCGGGAGATTTGAATTCAGTCTACTCTCGTGAAGTGGATTGTGAGATCAACAGTGGTTCAAAGCAATCGTATTCGTCAAGAGCAGCCGTGAGCAGGAGTCCTGTTGTCAGTCAGTCAGTCCGTTGGATTCTTCGGAAATAAACGCCCTTTTCAGTGAGCCTTGTTCGTCACGGCGGACATCATGCCAACCGATCAGCGGCTGAGGTAAGAGTCTCATTATACTAAGTTACATGTGTGAACGATATTTAAGTTGGCTTGAGAGAGCCAACATATTGAAATCCTATTTAAACTTATTATTATTAAGTTGGCTTGAGAGAGCCAACATATTGAAATCCAATTTAAACTTATTATTAAGTTGGCTTGAGAAAGCCAACATATTGAAATCCTATTTAAACTTATTAAGTTGGCTTGAGAGAGCCAACATATTGAAATCCTATTTAAACTTATTATTATTATTAAGTTGGCTTGAGAAAGCCAACATATTGAAATCCTATTTAAACTTATTATTATTATTATTCTTCTGACCCTAAAAAAATCTATATCAAACTCCTCCTAGAGCTTTAACTCTACATACTCCAAACTCGGCTCAGACACACAAACTGATCTGACTCGAGTTGCTATATCTTTTCAGACTGATCGGACTTACGGTTTTCCTACAAATGACGATCAAAACTCGAAAAAACTCATTCAAAAACTCCCATTGACTTACATTGGGGAGTTCTAAAAAATTCCAACCGACAAAAATTTAAATCTAAACACCTTGAAGACTAAACCAAACTGCCGTTCTATATATATTAGCCAATGAAACTCATTTAAACTAATAAACTCTAATCTCATACACTTATAAACTAATTAACTTAAATTTAATAACTAATTAACTAATAAACTCATGAATTCATAGACTTATGAACTCTTAAACTCATAAATTAATAAACTCTGAACTCTAAACTCATTTAAACTTATAAACTCTAAACTCAAAAACTCGTACACTTATAAACTCTAAACTCATAAACTCTGAGTGTGTGTGTGTGTGTCTGAGTGAGTGTGTGAGCGAGGTAGTCTGAGTGAGTGAGTGTGTGTGTGTGTGTGTGTGTGTGTGTGTGTGTGTGTGTGTGTTTGTGTGTATCTATCTAACTTATTTATATATCTATCATAAACTTCAAACTACTTTAAACTACTTTAAACTTCTTAAGTTTAATGCTTCCAGCTCCCAAGCAACTCCATAGCAACCAAACTTGAGTACCCTAGCAACCGTTTTGCAAGACCTATATCTCTGTATCAGAACATCGTATAGAGATGAGTTTTGGCTCTTTTGACTCATGCTAGCAAACAGCACTTCCAACATGCTACACATGCTAGCAGTGAATAGCTACATGCTAATAGCAATTAGTTAAGTGTTGAATCATGCCAAGATCATGCTAAGAACTCTATAAAAACTCCATAGTAACCATCTGTGACAACTACCAACCACCTAGTAACACCATATCAACCGCCCTCAATACCATAGCAACCCCCCAGAAAACCCTAGCAACCGCCTAGCAACCACCCAGAACACCCTAGCAACCACCCAAAATACCTTAGAACACCCTAGCAACACCATAGCAACCACTCAGAACACCCTAGCAACTGCCTAACAACCACCCAGAACACCCTAGCAACCACCCAAAATACCTTAGAACACCCTAGCAACACCATAGCAACCACCCAGAACACCCTAGCAACCACCCAAAATACCTTAGAACACCATAGCAACACCATAGCAACCACTCAGAACACCCTAGCAACCACCCAAAATACCTTAGAACACCCTAGCAACACCATAGCAACCACTCAGAACACCCTAGCAACCACCCAAAATACCTTAGAACACCCTAGCTACACCATAGCAACCACCCAGAACACCCTAGCAACCACCCAAAATACCTTAGAACACCCTAGCAACACCATAGCAACCACCCAGAACACCCTAGCAACCACCCAAAATACCTTAGGACACCCTAGCAACACCATAGCAACCACTCAGAACACCGTAGCAACTGCCTAACAACCACCCAGAACACTCTAGCAACCACCCAAAATACCCTAGCAACCGCCTAGCAACCGCCTAGCAATCACCCAGACCACCCTAGCAACCACCCAAAACAGCCTAGCAACCACCCAGAACACCCTAGCAACCACCCAAAATACCCTAGCAACCGCCTAGCAACCACCCAAAAGACCCTAGCAACCACCCAAAAGACCCTAGCAACCACCCAAAATATCTTAGCAACCACCCAAAACGCCCTAGCAACTGCCTAGCAACCACCCAGAACACCCTAGCAACCACCCAAAATACCCTAGCAACCGCCTAGCAACTACCCAAAAGACCCTAGCAACCACCCAAAATATCCTAGCAACCACCCAAAACACCCTAGCAACCGCCTAGCAACCACCCAAAAGACCCTAGCAACCACCCAAAAGACCCTAGCAACCGCCTAGCAACCACCCAAAAGACCCTAGCAACCACCAAAAATATCCTAGCAACCACCCAGAACACCCTAGCAACCACCTAGCAACCGCCTAGCAACCACACAAAAGACCCTAGCAACCGCCTAGCAACCACCCAAAACACCCTAGCAACCACCCAAAATACCCTAGCAACCGCCTAGCAACCACCCAGAATACCTTAGCAACCACCTAGCAACACCATAGCGACCACCCATAACATTCTAACAACCGCCTAGCAAAAAACTTTCCGGTCCAAACTTTCTCAAGCCAACTTAAAGTTTGTCTCGACGAACTTTCGCATCTAGTTATTATTATTATTATTATTATTCCGAGACTAAAATTTCTATATGAAACTCCTCCTAGAGCTTTAACTCTACATACTCCAAACTCGGCTCAGACACTCAAACTGATCTGACTCGCGTTGCTATATCTTTTCAGACTGATCGGACTTACGGTTTTCCTAAAAATGACGATCAAAACTCGGAAAAACTCCCATTGACTTACATTGGGGAGTTCTAAAAACATTTGAATCCAAACTGCCGTTTTCACACACACAGACTCCAAAGGGCCTGACAGCCCTGCGTCTCTCCCTCTCTCTCTCCCTCAGAGGATTTATATTATCAAGCAACCAATAAGTAATGGCCTAAAATCTTCATAGCCACACCATAGCAACCAGTTTCAGCACCCTAGCAACCACTAAGAGCTCCCTAGCAACCACCCTAAACCCAAAAAATTTTTTTTTTTAATTTTTTTGTATTTTTTAACGCAATATTACACTCGTGGCCTTGCGATATTGCTCCATGCTTGTGCCTATTCGGCCATAGGCACGAGGCCGCAGGCCGAGTGCCGTACTGAAGGCACTCGTTATTAAAGATTTTAAGAACTCTATAAAAACTCCATAGTAACCATCTTTGACAACTACCAACCACCTAGTAACACCATAGCAACTACCAAAAATACCTTAGCAACCATCTTGAACACCCTAGCAACATCTAGAAATGCTCTAGTAACCACCAAATATACCCTAGCAACCACCCAGAACACCCTAGCAACTGCCTAGCAACCCCCCAGAACACCTAGCAACTGCCTAGCAACCACCCAGAACACCTAGCAAACAGCCAGAACACCCTAGCAACTGCCTAGCAACCACCCAGAACACCTAGCAACTGCCTAGCAACAACCCAGAACACCCTAGCAACCGCCTAGCAACACCATAGCAACCACCCAGAACACCCTAGCAACCGCCTAGCAACCACCCAGAATACCTTAGCAACCGCCTAGCAACACCATAGCAACCACCCAGAACACCCTAGCAACCGCCTAGCAACCACCCAAAATACCCTAGCAACCGCCTAGCAACACCATAGCAACCACCCAGAACACCCTAGCAACCGCCTAGCAACCACCCAGAATACCTTAGCAACCGCCTAGCAACACCATAGCAACCACTCAGAACACCCTAGCAACTGCCTAACATCCACCCAGAACACCCTAGCAACCACCCAAAATATCCTAGCAACCGCCTAGCAACCACCCAGAACACCCTACAACCGCCTAGCAACCACCCAGAACACCCTAGCAACCACCCAAAATACCCTAGCAACCGCCTAGCAACCACCCAAAAGACCCTAGCAACCACCGAAAATATCTTAGAAACCGCCTAGCAACTACCCAAAAGACCCTAGCAACCACCCAAAATACCCTAGCAACCGCCTAGCAACCACCCAGAATACCCTAGCAACCACCTAAAATACCCTAGCAACCGCCTATAAACCACCCAAAAGACCCTAGCAACCACCCAAAATATCCTAGCAACCGCCTAGCAACCACCCAGAACACCCTAGTAACCACCCAGAACACCCTAGCAACCGCCTAGCAACCACCCAGAACACCCTAGCAACCACCCAAAACACCCTAGCAACCGCCTAGCAACCACCCAAAAGACCCTAGCAACCACCAGAAATATCCTAGCAACCGCCTAGCAACCACTCAGAATACCCTAGCAACCGCCTAGCAAAAAACTTTCTGGTCCAAACTTTCTCAAGCCAACTTAAAGTTTGTCTCGACGAACTTTCGCATCTAGTTATTATTATTATTCTTCTGACCCTAAAAAAATCTATATCAAACTCCTCCTAGAGCTTTAACTCTACATACTCCAAACTCGGCTCAGACACTCAAACTGATCTGACTCGAGTTGCTATATCTTTTCAGACTGATTGGACTTACGGTTTTCCTAAAAATGACGATCAAAACTCGAAAAAACTCATTCAAAAACTCCCATTGACTTACATTGGGAGTTCTAAAAAATTCAAACCGACAAAAATTCAAATCAAAATACCTTGAAGACTAAACCAAACTGCCGTTCTATATACTATATTAGCCAATGAGACTCATTTAAACTAATGAACTCTAAACTCAAAACGTGTGTGTGTGTGAGAGAGAGAGAGAGAGAGCGTGGGTGTCTATGTGTGAGTGTGTGTGTGTGTGTGTGTGTGTGTAAACTCAAATACTCGTACACACTCATTTAAACTTATAAACTCTTAACTCAAAAACTTGTACACTTATAAACTCTAAACTCATATAAACTCTGAGTGTGTGTGAGAGAGAGAGTGTGTGTCTATGTGCGTGAGTGTGTGTGTGTGTGTGTGTGTGTGTGTTAATGAGCTTGTCTGTGTGTGTGTGAGTGAGTTAGTGAGTGTGTGTGTGAGAGAGATAGTGTGTGTGTGAGAGAGAGAGTGAGAGTCTGTGCGTGCGTGCTTGTGTGTGTGTATGTGTATGTCGAAAATTTAAATCTAAACACCTTGAAGACTAAACCAAACTGCCGTTCTATATACTATATGAGCCATTGAGACTCATTTAAACTAATAAACTCTAAACTCATACACTTATAATTAGAATAAGTGTATGAGATTAACTAATTAACTTATAAACTCATGAATTCATAGACTTATAAACTATTAAACTCATAAATTAATAAACTCTGAACTCTTAAACTCATTTAAACTTATAAACTCTAAACTCATTTAAACTTATAAACTCAAAACTCAAAAACTCATACAGTGTGTGTGTGTCTGAGTGAGTGTGTGAGCGAGTTAGTGTGTGTGTGTGTGTGTGTGTGTGCGTGTGTGTGTGTATGTGTGTGTGTGTTTATCTATCTATTAACTTATCTATCTACCTGCCATAAACTTCAAACTACTGTAAACTACTTTAAACTTCAAACCACTTTAAACTTCTTACGTTTAAAGCTCCCAGCTCCCAAGCAACTCCATAGCAACCAAACTTAAGTACCCTAGCAACCGTTTTGCAAGACCTATATCTCTGTATCAGAACATCGTATAGAGATTAGGTTTGGCTCTTTTGACTCATGCTAGCAAACAGCACTTCTAACATGCTATACATGCTAGCAGTGAATAGCTACATGCTAATAGCGATTAGTTAAGTGCTAAATCATACCAAGATCATGCAAACAACTATATCAAAACTCCATAGTAACCATCTGTGACAACTACCAACCACCTACCAACACCATAGCAACCACCCAGAACACCCTAGCAACCGCCTAGCAACACCAGAACACCCTAGCAACTGCCTAGCAACCACCCAGAATACCCTAGCAACCGCCTAGCAACACCATAGCAACCACCCAGAACACCCTAGCAACCGCCTAGCAACCACCCAGAATACCTTAGCAACCGCCTAGCAACACCATAGCAACCACTCAGAACACCCTAGCAACTGCCTAACAACCACCCAGAACACCCTAGCAACCACCCAAAATATCCTAGCAACCGCCTAGCAACCACCCAGAACACCCTACAACCGCCTAGCAACCACCCAGAACACCCTAGCAACCACCCAAAATACCCTAGCAACCGCCTAGCAACCACCCAAAAGACCCTAGCAACCACCGAAAATATCTTAGAAACCGCCTAGCAACTACCCAAAAGACCCTAGCAACCACCCAAAATGCCCTAGCAACCGCCTAGCAACCACCCAGAATACCCTATCAACCACCTAAAATACCCTAGCAACCACCTAAAATACCCTAGCAACCGCCTATCAACCACCCAAAAGACCCTAGCAACCACCCAAAATATCCTAGCAACCGCCTAGCAACCACCCAGAACACCCTAGTAACCACCCAGAACACCCTAGCAACCGCCTAGCAACCACCCAGAACACCCTAGCAACCACCCAAAATACCCTAGCAACCGCCTAGCAACCACCCAAAAGACCCTAGCAACCACCGAAAATATCTTAGAAACCACCTAGCAACTACCCAAAAGACCCTAGCAACCACCCAAAATACCCTAGCAACCGCCTAGCAACCACCCAGAATACTCTAGCAACCACCTAAAATACCCTAGCAACCACCTAAAATACCCTAGCAACCGCCTATAAACCACCCAAAAGACCCTAGCAACCACCCAAAATATCCTAGCAACCGCCTAGCAACCACCCAGAACACCCTAGTAACCACCCAGAACACCCTAGCAACCGCCTAGCAACCACCCAGAACACCCTAGCAACCACCCAAAACACCCTAGCAACCGCCTAGCAACCACCCAAAAGACCCTAGCAACCACCAGAAATATCCTAGCAACCGCCTAGCAACCACTCAGAATACCCTAGCAACCGCCTAGCAAAAAACTTTCTGGTCCAAACTTTCTCAAGCCAACTTAAAGTTTGTCTCGACGAACTTTCGCATCTAGTTCTTATTATTATTCTTCTGTTAAAAACTGTTGACTCAAACTCGTCCTAGAGCTTTAACTCTACATACTCCAAACTCGGCTCAGACACTCAAACTGATCTGAAGTTAGTTGCTATATCTTTTCAGACTGATCGGACTTACGGTTTTCCTAAAAATGACGATCAAAACTCGGAAAAACTCCCATTGACTTACATTGGGGAGTTCTAAAAACATTTGAATCCAAACTGCCGTTTTCACACACACAGACTCCAAAGGGCCTGACAGCCCTGCATCTCTCCCTCTCTCTCTCCCTCAGAGGATTTATATTATCAAGCAACCAATAAGTAATGGCCTAAAATCTTCATAGCCACACCATAGCAACCAGTTTCAGCACCCTAGCAACCACTAAGAGCTCCCTAGCAACCACCCTAAACCAAAAAAAAATTTTTTTTACATTTTTTTGTATTTTTTAACGCAATATTACACTCGTGGCCTTGCGATATTGCTCCATGCTTGTGCCTATTCGGCCATAGGCACGAGGCCGCAGGCCGAGTGCCGTACTGAAGGCACTCATTATTAAAGATTTTAAGAACTCTATAAAAACTCCATAGTAACCATCTTTGACAACTACCAACCACCTAGTAACACCATAGCAACTACCAAAAATACCTTAGCAACCATCTTGAACACCCTAGCAACATCTAGAAATGCTCTAGTAACCACCAAATATACCCTAGCAACCACCCAGAACACCCTAGCAACTGCCTAGCAACCCCCCAGAACACCTAGCAACTGCCTAGCAACCACCCAGAACACCTAGCAAACAGCCAGAACACCCTAGCAACTGCCTAGCAACCACCCAGAACACCTAGCAACTGCCTAGCAACAACCCAGAACACCCTAGCAACCGCCTAGCAACACCATAGCAACCACCCAGAACACCCTAGCAACCGCCTAGCAACCACCCAGAATACCTTAGCAACCGCCTAGCAACACCATAGCAACCACCCAGAACACCCTAGCAACCGCCTAGCAACCACCCAAAATGCCCTAGCAACCGCCTAGCAACACCATAGCAACCACCCAGAACACCCTAGCAACCGCCTAGCAACCACCCAGAATACCTTAGCAACCGCCTAGCAACACCATAGCAACCACTCAGAACACCCTAGCAACTGCCTAACAACCACCCAGAACACCCTAGCAACCACCCAAAATATCCTAGCAACCGCCTAGCAACCACCCAGAACACCCTACAACCGCCTAGCAACCACCCAGAACACCCTAGCAACCACCCAAAATACCCTAGCAACCGCCTAGCAACCACCCAAAAGACCCTAGCAACCACCGAAAATATTTTAGAAACCGCCTAGCAACTACCCAAAAGACCCTAGCAACCACCCAAAATGCCCTAGCAACCGCCTAGCAACCACCCAGAATACCCTATCAACCACCTAAAATACCCTAGCAACCACCTAAAATACCCTAGCAACCGCCTATCAACCACCCAAAAGACCCTAGCAACCACCGAAAATATCTTAGAAACCGCCTAGCAACTACCCAAAAGACCCTAGCAACCACCCAAAATACCCTAGCAACCGCCTAGCAACCACCCAGAATACCCTAGCAACCACCTAAAATACCCTAGCAACCACCTAAAATACCCTAGCAACCGCCTATAAACCACCCAAAAGACCCTAGCAACCACCCAAAATATCCTAGCAACCGCCTAGCAACCACCCAGAACACCCTAGTAACCACCCAGAACACCCTAGCAACCGCCTAGCAACCACCCAGAACACCCTAGCAACCACCCAAAACCCCCTAGCAACCGCCTAGCAACCACCCAAAAGACCCTAGCAACCACCAGAAATATCCTAGCAACCGCCTAGCAACCACTCAGAATACCCTAGCAACCGCCTAGCAAAAAACTTTCTGGTCCAAACTTTCTCAAGCCAACTTAAAGTTTGTCTCGACGAACTTTCGCATCTAGTTAAGTTGGCTTGAGAGAGCCAACATATTGAAATCCTATTTAAACTTATTATTATTATTATTATTCTTCTGTTAAAAACTGTTGACTCAAACTCGTCCTAGAGCTTTAACTCTACATACTCCAAACTCGGCTCAGACACTCAAACTGATCTGAAGTTAGTTGCTATATCTTTTCAGACTGATCGGACTTACGGTTTTCCTAAAAATGACGATCAAAACTCGGAAAAACTCCCATTGACTTACATTGGGGAGTTCTAAAAACATTTGAATCCAAACTGCCGTTTTCACACACACAGACTCCAAAGGGCCTGACAGCCCTGCGTCTCTCCCTCTCTCTCTCCCTCAGAGGATTTATATTATCAAGCAACCAATAAGTAATGGCCTAAAATCTTCATAGCCACACCCTAGCAACCAGTTTCAGCACCCTAGCAACCACTAAGAGCTCCCTAGCAACCACCCTAAACCAAAAAAAATTTTTTTTTACATTTTTTTGTATTTTTTAACGCAATATTACACTCGTGGCCTTGCGATATTGCTCCATGCTTGTGCCTATTCGGCCATAGGCACGAGGCCGCAGGCCGAGTGCCGTACTGAAGGCACTCGTTATTAAAGATTTTAAGAACTCTATAAAAACTCCATAGTAGCCATCTTTGACAACTACCAACCACCTAGTAACACCATAGCAACTACCAAAAATACCTTAGCAACCATCTTGAACACCCTAGCAACATCTAGAAATGCTCTAGTAACCACCAAATATACCCTAGCAACCACCCAGAACACCCTAGCAACTGCCTAGCAACCCCCCAGAACACCTAGCAACTGCCTAGCAACCACCCAGAACACCTAGCAAACAGCCAGAACACCCTAGCAACTGCCTAGCAACCACCCAGAACACCTAGCAACTGCCTAGCAACAACCCAGAACACCCTAGCAACCGCCTAGCAACACCATAGCAACCACCCAGAACACCCTAGCAACCGCCTAGCAACCACCCAGAATACCTTAGCAACCGCCTAGCAACACCATAGCAACCACCCAGAACACCCTAGCAACCGCCTAACAACCACCCAAAATACCCTAGCAACCGCCTAGCAACACCATAGCAACCACCCAGAACACCCTAGCAACCGCCTAGCAACCACCCAGAATACCCTATCAACCACCTAAAATACCCTAGCAACCACCTAAAATACCCTAGCAACCGCCTATCAACCACCCAAAAGACCCTAGCAACCACCCAAAATATCCTAGCAACCGCCTAGCAACCACCCAGAACACCCTAGTAACCACCCAGAACACCCTACAACCGCCTAGCAACCACCCAGAACACCCTAGCAACCACCCAAAATACCCTAGCAACCGCCTAGCAACCACCCAAAAGACCCTAGCAACCACCGAAAATATCTTAGAAACCGCCTAGCAACTACCCAAAAGACCCTAGCAACCACCCAAAATGCCCTAGCAACCGCCTAGCAACCACCCAGAATACCCTATCAACCACCTAAAATACCCTAGCAACCACCTAAAATACCCTAGCAACCGCCTATCAACCACCCAAAAGACCCTAGCAACCACCCAAAATATCCTAGCAACCGCCTAGCAACCACCCAGAACACCCTAGTAACCACCCAGAACACCCTAGCAACCGCCTAGCAACCACCCAGAACACCCTAGCAACCACCCAAAATACCCTAGCAACCGCCTAGCAACCACCCAAAAGACCCTAGCAACCACCGAAAATATCTTAGAAACCGCCTAGCAACTACCCAAAAGACCCTAGCAACCACCCAAAATACCCTAGCAACCGCCTAGCAACCACCCAGAATACCCTAGCAACCACCTAAAATACCCTAGCAACCACCTAAAATACCCTAGCAACCGCCTATAAACCACCCAAAAGACCCTAGCAACCACCCAAAATATCCTAGCAACCGCCTAGCAACCACCCAGAACACCCTAGTAACCACCCAGAACACCCTAGCAACCACCTAGCAACCACCCAGAACACCCTAGCAACCACCCAAAACACCCTAGCAACCACCCAAAACACCCTAGCAACCGCCTAGCAACCACCCAAAAGACCCTAGCAACCACCAGAAATATCCTAGCAACCGCCTAGCAACCACTCAGAATACCCTAGCAACCGCCTAGCAAAAAACTTTCTGGTCCAAACTTTCTCAAGCCAACTTAAAGTTTGTCTCGACGAACTTTCGCATCTAGTTATTATTATTATTCTTCTGTTAAAAACTGTTGACTCAAACTCGTCCTAGAGCTTTAACTCTACATACTCCAAACTCGGCTCAGACACTCAAACTGATCTGAAGTTAGTTGCTATATCTTTTCAGACTGATCGGACTTACGGTTTTCCTAAAAATGACGATCAAAACTCGGAAAAACTCCCATTGACTTACATTGGGGAGTTCTAAAAACATTTGAATCCAAACTGCCGTTTTCACACACACAGACTCCAAAGGGCCTGACAGCCCTGCGTCTCTCCCTCTCTCTCTCCCTCAGAGGATTTATATTATCAAGCAACCAATAAGTAATGGCCTAAAATCTTCATAGCCACACCATAGCAACCAGTTTCAGCACCCTAGCAACCACTAAGAGCTCCCTAGCAACCACCCTAAACCAAAAAAAATTTTTTTTTACATTTTTTTGTATTTTTTAACGCAATATTACACTCGTGGCCTTGCGATATTGCTCCATGCTTGTGCCTATTCGGCCATAGGCACGAGGCCGCAGGCCGAGTGCCGTACTGAAGGCACTCGTTATTAAAGATTTTAAGAACTCTATAAAAACTCCATAGTAACCATCTTTGACAACTACCAACCACCTAGTAACACCATAGCAACTACCAAAAATACCTTAGCAACCATCTTGAACACCCTAGCAACATCTAGAAATGCTCTAGTAACCACCAAATATACCCTAGCAACCACCCAGAACACCCTAGCAACTGCCTAGCAACCCCCCAGAACACCTAGCAACTGCCTAGCAACCACCCAGAACACCTAGCAAACAGCCAGAACACCCTAGCAACTGCCTAGCAACCACCCAGAACACCTAGCAACTGCCTAGCAACAACCCAGAACACCCTAGCAACCGCCTAGCAACACCATAGCAACCACCCAGAACACCCTAGCAACCGCCTAGCAACCACCCAGAATACCTTAGCAACCGCCTAGCAACACCATAGCAACCACCCAGAACACCCTAGCAACCGCCTAACAACCACCCAAAATACCCTAGCAACCGCCTAGCAACACCATAGCAACCACCCAGAACACCCTAGCAACCGCCTAGCAACCACCCAGAATACCCTATCAACCACCTAAAATACCCTAGCAACCACCTAAAATACCCTAGCAACCGCCTATCAACCACCCAAAAGACCCTAGCAACCACCCAAAATATCCTAGCAACCGCCTAGCAACCACCCAGAACACCCTAGTAACCACCCAGAACACCCTACAACCGCCTAGCAACCACCCAGAACACCCTAGCAACCACCCAAAATACCCTAGCAACCGCCTAGCAACCACCCAAAAGACCCTAGCAACCACCGAAAATATCTTAGAAACCGCCTAGCAACTACCCAAAAGACCCTAGCAACCACCCAAAATGCCCTAGCAACCGCCTAGCAACCACCCAGAATACCCTATCAACCACCTAAAATACCCTAGCAACCACCTAAAATACCCTAGCAACCGCATATCAACCACCCAAAAGACCCTAGCAACCACCCAAAATATCCTAGCAACCGCCTAGCAACCACCCAGAACACCCTAGTAACCACCCAGAACACCCTAGCAACCGCCTAGCAACCACCCAGAACACCCTAGCAACCACCCAAAATACCCTAGCAACCGCCTAGCAACCACCCAAAAGACCCTAGCAACCACCGAAAATATCTTAGAAACCGCCTAGCAACTACCCAAAAGACCCTAGCAACCACCCAAAATACCCTAGCAACCGCCTAGCAACCACCCAGAATACCCTAGCAACCACCTAAAATACCCTAGCAACCACCTAAAATACCCTAGCAACCGCCTATAAACCACCCAAAAGACCCTAGCAACCACCCAAAATATCCTAGCAACCGCCTAGCAACCACCCAGAACACCCTAGTAACCACCCAGAACACCCTAGCAACCGCCTAGCAACCACCCAGAACACCCTAGCAACCACCCAAAACACCCTAGCAACCGCCTAGCAACCACCCAAAAGACCCTAGCAACCACCAGAAATATCCTAGCAACCGCCTAGCAACCACTCAGAATACCCTAGCAACCGCCTAGCAAAAAACTTTCTGGTCCAAACTTTCTCAAGCCAACTTAAAGTTTGTCTCGACGAACTTTCGCATCTAGTTATTATTATTATTCTTCTTACCAAAAAATTACACTCAATCTCCTCCTAGAGCTTTAACTCTACATACTCCAAACTCGGCTCAGACCTTCAAACTGATCTGACTCGAGTTGCTATATCTTTTCAGACTGATCGGACTTACGGTTTTCCTAAAAATGACGATCAAAACTCGGAAAAACTCCCATTGACTTACATTGGGGAGTTCTAAAAACATTTGAATCCAAACTGCCGTTTTCACACACACAGACTCCAAAGGGCCTGACACCCCTGCATCTCTCCCTCTCTCTCTCCCTCAGAGGATTTATATTATCAAGCAACCAATAAGTAATGGCCTAAAATCTTCATAGCCACACCCTAGCAACCAGTTACAGCACCCTAGCAACCACTAAGAGCTCCCTAGCAACCACCATAAACCCAAAAAAAACCTTTTTTTATATTTTTTTTATTTTTTAAAGCAATATTGCACTCGTGGCCTTGCGATATTGCTCCATGCTTGTGCCTATTCGGCCATAGGCACGAGGCCGCAGGCCGAGTGCCGTACTGAAGGCACTCGTTATTAACTCCATATAAACCATCTTTGACAACTACCAACCGCCTAGCAACACCATAGCAACCACCCAGAATACCCTAGCAACCGCCTAGCAACACCATAGCAACCACTCAGAACACCCTAGCAACTGCCTAACAACCACCCAGAACACCCTAGCAACCACCCAAAATACCTTAGAACACCCTAGCAACACCATAGCAACCACTCAGAACACCCTATCAACCACCCAAAATACCTTAGAACACCATAGCAACCACCCAGAACACCCTAGCAACCACCCAAAATACCCTAGCAACCGCCTAGCAACCACCCAAAATACCCTAGCAACCATCCAAAATATCCTAGCAACCGCCTAGCAACCACCCAGAACACCCTAGTAACCACCCAGAACACCCTAGCAACCACCTAGCAACCACCCAGAACACCCTAGCAACCACCCAAAATACCCTAGCAACCGCCTAGCAACCACCCAGAACACCCTAGCAACCACCGAAAATATCTTAGAAACCGCCTAGCAACTACCCAAAAGACCCTAGCAACCACCCAAAATACCCTAGCAACCGCCTAGCAACCACCCAGAACACCCTAGTAACCACCCAGAACACCCTAGCAACCGCCTAGCAACCACCCAGAACACCCTAGCAACCACCCAAAATACCCTAGCAACCGCCTAGCAACCACTCAAAAGACCCTAGCAACCACCAGAAATATCCTAGCAACTGCCTGGCAACCACTCAGAATACCCTAGCAACAGCCTAGCAAAAAACTTTCTGGTCCAAACTTTCTCAAGCCAACTTAAAGTTTGTCTCGACGAACTTTCGCATCTAGTTTATATTACATTTGTGTTACGTTTACAGTTTTCAAGCTAACGTTAGCATGTATGATGTTCAGTTAACTGGCGAGAGCTGGAGGGCAAAACACTGAAAATGTAGCATGCGTCTTTACATTTTTCATCTGTTTTAAGAACGATCAGTTGAACCAACACCTCAAAAGACCTAAAACGAGCTTTCGTAGACTTGTTATACATATCAAAGTCAGTTTAATTGTGTATAAAATCTTCGTTAATACGCGATAGTATCTGTCAATCAATCTCTTAAATGGCGGGACATTTTGAAACACTGTCTGGAAGCTGAAAACTCTTCTCTTAAAAAATATCCTTGGTTTTAATTATAAAGTTAGTAAAATTATAGTAACCACGTTTTTGGCGGATTTTTATTACCATTTTTAATAACCACAGTTATACTACAAATAGGCCTACCATGTTTTTTTTGTTTGTTTTTTTTTTCTGTGTGGTTAAACCATAGTTAATTTTCGTAAGGGTTAACGTGGCTATCAAGACTGTTAAGAAAACGAATTCAGTAAATACTGTACTTGATGATACAGGAAAGCACATGAGACTAGAATATGAACACATCATGATAAATTGTAAATTCTGGCTGCATCTGCTTGCCAACACGTAACCTTAACGTTAGCTATAGAATGCATGTGCATATATTAGGCTTATAAAATAAAAAGTTGATAGAATGTTTGTGTTCTGATGAAGAAATGAACTTATCTACATTTTGGATGGCCTGGGGTCATCATAGTAGCCTTTTTCATAGGATACTTTTGATCGTTGGTTATGAAAATTGCATTGATCCAGATGAACAGAAAGTTACACCCCTAGGTGTCTCAGCTCAAAACTTCACTGTTAGCCTTTCCTGCTCAGCTTCCAGATCATAGTCAGTTGAGGTTTTGCATTGTCTCAGTGGAACATATTCTGACATGTGTAAATGTAATACTGAGTTGTTAAAAAAAATATATATATTTTTTTTTTTGTGTGATTTCAGGTCAAGTGGAAAGCAGAATGATCATGGCAAACAAGGTATGGGAAAAAGTAAAATAGTAAAATAGTAAAATATTGTAATGGCAGAGTCTTCTGATTCCATATGATTGCACTAAAAGTGGCAGAAAATGTCATTTGTTTTACACTGTATATTTTCTCATGTGAATATTCATTTGATCCTTGTGAGACCACTGGAGCTGCACAAGGTTTGGTTTTGCTACAGTAACTGCGTTCACACCGCCGGCGGCGAGAGCGTCAAAGTGGCCGGAAGCCATTTGTTTTCAATGAGAGCCGGCGGCGAGCTCCGGCGAAGGCGGCGCGTCTTGGACGGCAAGAGCGGCGAGAGGAGTTGAAATCAAGTCAACTTTATGGTAATAAGCTATGACGCGGTTCGGCGGCAACCAATCGGAATATAGAAGTCCTCCGGCTGAGAGGAAAAAAATCACGCATTCTAATCTATGTCAGAGCGTCCCCGAATCTTTCTACGGCGTCGGTGGCAGGGCGGCGAGAGCGAATTTTGCCGCTCTCGCCGGCGGCGGTGTGAACGTACAGTAAGACCACAATTGTGTTAGATTCCACCCATCTATTTACATTTTTATTTATTTTTTTGGTAGTGTAACTAGGCTCTGTCATTTAGAAACATGACTTTCACTTAATGACACATATCTCTACCTTTCATTCCAGCCAGTGGATCTGACGTTTATCTCAGCCTACCTGATGGAAAATTCTTGCTGGATGAATGACCTTCACCTTCAACTCAACCTTGCCAAGACAGAACTGCTTATGGTTTCAGCCAATCCATCCTTGCTGTGTGATCCTGCTGATTTGCCTTCTACAACATCAGAAAGATCCGGCCCTTCCTATCGGAGCCACTCAACTCCTTGTCTAAGCTCTTGTTCTATCCAGACTGGACTATTGTAATGCTCTCCTGGCAGGCCTTCCAGCATCAGTCAAACCTCTGCAACTGATCCAGATGCTGCAGCAAGACCTAAACTCACTGCTTCAGATCTGTGTGTCTCCAGAAGCTTGTGTTCTGCAATTGAACGGCGCGTTGTGGTGCAATCATCCCAAAGAGACACACAATCACTTTCACTGACCTTTCCCTGGACTGTTCCCTGCTGGTGGAATGACCTGCCCAACTCAACACATTTTCAAGAAACTGCTAAAGATCCATCTTTTCATAAACACTTGACCCAATAATACTAAATCTTTGTTTTAATAAAAAAAAATAATAATTGTGCACTGTGCTACACTAACTGGGACTTGTCACTGCACTTGTTGCTTCTATTGTTCTCTTAATTTTAAGTCACTTTGGATAAAATGTAATTGTAAATGTTTGAAATAAGTTATATTAGAGTATAAAGCATACAGCAATTGTCTTTTAATGTGGATATTTTTACTTGTTCTATTTTACATGTTCCTATTATTCACGTATCTTGATGTTCTGTGTTTGTTTAATGAGTAATACTGTAAATGTGCAGGTATTCCGTACTTGTACATTTAGTTAATTTAACAGAAATTGACTGTAAATTTGCTATTATTAAGTACTTAATTAGAGATTGGTCAAAGTTGTGAAACTGGATCTGCAAAAATTAAAACAGTAAATATACAAACTTTGTATTTGAATTTATGTACTTATTACATTTTTATACATATATTCATAGTTATTTTACACAGAAAAACTATATATTAAAAGATAATTACTGTAGATAGACAGAGCATTATTATAAAATAACTTTATAAAACCCTAAATTTACAGTTTAACCTTAAAGTTAAATGTTCTTTTTATGTAATTTGACATAATTTATCCGTTTTTCCACGGTTTAATAAGCCATTATTAACAGTAATGTACTGTAATTTAATTAATTTTGACCGTAAAGTCAATTCTGTATTTTTACGGTTTTTGCTTGTAATTTTGTGAAATGGTTATTTGCTGTAATTTAACGAACCCGTCTGGAAACTTTGCTGCCAGAGATTTACCGTTTTTTTACGGGATTTTTTTTTACAGTGTACAAGCAGGCCCTGGTTAATGTTTTACCCGACCTAATGAAATCAACGAACAGGCCCCTGTTTGTTTCTCATACTATCACGTGCTGCGACCACAATTCCCTTACTGTGTCTAACGTTTGTTCTTTGTGTACTGAAGGAAAATTGCAAGACTTACCCCATTCAGTTGTTTTGGGACAACTAGGACTATCTTGCTTCTCTCAGCAAAATTATATGACGCCTCAGGCTGTCAAGTTAGTCTGCCCACAGAACTACCTTTGTTTTTGCCGAGTAACACATTCTCAAATAGCCCCCAACCCCTCACGTGGTATGCACCACGAGATGCAACAGATGCCGACCTCACAGATACACACACACATTGACATATATGGACTTCCACTAGTAAAATTTCATTTTACTAACTATTAAAAATGTACAAAGAGTGTTCCAGGTGATTTGCATGTTCACCAGTGTGATATTAGAATAGTTGTGTTTTTGAATTACAGTGATGTAATCTTTAAGTGCCTTGGTTCAACAAAAGAATGTATCTCTATGTTGCTATCTTTGTCAATATACGTCCTTAGTATTGTTTTGATCTCCTCTGCATGACGAAGAAGATTTTTGATAAGAGACTGTGATAAACGTTATGGTTCCATGCGTTTTTAATTCCCTGAGCATAATATCATACTTTGCCCCCTCGTGATTCCACACGAGGGTCGGGCTACATTAACACAGAAGAAAATCTTCTGCTCGGAATGCTCTAAGAGGATTCGTCGACCACGAAAAAGGGGACGGCACACGGGACACTGATAAAAGCCTAAACCTTCAGTTTCCTCTCTCTCTTCTCCCTCCTCAAAAACTTTGGAAACCCAAGTCCGGACCGGCTTCGGCCTGCTTCTCTTTTCTTCTCTTTTATTTCTTTTTATGTTTTTCTATAGTCTAGTTTCGTTTTCCTATTCGCCTCTGTTCATTCACGAGCTGAATGAACTTAGCCTGAATCATTCCCGGCAACTTCACCTCAAAGAAAGAGACTCTTTGAACCTCCCGCGCACGCGCTCGCATGGAAGACACAGCACGCGCGCACCGAAGCAAGCCCTGCTTTCTTAAAGAAACACACGCACGCTGCTCTTAGGACACACGCACGAACTCGGCGTTCTTCAGCAACAAAGAGAACCATTTTGCAAGATAAGTTTATTGAACTTTTAATGTGATTTGATTCCTTGCTGTCTCTCAAAAGGTTACATTGCCTGTGATTTTGCCATGCTGAGATCATCTCGGTGATCCCTCTCATCCTGAACTTTAGTTTCACTTTCTCCCTTTCATCCTCTCCCTCTCTCATCTGTTATTCGTTATCTTGTATTGTTTAACTGTATTGTATGTACATAGACATATAATCCGTGTGTATTGTGTAGTTTGATATATTCCTTAGTTCGATGTATTAGTCCAATTATTAAATTCCATATATACTTGATTGATTCTGTCTGCCTGCTCATAACTAAAGTCAATGAGATGTTTTCGATCTTAAGCTACAAAGCTGATTTGTTACTTTAAGTAACCTAATCTTATAAGAACAGGAGAGTTGTTTTTATGGCCAGAAAATAGCTTTCTTCAAATTATAAGAAAGAGATAATTTTTGTTGGGAAATTGTTAAGTTAATCTTACGGCCGTTTTGCTGGACAAAGTTTTCCCGTTTGATGATTATTCATTTCCATTAAGGGTTATCTCATAATCGATCTGAAATAGGATTTTTGATATATGAATGATGAATTATAATTCGTTGTGATTGATTATTCATATATACAAATCGATCTATTTTCAACTTCGAATAAATTAATGTAACTGTAAAATGCAAAATATTAATCATATTCATGATTAATTATTAAAATTCCCTATAGATCATTTGAGCTAATATTAATATTAATGTACTAATGCCAGTGCGGTTACAGCAATGCAATGCAACAACACATATGTTATCTTTTTATGAACATGGGAATGAGTTAGTTCTGTTGTGCAATGCAATGCAAGAAGTGCATATAGCCTACAAGTTATTCTTCAATGCACAACTTTAGATCATTTGTGCAATGCAATAACATTCGTTATCTTTTTAATGAACATGGGAATAAATTAGTTCTGGTGTGCAATGCAATGCAATGCAAGAAGTGCATAGCCTATAAGTTATTCTTCAATGCAGAACGTTAGATCATTTGTGCAATGCAATGCAATAAGATTCGTTATCTCATTAATGAACATGGGAAGGAGTTAGTTCTGGTGTTTAATGCAATGCAATGCAAGAAGTGCATAGCCATATGTTATCTCTTTAATGAACATGGGAATGAATTACTTTTGGTGTGCAATGCAAGAAGTGCATAGCCTATATGTTATTCTTCAATGCACAACGTTAGATCGTTTGTGCAATGCAGTAAAACATATGTTATCTCTTTATTGAACATGGGAATGAATTAGTTTTGGTGTGCAATGCAAGAAGTCCATACAATGCACCAACGTTAGATCGTTTGTGCAATGCAATGCAGCAAAACATATGTTATCTCTTTAATGAACATGGGATTGAATTAGTTTTGGTGTGCAATGCAATGCAATGCAAGAAGTTCATAGCCTATATGTTATTATTCAATGCACAACGTTAGATCGTTTGTGCAATGCAATGCAACAACACATATGTTATCTTTTTATGAACATGGGAATGAGTTAGTTCTGTTGTGCAATGTAATGCAAGAAGTGCATATAGCCTACAAGTTATTCTTCAATGCACAACATTAGATCGGTTGTGCAATGCAATGCAATGCACACAGGCATAGCCTATATGTTATTATTCAATGCACAACGTTAGATCATTTGTGCAATGCAATGCAATAACATTCGTTATCTTTTTAATGAACATGGGAATAAATTAGTTCTGGTGTGCAATGCAATGCAATGCAAGAAGTACATAACCTATGTTATTCTTCAATGCAGAACGTTAGATCATTTGTGCAATGCAATGCAATAAGATTCGTTATCTCATTAATGAACATGGGAAGGAGTTAGTTCTGGTGTTTAATGCAATGCAATGCAAGAAGTGCATAGCCATATGTTATCTCTTTAATGAACATGGGAATGAATTAGTTTTGGTGTGCAATGCAAGAAGTGCATAGTTAGATCGTTTGTGCAATGCAATGCAATGCAAGAAGTGCATAGCCTATAAGTTATTCTTCAATGCACAACGTTAGATCGTTTGTGCAATGCAATGCAACAACACATATGTTATCTCTTTTATTGAACATGAGAATGAGTTAGTTCAGGTGTGCAATGCAATGCAATGCAAGAAGTTCATTGCCTATTTGTTATTTATCAATGCACAACGTTAGATCGTTTGTGCAATGCAATGCAACAACACATATGTTATCTTTTTATGAACATGGGAATGAGTTAGTTCAGGTGTGCAATGCAATGCAATGCAATGCAAGAAGTGCATAGCCTATAAGTTATTCTTCAATGCACAACATTAGATCGTTTGTGAAATGCAATGCAATAACATTCGTTATCTCTTTAATGAACATGGGAAGGAGTTAGTTCTGGTGTGCAATGCAATGCAATGCAAGAAGTACATAACCTATGTTATTCTTCAATGCAGAACGTTAGATCATTTGTGCAATGCAATGCAATAAGATTCGTTCTCTTACGAGAGGTCTCTCGTACTGCTTAAGATATCTTACGCTAGGGGAAAATCCTTTTTCCGCGAGATATTGAAGCCAAAAATTATCCTTAATTTTGTAATAATGCAAAACGCGTTGCGGCAGCATACAGACATAGGCGAGGCAGCTCGCGCGCCTATTGGCTGTTCTGCGGCAACTGCAGCAGCCTATCGAGCGAGGCCTGGCGTGACACCAGACCCAATGAGGGTGCTTCGCGCCCGCTGCGTCACATCCCGCCGAAACGGGCGTGGTCTAGGCCTATAAATACCGCTCGCAGGCAGCTATTATCTGATTTTTCATCCTTCAAGCGAAGCACACGCATCGCTGGAGCTGGAGAAGAAGCCGCGCCGTCTGAGAGAGAGCACCTTCAGCGGGACGAGTCACTGAAGTCGCTGGCCGCGCCGCCTTCCTTGCCTTCCTGCTGCGCTTTCCGGCGCTTATATCCTTTTATTCTCTGTACTCTGTGTGTGTGTGTGTCGCCGCCGCAACACACATTCTAAAAGAGCAGCGTCTTTTTCAAGATGCCTTCCTGCGTCTCGTGCAGAGCCACACTCAGCGACGGGGACCGCCATGTTATCTGCGTTTCCTGCCTGGGTGAGGAACATGCAGCTCTCGCGCTCGCTGACGGCGGCTGCCCTCACTGCGAGCTGATGCCCATAGCGACTCTGAGGACTCGCCTGGCTTTCTTCACCGAGACTGCTCCCCCGCCCGCCGCGGTGTCGCGCCGTAAAAAGCGCCGTGCCCAGCGGGTCCCGGAACCTTCCCCCAGCCGCCAAAGCTCGCCGGTTCGCCCGCCTGCTTCACCGGCTTCGTCAGCTTCTCTTCCTGACGGACAGCGGCCGCTGTCTGCCGCCGCTTCCGTCGACATCGCTGACGAGGAAGCCCTGCTGGGAGAGGATGATTCCTGCTCTATCCTGGCGTCAGGCAGTGAGGATTGGGCGAGCTCTGAGGATCTCGCGCCCCCTGCCCGCACATCGTCAGGCAAGAGAGCGTCCATCGAGACGGAGCTCATGCGGATACTCGCACAGGCCGCGGCGAGCCTCGGCCTCGAGTGGTCTTCGCCCGAGCAGCCCTCTCACAACCGGCTGGATGGCTTTTTCCTGCCTGGGGAGCGCGCTTCGCCTGCGTCCAAACCAGCGCCCTTTCTTCCTGAGCTACACGAAGAAGTCGCTAAGTCCTGGAATGCCCCCTATTCAGCTAGAGTGCGTCCAGCTGTTTCTTTGGCATTCTCTGCAGTTGACGATGCCAAGAACAGGGGATACCTTTCGCTGCCGCCGGTCGAAGAGGCGATAGCGGCCCACTTATGTCCGCCCTCCGCTGGACGGCGCGCTAAGCTGGCCCTACCCTCTAAAGCTTGCCGCACGACGTCAAGCCTGCTCCGCCGCGCTTTCTCCGCCGCCGGGCAAGCTGCGTCAGCGCTGGCCACGTTGCAGATCTTCCAGGCCGATCTCCTCCGAAAGCTGGATGAGAAAGGACCGATCTGCGTGCCGGACCTAAGAAGCGCCACAGACCTCGCTCTCCGTGCCACTAAGTCCGCAGCACAGGCCATTGGACGGAGTCTCTCACTGTGACCGAGAGACACCTGTGGCTGACGCTCTCAGAAATGGCCGAGTCCGAGCGCACCGCGTTCCTCGACGCCCCGCTTTCTCCCGCTGGCCTCTTTGGATCCTCCGTCAAGGATTTTGCGGAGAGATTCGCAGAGGTACAGAAAGCGTCACAGGCTATGAAGCACTTCCTCCCGAAGCGCTCCAGCTCTGCAGCAGGCCGTGCGAAACCGTCTGCACAGAGCTCACAGCCCCAGCCACCGTCCACTGCCGCCACTTCGCAGCGCCGCCAGGCCCGAAGTGCGAGACCGCGCTCCCGCTCATCCAGCCACCGCCCCGCCATGCGTGGCCCGCGGCCTAGGATTGTGGTAAAGCCCGAGGCCCCGAAGTCGTCCTAGCACGCCTAGGAAAACGACAGTGTTCGAGTCCCGCTGCGGCCGGACTCCCACCAAAGTTATTCGCTCGTCCAGTTCCAGCAAATGTGACTGTTCCAGTGTTTTCTGCAGCCAACAGGCCGGTTCTGTCGCCCGCTTGCCTGCACACAAATGCCGTTTTCACGAGACCACGGTAAAAGCAGAAGTAGCACATTTACTTCGAGCCGAAGTGGCGAAACTATTGAACAAAGGGGCCATAGAGCCTCTCTCTCAAAACCCAGATAAATCCCCAAGAGAGTGTATTTTCTGGTGTCCCGGCCACGGCCGATGGTGTCTCATGTGTAGTAAGAATGCCCACTGCCCAGTGCCCATCTCTACACACAAGCACAGCCTGTCACACAGGGCCCGCGCACATAAAATCGACTCAGATCGGTTGCGCTTCAAACGTGGTAAATGTGCCCACTACTCAGTGCCCACAAACACCACGTTATGCATGTCTCACGGTTTCTGTAAAAACGAAACCAGCGTGCATTCGCTTCACTCAAGCGAACAATGCTTTCGGTGTGATAAATGTGCCCGCTGTCCCGCGCCCACATCCACACATAGACATGACAGTTCCTACGGGACTCGCCCAGCCCTCCCCCTCGCGGTTGACCGCCGCAGAGGAGTCGAGCGTGGGCAATCTGCCCGCTGTTATCAGCGCGCCCCATGCCTCAAATGTCACGAGCGCGACGCTTGTGTTACAGCACACCGAAGCCTCTCCATCGCTGAGCGAACGGAGCGCGCTTCGTATTCAACCCCTAGCTATTCATGCAGACGCATGGGCAAAGCTGCCCGGGGTTTCGAAGTGGGTGCTGGACATTATAAAAAGAGGCTATTCGCTACAGTTTCACCGACGCCCTCGCCGCTATACGGCGCGCGTCGAGACCATGGTAAAAGCAGAAGTAGCACATTTACTTCGAGCCGAAGTGGCGAAACTATTGAACAAAGGGGCCATAGAGCCTCTCTCTCAAGTTCAGAGCGAAGGAGGGCTTTACAGCAGATACTTCCTGGTACCGAAAAAAGACGGGGGTCTCAGACCCATACTAGATCTAAGGCAACTGAACAGAGTGCTTGTGAAGCGACAGTTCAGGATGCTCACGACCAGAAAAATCCTCGCGCAGATTCGCCAAGGAGATTGGTTCGTGTCAATAGATCTGAAAGACGCGTATTTTCAAATACAGATAGCGTCACGTCACAGGCGATATTTGAGATTCGCCTTCGAGGGCCAGGCATATCAGTACACAGTCCTGCCGTTCGGTTTATCCCTGGCACCCCGCACATTTACGAAGTGCATGGATGCGGCGCTCGCACCCCTCAGAATGAGGGGCGTGCGAGTACTGAACTATTTGGACGATTGGCTGATTCTAGCGCAATCTCGCTCAGTGCTCATATTCGCTACAGTTTCACCGACGCCCTCGCCGCTATACGGCGCGCGTCGAGACCATGGTAAAAGCAGAAGTAGCACATTTACTTCGAGCCGAAGTGGCGAAACTATTGAACAAAGGGGCCATAGAGCCTCTCTCTCAAGTTCAGAGCGAAGGAGGGCTTTACAGCAGATACTTCCTGGTACCGAAAAAAGACGGGGGTCTCAGACCCATACTAGATCTAAGGCAACTGAACAGAGTGCTTGTGAAGCGACAGTTCAGGATGCTCACGACCAGAAAAATCCTCGCGCAGATTCGCCAAGGAGATTGGTTCGTGTCAATAGATCTGAAAGACGCGTATTTTCAAATACAGATAGCGTCACGTCACAGGCGATATTTGAGATTCGCCTTCGAGGGCCAGGCATATCAGTACACAGTCCTGCCGTTCGGTTTATCCCTGGCACCCCGCACATTTACGAAGTGCATGGATGCGGCGCTCGCACCCCTCAGAATGAGGGGCGTGCGAGTACTGAACTATTTGGACGATTGGCTGATTCTAGCGCAATCTCGCTCAGTGCTCATAGAGCACACGACCATTTTACTCAATCACCTCGAGAATTTGGGTCTCATTGTCAATTGGGCGAAGAGCTCTCTGTCCCCCAGTCAGACGATATCTTTCCTGGGCACAGAGTTGGACTCGCTGTCCATGATAGCGCGACTATCACCACAGCGTGCGGTAGACATTCAGCGTACAGCGAACTCGTTCCGCTGCGGCGCGTCTGTCCCGCTCAAGAAATTTCAGAAGATGCTGGGTCTCATGGCCTCAGCATCATCAGTGCTCCAGCTGGGCCTGCTCCGCATGCACCCGCTGCAGTTTTGGCTGAAAGCGCGAGTCCCAGTGGGCATCCGGTCTGCTTCGCCTCAAGGTCAATCAGAAGTGCGTCACAGCTCTGAAACCTTGGAAAGCGGACGACTGGTACCAATCAGGTGTAAGCCTGGGGACTTCCTCGAGGGTGAGAGTGGTGTCCACGGACGCATCCACCTCGGGATGGGGAGCGCTGCTCGAGGGCAGACCGTTCTTCGGCCAGTGGTCAGAACTGGAGAACTCCTGCACATAAACTACCGCTGACGCGTTTTTGTCCCCAAATAAAAGGACGCCACGTCCTGGTCCGCTCGGACAACATGTCAACATGTTTCCCCCCCGTCTCTCTCCTGCCTCAGGTGATAGAGCGGATCAGGGAAGAAGGATGCTCAGTACTGCTTGTAGCACCGTTCTGGGAAAACCAACCTTGGTTCCCAGTTGTGATGCAGCTAGCGAGCACTGCCACGTGGCTACGGTACTGGAAGCCATGAAAGGTGGACCATTCGAGCCTTTACAGACGATTGATCTGAAACATCTGTCTTTCAAGACTGTGTTTCTGCTGGCTCTCGCTTCAGTGAAGCGCATAGGGGACTTACAAGAGCGCGACGTGCATGGAATTTGGGCCTAATGACTCAAAAGTTATACTCAAACCTAAGCACGGTTATGTTCCAAAATCCCTCAACACACCGTTTAGGGCGCAGGTCATCTCCCTGTCAGCCCTACCGGTCCCTGATGAGGAAAGAGACGCGGGCCTCCTTTGCCCAGTCAGGGCATTACGAGCTTATGTGTCTCGCTCGTCTGTTTTCAGACAGACAGAGCAGCTCTTTGTGTCGTTCAGTGGGCGTTCTAAGGGACTAGCCGCGTCGAAACAGAGCCTATCCAGATGGATAGTTGATGCTATAGCGCTAGCATACGCCTCCAAGGGCATGCAGTGCCCGTTGGGTGTCAGAGCGCACTCCACGAGAGGCATGGCCTCTTCGTGGGCCTGGTCGAGTGGGATTGCCTTGCAAGATATTTGTACGGCGGCGGGCTGGGCCTCCCCGTCTACATTTATAAGGTTTTACAACCTAGAGGTTCCCGCCCTGCAGGCCAGGCTGCTGTCGGTCTAGTTAACCAGTATTATCTGACCTGATGCTATCAGCTCAGAATGCTGCGTCTACTGAGCACAGCTCGATGATCGACAGTGAAAAGCAGTAGCACAAGATGTGCCTGGGCAATCTGTGTAAGACCCACATTTCCCCATCAGTTCAGGCCGTACCCCGCCCTGTCTGTATGATGAAATAAGCGACGCTGCCATATGTGGAAGAGTGCGGCTTTGCCCCTCCCTCTTCCCGGACTCCCTGTGAGTTCCCTGGGTGATTGTGCACTATATGTTTCAGCGTACACATCCCGCCGTCACATCCCGTTTCGGCGGGATGTGACGCAGCGGGCGCGAAGCACCCTCATTGGGTCTGGCGTCACGCCAGGCCTCGCTTGATAGGCTGCTGCAGTTGCCGTAGAACAGCCAATAGGCGCGCGAGCTGCCTCGCCTATGTCTGTATGCTGCCGCAACGCATTTTGCATTATTACAAAATTAAGGATAATTTTTGGCTTCAATATCTCGCGGAAAAAGGATTTTCCCCTAGCGTAAGATATCTTACGCAGTACTCGTTCCCTCTTCTAGAGAGAACCGAGGTTACGTTAGTAACCGAGTACGTTATCTCATTAATGAACATGGGAAGGAGTGAGTTCTGGTGTGCAATGCAAGAAGTGCATAGTTAGATCGTTTGTGCAATGCAATGCAACAACACATATGTATAACTATTTCATCTATGCAATGAAACATACAACATATGTGCTTTCGCACTGCACTGCATACTTACAACAAACTTATCCATTTGTGCTTTGAAGGGAAATTATTGCATTAGCTATTGCATTACAATGCATAGAATAACCTCGTGTGCAAAGAAGAGATAAACGTCTTGCATTGCATTTTGCATTTCAGTGCATGCCAGAAATAACTCATTCCGTTGTGCGTTAAGGATATTTCCACATGAGTGCTGGTGTAATTCATTGCACACAGGATCTAACGATGTTAATAGAACAATAACATACAAGCTAAGCGACTGTTGCATTTCAATGCATCCCAGAACTGACTTTTTTCCATTGTGCAGCGACGAGATAACATGAGTGCTGTTGCATTGCACAACGTTAGATCGTTTGTGCAATGCAATGCAACAACACATATGTTATCTTTTTATGAACATGGGAATGAGTTAGTTCTGTTGTGCAATGCAATGCAAGAAGTGCATATAGCCTATATGTTATTATTCAATGCACAACGTTAGATCATTTGTGTGCAATAACATTCGTTATCTTTTTAATGAACATGGGAATAAATTAGTTCTGGTGTGCAATGCAATGCAATGCAAGAAGTACATAACCAATGTTATTCTTCAATGCAGAACGTTAGATCATTTGTGCAATGCAATGCAATAAGTTTCGTTATCTCATTAATGAACATGGGAAGGAGTTAGTTCTGGTGTTTAATGCAATGCAATGCAAGAAGTGCATAGCCATATGTTATCTCTTTAAAGGGATAGTTCACCCAAAAATGAAAATTCTGTCATCATTTACTCACCCTCAAGTTGTTCCAAACCTGTATGAGTTTCTTTGTTCTGCTGAACAGAAAGGAAGATATTTGGAAGAATGTTTGTAATCAACAGATCTCGGTCCCCATTGACTTCCATAGTAGGAAAAAAAATATACTATGGAAGTCAATGGGGACCAAGATCTGTTGATTACAAACATTCTTCCAAATATCTTCCTTTGTGTTCAGCAGAACAAAGAAACTCATACAGGTTTGGAACAACTTGAGGGTGAGTAAATGATGACAGAATTTTCATTTTTGGGTGAACTATCCCTTTAATGAACATGGGAATGAACAAGTCAATTAGTTTTGGTGTGCAATGCAAGAAGTGCATAGTTAGATCGTTTGTGCAATGCAATGCAACAACACATATGTTAACTTTTTATGAACATGGGAATGAGTTAGTTCTGGTGTGCAATGCAATGCAATGCAAGAAGTGCATAGCCTAACGTTAGATCGTTTGTGCAATGCAATGCAACAACACATATGTTATCTCTTTTATTGAACATGAGATTGAGTTAGTTCAGGTGTGCAATGCAATGCAATGCAAGAAGTTCATTGCCTATTTGTTATTCTTCAATGCACAACGTTAGATCGTTTGTGCAATGCAATGCAACAACACATATGTTATCTTTTTATGAACATGGGAATGAGTTAGTTCTGGTGTGCAATGCAATGCAATGCAAAGCAAGAAGTGCATAGCCTATAAGTTATTCTTCAATGCACAACGTTAGAACATTTGTGCAATGCAATGCAATAACATTCGTTATCTCTTTAATGAACATGGGAAGGAGTTAGTTCTGGTGTGCAATGCAATGCAAGAAGGAACGAGTTATGTTCTGGTGTTTAATGCAATGCAATGCACACATGCATAGCCTATATGAATAATAATTCAATGCACAACGTTAGATCATTTGTGCAATGCAATGCAATAACATTCGTTATCTCTTTAATATGGGAATGAATTTGTTCTGTTGTGCAATGCAATGCAATGCACGAAATGCATAGCCTATTTGTTATTCTTCAATGTACAACGTTAGATCGTTTGTGAAATGCAATGCAATAACATTCGTTATCTCTTTAATGAACATGGGAATGAATTAGTTCTGGTGTGCAATGCAATGCAATGCAAGAAGTGCATAGCCAATGTTTTTCTTCAGTGCACAACGTAAGATCGTTTGTGCAATGCAATGCAACACGACATATGTTATCTCTTTAATGAACATGGGATTGAGTTAGTTCTGGTGTGCAATGCAATGCAATGCAAGAAGTGCAAAGGCTTATGTTATTCTTCAATGCACAACCTCAGATCGTTTGAGCAATGCAATGCAATAACACACATGTTATGTCTTTAATGAACATGGGAATGAATTAGTTCTGGAGTGCAATGCAATGCAAGAAGTGCAAAGGCTTATGTTATTCTTCAATGCACAACCTCAGATCGTTTGAGCAATGCAATGCAATAACACACATGTTATGTCTTTAATGAACATGGGAATGAATTAGTTCAGGTGTGCAATGCAATGCAATGCAAGAAGTGCATAGCCTATAAGTTATTCTTCAATGCACAACGTTAGATCGTTTGTGCAATGCAATGCAATAACATTCGTTATCTCTTCAATGAACATGGGAATGAATTAGTTCTGGAGTTCAATGCAATGCAAGAAGTGCAAAGGCTTATGTTATTCTTAAGTGCACAACCTCAGATCGTTTGAGCAATGCAATGCAATGCAATAACACACATGTTATGTCTTTAATGAACATGGTATTGAGTTAGTTCTGGTGTGCAATGCAATGCAATGCAAGAAGTGCATAGCATATATGTTATTCTTTAATGATGCACAACGTTAGATCGTTTGTGCAATGCAATGCAACAACACATGTTATCTCTTTAATGCACATGGGAATTAGTTATTTATTGTATGCTCTGCAATGCAACAAGCGCAGAGCTTATATGATATCCTTCGATGCACATCGTTGTCTGTGCAATGCAATGCAACAGCACTCATGTTATCTCGTCGCTGCACAATGGAAAAAAGTCAGTTCTGGGATGCATTGAAATGCAACAGTCGCTTAGCTTGTATGTTATTGTTCTATTAACATCGTTAGATCCTGTGTGCAATGAATTACACCAGCACTCATGTGGAAATATCCTTAACGCACAACGGAATGAGTTATTTCTGGCATGCACTGAAATGCAAAATGCAATGCAAGACGTTTATCTCTTCTTTGCACACGAGGTTATTCTATGCATTGTAATGCAATAGCTAATGCAATAATTTCCCTTCAAAGCACAAATGGATAAGTTTGTTGTAAGTATGCAGTGCAGTGCGAAAGCACATATGTTGTATGTTTCATTGCATAGATGAAATAGTTATACATATTTCTCGTACTATACAGAAAGAATTCTCGTGATGTTATATCAGCCAGACTGAAGTCCATATTTAACAAATTGAACAAATTTTTGGCCAAAGAATCCTCAAAATGTTTTTTTTACTATTATAAACTTATCGACTCCTTCTGATGTCAAATCAGCCATATAGAAGTCCATATTTGACCCAAGGAATTTATTTATGGCCAAAGAGTTCCCAATCTTGGAATTTCTGTACATACTCATAGACTCCTGCTAATGATACATAAGCCATATAGATATCCATATCTGACCTTTTGAACTTATTTCTGGTCAAAGGGTCCTCAAAAGTTTTTAAACTAAATAAAGTTATAGACTCTTTATGATTCAGATGTCCCCTTTTGACCTACTGAACATATTTCTGGCCAAAGAGTCCTAAAGATTAACACTATACATTCAGATTGATATCTTCGGATGTTATATCATCCTGACAAAAGTCCATATTTGACATACGGAATTGGCCAAGGAGTACTCGAAACTTGACCTTTCCATATATACTCGTTGACTCTTTCTGATGTTACGTCTGCCATACAGAAGACCATATTTGACCCAAGGAACATATTTCTGGCCAAAGAGTTCTTGAACATTATCTTGCTATACTACAGACTGACTTCAGAGAGAGTATAGAGGGACACAATGTGTCACTTTTGAGTGATTTATGACCCTATAAGCCCCGCCCCCTTTTTGGCCGTGGGAATATTCCCACGCTAGCTCCTCCCACTTATGGGCTGTACATACACCGTGGGAAAATCGGACTTACGCCACGCCTCCTTATGGGTTGAACATCTGAAGCGTGGGTAAATTTCCCATGTTCAGTAGTTCTAAAGTAGTTCTATATTAAAACTTTTTAAGAAATAAAGACATAGTCAGAGATGAGATCAGTGTTTTTATTAAAGAAGACATATGTACATTAATCACTTTTAAAACATCAATGAAATAAGTTTAAATTGCATTTTTCTCTAAAAGAGTTATTAAAAAATGAGTTAGTGTTATTTTAAGATGTTAAAACATTAATACAAGTTTTTTCATTTACAAAAGATCATTTTTAAAATGTTGATTTGTAAGCATTTAACTTTCACATAGTATTATGTAAAACTTTTACATAAAACACAAACATTGTTAAAAAGCCTTACGCTTTTACATACCCACTTGTTAAAAACTCAGAGTTTAAAGATACATGAGTGTTTCCTTGTGTTGGATCAAAGTGGAGAGCGTCCACTCACTCCGAAGGCCTGTCAGAAATGAAGCTCTGTGATGCCTACAGAGAGACACACACAAACCCCGCCCCTACCCCAACCCACAACAGATGTCAGCGTGGGAAATTCCCACAGCTCCTATCCATTCCCAAATAGAAAACGCGTCTGGTCAGTTGGATGGCCGAACTTAAATGACCAAAGAAAATCGATGCAATGGCTCGAAGAGACCACACCCCCTAACACACCCCTCTCAAAGCTGAGAGGTCAATTTTGATTTAAGGGTGTGTGTAAAAAATGACATCACATGGGAATCCCCCATCCCTCCCTCCCTCCCTCCCTCCCTCCCTCCCTCCCTTCCCACAACGTCACAGTCACATGAGCTGTTTAAAAAGGAGCGCAAACTTGAAGTGAAATACTACTTGTGGTTTTTACAAATCAGATAATCTGCAATGGCAACGCCTGCACCCACGAAAACTCCAGAGAGAAGGATAAGTGAGGGTATGGAGAATTCGACCTTAGCGCCGCGAAAAAAAAACATAGTTACCAGGACTCGTTTAACGCGATTTCTCCACGAGCCGGCGGAGCGCAAATGAAATAGGCTACTTTTCACTTGTCTGGAGGACGTGCGTGTACATATGACTTTGACAAAAACAATCGTGAAGTCAAATTGGTTAATGGATAACGACGAGCGATTCACAACGAATACAACAGAGGATCCGGATTGTTTACCTGTGTTGGAACAGATTTTTAGCGCAACTTTCCACCGGACAAAATTGCGATTCTTAACTCATGATTTCTGTTCTGTCTGTGCGCACCAATCTTGCACTTCTATCTACTCCTCAACCAGACCACCTAGAGACTTCGGGTTTTCGGCATTATGTTAAGGAAGGTCTAATCTCGGGAAAGCACAAAAAAAATCCAGGAAAAGATTTACTATCTCTTAGTGTTGTGATCCCATGACGTCAGAAAATTGCGCTAAAACACTCACTGAGTTTTTATTACTTGTTTTCTAAAATCACGTAGCTTTTTTTAAATGGAGCGACGCATTTGGATCTGTTGATGGATACGCACCAATAGGATTACCGGCTGCAACGAATGGATACCCACAGAAAAGCATCGATTGGCTGAATAAATTTTGTGATTATTTAATCATTTCTATGTAAAGTATTTTGAATTGCCAGTGTATAAAATGTGCTATATTAATAAACATGCTATGCCTTGCTTCGCCTATGTCACAGGAGAAATTATATTTAATTCACAACTCTATGCTCTCATACAGGCTAGAACTGGCTCACACCCCACCCCACTCCACCCCACTCCACCCCACTCCACCCCACTCCACCCCACTCCACCCCACTCCACCCCACTCCACCCCACTCCACCCCACTCCACCTCACTTCACTCCACTTTTGGCCTGAGCCCTCCAACGTGGACATACGGAATTGGCCAGAGCATAGAGTTGTGAATTAAATATAATTTCTCCTGTGACATAGGCGAAGCAAGGCATAGCATGTTTATTAATATAGCACATTTTATACACTGGCAATTCAAAATACTTTACATAGAAATGATTAAATAATCACAAAATTTATTCAGCCAATCGATGCTTTTCTGTGGGTATCCATTCGTTGCAGCCGGTAATCCTATTGGTGCGTATCCATCAACAGATCCAAATGCGTCGCTCCAAAAATTCCCCACGGTCCACATTTCAAGTTGTACTTTTCACAATCACATACAAAAAAAGACATTAAAACAATTTATATCATTAAAATTCAACGGCTGGTAAACACACATTTGTAAAATGTAAAAAAAAGTTTGAATTGCAATCATGTTCTAGAATTAAAACATGTATTAAAATTATATCAACCAAATAGTTATATTTTCTAACATACATTTGCAGAAAAGTTGTACTTTCACAATTACATAGTGTTTTAAAGACAGTAAAACGTTGCATCAATTTAAAATACACATGTCTTTAGCGTTCATTTGTAAAATGTTAAAACGTTAATGTGCTTTAAACTTTTAAAAAAGTGAAGCAATGTATTGGGTAACAGATCAGAGAGTTTGTTTTTTAATTAAAGAAAAGTTTTGTTTTCCACATACATTTAAAACTTTTTAAAAACACTGTATAAAGTTAAAATGCAATGGTTTAGTATTCGTACATTTTACAACGTTATCTGAAAAAAAGTTAGAATGTGGTCCTTCACATACAGATTTAAAAAACCGTTCAAAACAACATCAACTAAAATACAATATGCTACTAAAGTTTAGTTTAGTTTTAAGTTCCGTATGATACATCACTCATCGACGGTAGAAACATGTATGAGTATAGGCTAGATCAGTGTGTGAAGCCGAGTCTCCGCCCACCTATCACTAGATTTATTTATAATTAGGCTACACTAAATAACATTTATAAAAATAATAGTTGTTTAAAAAAATAAAAACTCATGTTTTAGTTAGTTTTGGACTTTTAGTGAAGTTAACAAATATTCACTAACTTACTGATTTATTCACTCTTCGATAGGATAATCCACCTAACCCAATGGAGAAATGATCATTGTTTGAGAATGCGTTTTGGAGTAAAAAAATAATGAATCTGTTCAAAACTAAGCGGTAGGCAAACAGTTTTTTCACAGACATGTAACACTCTCACATACAACTTTAATAACTTTTTTAAATGATACACACCTTTAAAATACAAAGGTGTATAGGCTAGTATAAAAAGTTATCATAATAATGTAAAACAAGTTAGAATGTTTTCCTTCACATACAGATTTTTTTTTTTTTTTTAACTTAAAAACAAAAAGGTCAACGTTAAATCATTTAAAGTTATAGAATGTCTTTCACGAACGACTTTTAAAGATACCAGAAAAATGGTAAATTATGTTTTTTAAACAATGTTTCAAACGTGAGCATTAAACATATCAAACAACAACAACAACAACAGTTAAAAAATACATCAAACGAATAGATTATAAGCAAAACTTTTTAACATAAACTTTTGTTTAGTTTTTAGCTAACAATATCTCTTACGCTGTCCCGCAAAGCACATGAATGAGAAATAGAGTCTCCGCCCACCTAAAACTCCGCAACGCATGAGAATACACATGCGCAGCGCTAGCCTATAGCTACAGATTTAAATCTTGGTAAAAAAGACTTATCAAAACAACGTTTTAAATTTTAACATTTTTTATTTAGGCTAATTTATTAATTCACTATTAGATATTTCTAGCCTAATATTTTCAAGCATCTGTCCACACACACACACACACACACACACACACACACACACATACGGATGAACGTCTTAACTTTTACAACATCATAGAGAGAGAGCATCACTTTGTACCATGCTGTGTTATGCCTAGATAACGAGAAATTATCTCTTGTGAACTCTGAATGGCATTGTGAGCTTTGGGTGATACTGTAAACTTGGTTTTCTTTACAAGAAATTGATGAAAGCTATTTTTAGAGTCGACATGAAATCAAAATTGATCCTATTTACTTTGTTAGCGCATATTACTAGTCTTGTGGTGAACAATTAATCCGTGCAAATTAATACACAGGAAGAATTGTTGGCCATGGTAATCTTTAATCAAAGTCTGAAAAGCGACTTCCGGTCTGGAAATGGCGTTTCTTTTCTGATGACGTCAGTTTGACGGCTTAACCACTCCTTAAACCGTCTGCTATGAGCAGAGATGGACAGGAGGAGCGTTAGAGTAAAACCCTACCCTCTGTTCAATATTCCCTTTCACTTGGAAATACGTCACAACAGTGGAGAAAAGTCGTTTTGCAACTTCCGGTTCACGGGGACTTTAAAAAACATTAATACAACATACTCTTTGCTTTACAAAAACTGTTTATTACACTAAAACAAGACACAAAATAGGATATTTCATTTACCCCTACAGTAGTCATATAGTTATTTCTTTATTTTTATTCTGTATTTTTACAGACCTAAAACCATGAGGCTTCAAAGTATGGATTAGAAGTAGGCTAGTCGAAGACACAAACGATTTTGAACATTTATACATTTGTGTGTTGCAAAAGCAGAAGTCTATCTTCTTTAAATAAAGAATCACCTTTATTTATGCTTTAATTTCTTTAAAACAATCTGGTGACCTGCATTATTTCTGTGATTACTTGATCAGTAATATTGCGAGAGGTTTCCTCACACGTATAAAAACTCTTTAGATGTCTTTGTGACAAACACAACATCTTCACTTATAAGACTTTTTTAAAATGTATGGCCGATCCTTTTTCTTCTGACAAACTTACATTTCATATTAATTACGTGAGGCATTTAACAACCCCGCTAGATTTAGTCATCTTGTTCAGATAGCACAACGTTGTTTCACATGTTGTATGTTGGACTGTATGTGTTTTAGGTGAAGACGTTTCTTTGAGAGCTGTCTAAAGAAATAAATGACAATTAAGAATTTAAATGATAGTCTTTCTGTTTGACTAAATTGATACTTCATTTAGTGCAACTTTCCCTCTATCTACAAATTACACAAAGTGCATGCTGTTTTACACTTAAACTATTACAACAGAATCACATCTGACTATTGCACTGAGAGAGGCATATTCATCCAAGCTCGAGGCTGTTAAACAAAGTTCCACACTTTGGTAAAACCTAAATTCTAGAGGTCAACTCGGTTAAAAGTAAATGCATCATAATGAGCCATTTAAAACAAATACAGAAAAGCCACTATAGTGATCAGTTTTAGCGTTTGAATTGACATTTTACATATTATGCTGTTTACATCTTTTTTTTTGTACAGTTTTTGCAAAAAAAGTATATAGTTGTGGGAAGGGAGGGAGGGATGGGGGATTCCCATGTGATGTCATTTTTTACACACACCCTTAAATCAAAATTGACCTCTCAGCTTTGAGAGGGGTGTGTTAGGGGGTGTGGTCTCTTCGAGCCATTGCATCGATTTTCTTTGGTCATTTAAGTTCGGCCATCGAACTGACCAGACGCGTTTTCTATTTGGGGGTGGATAGGAGCTGTGGGAATTTCCCACGCTGACATCTGTTGTGGGTGGGGGTAGGGGCGGGGTTTGTGTGTGTCTCTCTGTAACCTTCAGGATATGTCACTCCTGTCAAACCTTCGGACTGCATGGTCGTTCTCCACTTTGCTCCAACACAAGGAAACACTCATGTATCTTTAAACTCTGAGTTTTTAACAAGTGGGTATGTAAAAACGTAAGGCTTTTTAACAATGTTTGTGTTTTATGTAAAAGTTTTACAAAATACTATGTGAAAGTTAAATATATCTTTAAACTCTGAGTTTTTAACAAGTGGGTATGTAAAAACACAAGGCTTTTTAACAATGTTTGTGTTTTATGTAAAAGTTTTACAAAATACTGTGTGAAAGTTAAATGCTTACAAATCAACATTTTAAAAATGATCTTTTGTAAATGAAAAAACTTGTATTAATGTTTTAACATCTTAAAATAACACTAACTCATTTTTTAATAACTCTTTTTAGAGAAAAATGCAATTTAAACTTATTTCATTGATGTTTTAAAAGTGATTAATGTACATATGTCTTCTTTAATAAAAACACTGATCTCATCTCTGACTATGTCTTTATTTCTTAAAAAGTTTTAATATAGAACTACTTTAGAACTACTGAACATGGGAAATTTTCCCACGCTTCAGATGTTCAACCCATAAGTCCGATTTTCCCACGGTGTATGTACAGCCCATAAGTGGGAGGAGCTAGCGTGGGAATATTCCCATGTCAAAAAGGGGGCGGGGCTTAGAGGGTCATAAATCACTCAAAAGTGACACATTGTGTCCCTCTATACTCTCTCTGACTTCTTGTTATGTTATATTAACCAGCCAGTAGTCAATTTTTCACCCACTGAACATATTTGTATGTTCAGATATGAACTCTTGCATTACAATGCATTGAATAAACTACTTCATACCTCATGTGCAATGAAAAGATAACATGGGTTATGAACATAACTCATTGCACAAACGATCTAAGAATTAGCGTTGAATAATAATGTATTATTATATCTAACTATAACAGTTCGATCTTTGCAGTGGAGTTTGATCGTGTGTGAAATGCAATGCAACAGCACAAATTGTATTTCCTCAAAGCACAACGCAATGAGTTTGGGAATGAGTGAGTTCTGGTGTGCAATGCAATGCAAGAAGTGCAAAGGCTTATGTTATTCTTCAATGCACAACGTCAGATCGTTTGTGCAATGCAATGCAATAACACACAGGTTATGTCTTTAATGAACATGGGATTGAGTTAGTTCTGGTGTGCAATGCAATGCAAAAAGTGCATAGCCTATGTTATTCTTCAATGCACAACCCCAGCTAGCAGGGAACGTTCTTAGAACTTTGACTAACATTCCATACTAGTTTGGTTAATGTTCTGAAGAAAACATTTGAATGTAATGTTTAACAAATATTTTAAGGATGTTTTCTCATTTAAAAAAATATTCCTATAACGTTAAATGTAAACTAAGATATATCATTTTAACTGCAACATTCAAAGGATGTTTTGGGAATGTTTCTGAGGTAACAAGTTGTACAATGATCCCAATAAACATTGTCCCAATGTTTCATGATAACAAAAGAAGAACATTCTCTCTGTCACATTAGGAAAATGTTTTGAGGATATCATTGAGAGATGAGATGTTGAATGTTCTTTATAAAACGTTCTTCTAATGTGACGAGTTAACACAATTAGAACATTTTACTTGCAACATTTTGAGCATATTTTGGGAATGTTGTTAAAGTTAAAGTTTGTACAATGATCTCAATATAACATTGTCCCAATGTTTCATAAAAACAAAAGAAGAACATTTTACTTGCAACATTTTGAGCATATTTTGGGAATGTTGTTAAAGTTAAAGTTTGTACAATGATCTCAAAATAACATTGTCCCAATGTTTCATGATAACAAAAGAAGAACATTTTACTTGCAACATTTTGAGCATATTTTGGGAATGTTGTTAAAGTTAAAGTTTGTACAATGATCTCAATATAACATTGTCCCAATGTTTCGTGAAAACAAAAGAAGAACATTCTACTTGCAACATTTTGAGCATATTTTGGGAATGTTGTTAAAGTTAAAGTTTGTACAATGATCTCAATATAACATTGTCCCAATGTTTCATAAAAACAAAAGAAGAACATTTTACTTGCAACATTTTGAGCATATTTTGGGAATGTTGTTAAAGTTAAAGTTTGTACAATGATCTCAAAATAACATTGTCCCAATGTTTCATGATAATAAAAGAAGAACATTTTACTTGCAACATTTTGAGCATATTTTGGGAATGTTGTTAAAGTTAAAGTTTGTACAATGATCTCAATATAACATTGTCCCAATGTTTTGTGAAAACAAAAGAAGAACATTCTACTTGCAACATTTTGAGCATATTTTGGGAATGTTGTTAAAGTTAAAGTTTGTACAATGATCTCAAAATAACATTGTCCCAATGTTTCATGATAACAAAAGAAGAACATTCTCTCTGTCACATTAGGAAAATGTTTTGAGGATATCATTGAGAGATGAGATGTTGAATGTTCTTTATAAAACGTTCTTCTAATGTGACGAGTTAACACAATTAGAACATTTTACTTGCAACATTTTGAGCATATTTTGGGAATGTTGTTAAAGTTAAAGTTTGTACAATGATCTCAATATAACATTGTCCCAATGTTTCATGAAAACAAAAGAAGAACAGTTTACTTGCAACATTTTGAGCATATTTTGGGAATGTTGTTAAAGTTAAAGTTTGTACAATGATCTCAATATAACATTGTCCCAATGTTTCGTGAAAACAAAAGAAGAACATTGTACTTGCAACATTTTGAGCATATTTTGGGAATGTTGTTAAAGTTAAAGTTTGTACAATGATCTCAAAATAACATTGTCCCAATGTTTCGTGAAAACAAAAGAAGAACATTCTACTTGCAACATTTTGAGCATATTTTGGGAATGTTGTTAAAGTTAAAGTTTGCACAATGATCTCAAAATAACATTGTCCCAATGTTTCATGATAACAAAAAAAGAACATTCTCTCTGTCACATTAGGAAAATGTTTTGAGGATATTATTGAGAGATGAGATGTTGAATGTTCTTTATAAAACGTTCTTGTAATGTGATGTGTTAACAAAACTAGAACATTTTAAATGTAACATTTTGAGGATGTTTTGAGGATGTTGTTGAGATAAAAGATTAAATAATGTTCTCAGTAAAACATTGGCACAATGTTCCATAATAACAGAGGAGGAACATTATCAAATCAACGTTCGTAAAATGTTTGAGGATATCACTGAGACCTGAGATGATAAGTGTTTTTTATAAAACGTTCTTGTAATGTGACGTGTTAACAAAACTAGAACATTTTAAATGTAACATTTAGCAATCAAACTACACAATTATTGTTAAATTGAGCTTGCTGGTCAGACAGCAGGCCAACAGGGTTCACGATGGAACATATGGTGCGTTTAAGTCCTCCTGGGAAGTTTGTATTCATGAGGTTTTACAATTTTTTTTAATGTTTTAAATTAATGAAGCCACTGTAAACTTTATAATCACATATTATATTGTTATATTATAATGCTATCATATTTTGTGCAGGCATTAGCTTACTTCATTGTCACTGCTGAATACCTAAGTATAGTGGTATTCCACAATGTTTCTCACTGACACACCCCTAACTCTTCAAGATCGGGGTTAAAGAAAATCCTGAGCTTCCTACTCATATTCTCATCATTGTGGTGGCGTTCAACTTGTAAATACGATCTTTATGACATGACTTGAATGCACCAATAGCTCTAGCTTAATTAGGGACAATCCATACAAACACTCTTTGCTAAAATACATTACAGACTGTCACAGTGAGAAGTTCTTTGTCCTGTATCAACGCTAAAGGCCTAACCACTGCAGTCAATACCTTGGAGTCTATCCATGCTGTTAAATAAAAGTCTGTAGACAAGGGTTAGGGTTAGGGTTAGGGTTAACCTTAACCCTTAATTTCTAACCCAGACCCGGTTTCACAGAGTTTAGATTAAGCCAGGATTAGGCCTTATAGTGGAGCGGCTAAGTGATATAATCGTTCAGTTTATGATACAAGCGTGAAAATTGGCATGAGCAGTCTCCATGGGTCACTTGACAAGAAAATTGTCCGAGCCACTTGAAATTTCAAGATGGCGGCCATTTTTCAAGATGACCGACACCTTAGTGGAGCAGTTAAGTGGTTTATAGTGGTTTATTTGGTGATACAAGCATGAAAATTGGCATGAGCAATCTCTGATGGTCACTAGACAATAAGCCACCCACAGCTACTTGAAATTTCAAGATGGCGGCCATTTTTCAAGATGGCCACCACCTTAGTGGAGCAATTAGGCTTAAGAAATCATGTAGTTGGTGATACAATCATGAAAATTGCCATGAGCTGTCTCAAAGGGTCATTTGACAAGAAACCGCCCACAGCAACATAAAATTTCAAGATGGCAGCAATTTTTCAGGATTACTGCCGCCCGCCATGTGGATCTTTAAATGATACATTTTCTCATAGAAATGTATTGGGTTCCTCAAAAGACTCTGTCAAGAGAGGTAGTTTGACTGTGTTTTGTCTGACTCCTCACCCATGACCTGTCCAGTTTGGTAAAGCCTGTCAGGAGTTGCCTCCCACCGGCATAGCTCTCAGGGTTCATTGAGGTACACAAGCTCCCTTACAAGGTAACAGTCACAAGGGAGGTTTTTTTTTTTTTTTTTTTTTTTTTTAAACTAACAGTTATTAAACATGTCAGATTAATACTGAGAGGTGGGGAAACAAAAATAAGATTAATAAATTAGCACAGTTGTGGTGCTGAACGGACAGTGCACCAAACAAAAAATTGAGCAATGACTAATACTGAATGTCAATAAGAACAGATCCAGAGGCAACAGCGACTCTGGCTGACACAGCCATGGAACCATGACAAACAGAAAGTATCTCAAACAATACTAAGGAACTAAACTGAAAATGTCACAGTGATAGTCTGGTGACAAAATAAAACATGATGCGCCGATGTGACGAGGGGAAGCCGAGCCATAGGCCTACACCGGAAAACATAGAGGACTAACACTGGCAAAAGAAACATGCAAATAGGTTCTAGCAGGGGCAACTACATAGGCATGTGCAACTGAGTCCATATCTGAAGCACTTACACCTTCCAGTACATGCCTTGTTGCACCCACATGTATGGGATACAACTAAGTTCATGCCTTAACCCTACACTTAGTCCGATCGTTCATCCAATGCCATTTATATCCCGTGCGATCTGTACACCATCCGGTTAACTAAAACCCCATTAACCTTGGCTCGGCTCTCCCGCTCTGGCACAACCTGTCAATTCAGGTGCGGCTATCTAACTGTTTTGGGGTAGATTAGACAGCATTTGGGATACTAACTTTACAATTAGCTAACATTGAACCCCACTCTGAGTTTAACAGCAGTGATATATCACCAGTGTGCCCTGGTAGTGCAGATATTCACTCTTGTCTAATCTATCTATAATCAACAAATCAACACAACTGTATTTTGATGCGTTAAAAGTTTTTCTTTAGAATAATCTAAAACATATAAAATAAAATGACACCAAATCGTCCTTAATGAAAAAAAAACAATACATTTCTATCGGAAAATTTATCTTTTGAGGATCCAGGGGTCGGCCATCTTGAAAATAGAAATTTCAAGTGGCTGAGAGTGTTTTCTTGTCAAGCAACCCTTAGAGACTGCTCATACCAATTTGCATGCTTATGTCACTAACTAAACAATTATATCGCTTAACTGCTCCATTTAGGTGATGGTAATCTTGAAAAAAAAGGCCGCCATCTTGAAATTTCAAGTGGCTGTGGGCGGTTTCTTGTCAAATGACCCTTTGAGACAGCTCATGGCAATTTTCATGCTTGTATCACCAACTAAATGATTTCTTAAGCCTAATTGCTCCACTAAGGTGGTGGCCATCTTGAAAAATCTTGAAATTTCAAGTAGCTGTAGGTGGCTTATTGTGAAAGTGACCCACAGAGACTGCTCATGCCAATTTTCATGGTTGTATCACCAAATAATCCACTATATCACTTAACTGCTCCACTAACGTGTCGGCCATCTTGAAAAATGGCCGCCATCTTGAAATTTCAAGTGGCTCGGACAATTTTCTTGTCAAGTGACCCATGGAGACTGCTCATGCCAATTTTCACGCTTGTATCATAAACTGGACGATTCTGCCAAACATAAGCACTTAGCCGCTCCACTATTAGTGCATTTTAATTAGCTTTTAAAAATGTGCCTTAGAAAAAATAAAAAAAATAAACATTACTGGTGTGCATCTTGAGACAAAACAATGGCACTGACATATTTTAAGATATGTCAGTGCAAGTTGCTTTCAGGTAAAACAGCTCAAACGTGCATTTTAGTCTGGGACTACAGGCTTAAACCTTGCCTGTGAAACCCGGGGTATATGTTGCAACTTGCATAGAATTATGCCAATGTTAGCAAAGTGTTGCGTTGGACAGAGGATTAACCAACAGGTTGTGTAACAGTGCCACACAGGGTGAAAAGCAAGTTGACATTATTAGGCATAAGAGTGTTTCTAAAGGAAAGGTCAATATTTTGTTAAAGTGCAAAAGGATCATTAGGCTATGGGTCACATGAATGTAACTCTAATGTCACCATGACACCAAACCATTAGTTTGTTAACCATGTAGGTAGGTATACAGAATTTTATATGAATAGCTTACATATGCAATGTTTGCTCTGTTTTATATATAATATGTTTGCTCTTTTAAATTGCTTGGCAGAGCAGTGGTAAATATATGTTGTTATATATGGTATATATTATTTATGTTATTTATTATTATTATTTATATGTTATTGTAAGTTTAATTTTTAATCATGTACTGCAATGAAGACACCATTTAACCAATTGATTAAATATAACAGCCAGCTTACAAATACAACTAAATAAATAGCACGTGTACATTTTTTTCATATTCTTTCTTTTAAAACATGTCATCTTTTCCTGTAATTGCAATGTTACCACATTATTGGCTGTCTCTTCGAGTTGTTTTGAGCATGATTGGTTATTCAGACTGTCATCCAGGAATCTGGCCAATGACAGCTATGGACGCCTTTTACTGGTCAAGTTTGAATATTCGTCTGTTGGAGTGAGTGAGTGAGTGTGTGTGTGTGCTGCTCGGGATCTTCAGTACTAGCCTCCTTCGGTTCTGTGGCTTTTACATTGTTTAAAACATGGATTATTTTGCATCGTAGGCCCTACTGTTACATTTTTATTTTGAGCGAGTTGCGGGATGTAAATGGACAACGAATTTTAACAATGTACGTGTAACGGACATATCGCAATCTGCGGAAGGTAAATAACTTTATTTTATATAAAAATACATTCTGCTACATCAAAATATAGTGTGTTAAATTGAGAATCTAATGTTAAATGCGATTGGAGCAATATCGATATTATGTCAATGTTTCAGGCTAAGCATGTGTAAATATTGTCAGCTAACTTAGTTTTTGATAAAAAATAAAATAAAACTCAGCATAGGAGCTTTACAATGAGTGAACTGAGAACATTGTGTCTTTATACAGAGAGGAACGTACTCGGTTACCTAATGTAACCTCGGTTCTCTCTAGAAGAGGGAACGAGTATTGCGTAAGTTGCTTACGCTACGGGAAAGTCTTCTTTCTTCGAGATCTGAAGCCAAAAATTATCCTTAATTTTGTATTCATTGTCAACGCAGTGCGGCAGCCGGCAGACCAAGGCAGGCTGTATAAGCGTGCTCATTGGCTGCTCGGCGGCAACTGCTTAAGCCTATCAGTGAGCCTCGTGAAACGTGGCCTCCAATGAGGGCGCTTCGCGCCCTCCACACCCTTCTAACCGTCAAGATGGGTGTGGCCAGAGTGTATATAACGAAGGCTCACAGGCTGAATATCTGGTTTTCGTAGTCTGAAGCGCAAAAGCTCGTGGCGCGACACGGCAGGTTACGCAATACTCGTTCCCTCTTCTAGAGAGAACCGAGGTTACATTAGGTAACCGAGTATGTTCTCTTACGAGAGGTTCTCTCGTATTGCGTAAGTTGCTTACGCTACGGGAACCCATTGTCAACGCCGTGCGCGCCGAGCATCCAGCACTTGAAACCCAGGGAGACCGGGGAAAACATTCTGCTGGAACAGGTGGCCGGTCGGAGAGACGGGCCAACACAGTACAAAGCACTTCACTCAGTGTATAAAATAGAGCGGCGCCGCCGGTCTATAAGTATATATCAGTGCAAAACAGTGGGGCCGGCAGCGCGAGCCCACACAGTACATAAGCACACATTAGGGGAAGAAAAGAGCGACATCATCGGTCTTTTACGAAGAGAATAACCCCCCGCGCAGCAGAGTGGAAGACGGGCGGCCAGCAGCGCGGGCCAGCACCGGTAAAAAGCGCGTAACGGGGAAAGAGAAACAGAGCGGACCAGCCGGTCTGAGTATAAAACACTTCACCCTAAGTAACATGCCAGAAATATCGTCAGCATGCGAACGTAGTCTGCACATGAGCGACTGGGCAGAGCATACATGTCACTTATACTGACAGCAATTTAGCCTGTAAGGCGGGAACTTCCAGGTTATAAAACCTCACGAATGTCGATGGGGAGGCCCAGCCCGCCGCCATACAAATATCGTGGATAGAAATTCCACTGGACCATGCCCACGAAGAGGCCATGCTTCTAGTAGAGTGGGCTCTGATACCCAGAGGGCACTGCAGGTGTTTGGAGGCATAAGCTGCTGCAAGAACGGTGGTTGCGCGCAGGCGAGCGGGTAGATATACCGGCTCGTTGGCTGCGAGGTATCTGCAGTAGCCATGGCAACGGGGACTGACAGAGCGTGAAGCTTTGACGGTGGTCCAACCGCAGCGGGACTTAACCGTCTTTTCTTCCCTCGTGTATAGAGGCTCAATAATAATCGAGCACCATGAGTAGGAGGGGTGCGAGAGGCGGGTTCGCTTTCTGTATGTAAGAAAAGCTGGCCGCGAGCTCGGAGAAGCGAACAGCATACATTTTATCTGTTGCAAGAGCCGGGATCGAACACGGGTCTCTGGCGCGAAAGCCTATAATTCTGCCACTGTACCACAGGGGAGAACACAATAGCTTTCGGTTAGCGCGAGCATATAAGTGAGCGACCTCAAGTTTGTTTGCAGGCGTGCGTGTAATAAAAACAGGCTCGTTTACTGCAATAGTAATATTTCCAGCCGCCTGAACTTAAGAGCGGACTGAGATCTGCGCGGCCCAACAAGGGGGAGAGCGGGTTCGCTTTCTGTAAGTAAGAAAAGCTTGCCGCGAGCTTGGAGAAGCGAACAGCATACATTTTTATCTGCCGCGAGAGCCGGGATCGAACCCGGATCCCTGGCGCAAAAGCCTAAGATTCTGCCACTGAGCCACAGGGGAGAATACATTAGCTTTCGGTTAGAGCGAGCATATAAGAGCGTCATGTCTTGCGACGGCGTTTGCTTGCAGGCGTGCGTGTATTTATAACAGGCTCGTATACTGCAATATGAACAATTCCAGTCGCCTGAACTCAAGAGGGGACTGAGAAATGTGTGAGGAATGGAGGTAGGTCCGGCCAGGGCGGGACGAAAACACTCTATTCTCCTTTCGCCGGTGAGTGACGCGCGAGGACGGAGTAGCTTTCTTGTAACGTAAAGAGAGCTCCAGGACCGTCCGCTTCTGCCATCCCTTGTGAGCGGCGCAGTAGCGCGGCTCGAACAAAGGGAGAGGAAGCTCGCTCCGAGACCGTCCACTTCTGCCATCCCTTGTGAGCGGCGCAGTAGCGCGGCTCGAACAGAGAGAGTGTATCTATCTCATTCGCCTCATCCCCTGACCGGCGGCGCGGGCGAGAGCCGGCGGTTGAACGGCTGGGAGGGGGGGCGGAGAGGGCGAGAGAGAAGCTCGAGGGAGAAGTTCCGGCGAGCTCCTCAGTCACATCAGTGTCCGGAGGTCTCTGCGAGCGGCGCTTCTTCTTGGCAGGGACAGGCGGAATGACAGCTTGGTCGAAAACTTCAAGTCGAGCCCGCAGGGTCGACATTGAAAGTTCTTCGCACTCGGGGCAGCCGCCCGTAGAGAGTGCGGTGGCGGCGTGCTCGTGGCCCAGGCAGAGAGCGCAGATGAGGTGGCGGTCTCCGTTGCTGAGCGGGGCGCGGCACAAGCCGCAGGAAAAAACAAGGCATTTTTAGAAAAACGCCTCGTGCTCTTTTAGAATGAGAGAAAGTATGTGTCGCAGTAGGCGAACACACACAGCAGTAAAAGGATATGTCGCCGGATAGCGTAGCAGGCACGGATGGCTGAAGGCGGCGAAGGCGGCCGGCTTCTTCAGGCGCTGTCCTAGGCTTGCTGGTCGCTGGTTTCAACGGCGGCGGCTCTCAAGATCCAGCGATGCGAAGAGCTTCGCTGAAGACAAGAAAATCAGATATTCAGCCTGTGAGCCTTCGTTATATACACTCTGGCCACACCCATCTTGACAGTTAGAAGGGTGTGGAGGGCGCGAAGCGCCCTCATTGGAGGCCACGTTTCACGAGGCTCACTGATAGGCTTAAGCAGTTGCCGCCGAGCAGCCAATGAGCACGCTTATACAGCCTGCCTTGGTCTGCCGGCTGCCGCACTGCGTTGACAATGAATACAAAATTAAGGATAATTTTTGGCTTCAGATCTCGAAGAAAGAAGACTTTCCCGTAGCGTAAGCAACTTACGCAATACGAGAGAACCTCTCGTAAGAGAACTCGAACCACACTATGCAATGCAAACGTTAGGCTTTTGAATATTGTTGATCGCGGGATATCGGCCTACCAATCCGTCAAAATGATGAGTCATCATAATATGTTTTTGAGCTGGTGAGTAAAATTTTGCAAGCTTTTGCAAATGTCTCTTTTAGTAAGTAAATACAAATAGCTAATAATATTGCTGTATGTGTGTGTTTCCCTCATTATCCAGGAATTTTGGGAATAAATATTATCCAGCCACACGGTCTTCAGTTGGTGAGTATTGTCATAGTAAAATAGAGGCAGAACATGTAAACTCTGCTCAAAGGCACACTGTTCCAAACCATCCAGATTTTACCTGTCTTCTTGATATGAGTTTACAGGCCTAGCTGACCCCAACATAAATGTCCTTTCAAAATGAAATTATTTTCAAACCTGTATGACTTACTTCTGTGAAACACAAGAATGTTGGGAATAAAACAACACTGGAACCCATAACATTGGAACCCATTTTATGGAAAAAACAAAACAGTGAAGGCATTTCTCAAGATATCTTAATTAAGGTTATACAAAATAAATTCATACAGTTTTGGAACAACATGGAGTAAATAACGAGAGAACTCTATTTTTTTGGATGAGCTGTTCTTTTTAGGACATGTTCCCAGGGTCCTTTGCTAAATTAAAACATGGTTTTTATTATAGTAAAAGTGTAGAAACCATGTTTTTATGGTGGATTGATTACAATAATTTATTACCATTTAGTTAGTGTAGCAAAACCATGGTTATTGTTAGTAAGGGTTCTCCAGATTTATATAACACTTAAGGAACACATAAAAAATGGTTCTATGTCACCCAGATCAATAGTCTGTTAAAGGGATAGTTCACCCAAAAATGAAAATGCTGTCCTCATTTACTCACCCTCATGTTGTTCCAAACTTGTATGACTTTCTTTCTTCTGCTGAACACAAAAGAAGGTATTTTGAAGAAAGTCGGTAACCAAACGACTGATGGACCCCATTGACTTCCATAGTAGGAAAAAAAAATACTATGGAAGTGTGAATGAATTTTAATTGATCAACTTCAATTAATCAACTAACATTTGTTTTTCTTGCAGGAATAACATTCATATGCTTTTAATGTGTCAAAACTCTTTGGGGAAAAACTTGTGACTTTGAGTATGTGTCTATGAGTAAAAATAACATAGTTTTGGGAAGTAAACCTAGACAGTCTGTTAGAACAAATTAAGCCATCGTTAGAACCTTGTGATAAGTAATCACAAGATCAGAGTTTGCTTTACCTAGTAACAGAGGGGTTTGCATATGAAGAACCAATCAAATAGTGGGGAAATTATGTAATGCAGCATGAAATTTATGCCATACCTCTATACTATAAAAACTGTTGTATATGTGTTTTTCGGGGGGATTCTCAATGGAATTTGTCTGAGATCCTCCGGCCTTGCTTCTTGGGAGAGATTCCCTGAGAACTGCTCGGGAAGATCTCCTGGCCGTGATTAAAGCATTTAAAGGACATTTGCAGGTCTGTTTGTCAATTTATTCCTGCGCAGGAAGCTAGTTTAGGGAAGCAAGTTAGTTAGAAACTCGGCCAGTTGTCGACTGAAGACGCAAGAGCAGAGAGTTTAAGGTATTGGTGTCGAGAGCAGACGCCAGGGATATTAAGGCAGGTGTCGAGTGTAGACGCCCCGGATATTAAGGCAGGTGTCGAGTGTAGACGCCCCGGATATTAAGGCAGGTGTCGAGTGCAGACGCCCCAGATAGTTAGGTTTAGGGAAAAATCCACGACATTTTGGCGAGCCAGAAATCCAGGAGTCCTCGGAATCTCCCTCTGTCGGATGGATGGGACGAGGAACCACGTTGTCTTCACTCTGCAGACTGCAGAACCCTGTTCGACAGAGGGACCATTCCAGTCGGGCTAAAAGGACCTAAAGTATTAAGGTAGGATGGACAGACTTGACATTTTTCCTTTGAAATGCTTCTAAATTAATTAAAATGTTTAATTAAAAATTGGCTTTTCTGTTAAGTAACATTTTGAAGAAAACTGGTAATTCAGATTTAAGGTTTTAAAGAGAAAAAAAGATATGTTTTTTACCTTTGCTAATAAGGGCAATGAATGATTATGGTTAAATTCAACCAAATTAGTATATGTTGAGTATTTTATTTGTTGTTTTTGAGAGTGCGCCTAGAAAGCTCTTAATGAAACTTTGTTCTGCAAATAGCAACTAGTCATGCTGGAAACCAGATTTGAGAGGGAAAATACTCTGAGATGCTGTAGTAATGAAACTTGCTTTTTGTTTGAAATTTTGTTTGAAAAAGACTTTGATTTTGATTGAATTAAATAAAGGTTAATAAAGAAGGATAAAGAGAGAAATGTTGAAATAAGATCAATAGATAATTTAAAAAAATGAAGAAATTGTTAAAATTATAAATCATAATAATAGGAATATGCATTCTGTGATAATTAGGAAATTTTGAGTAATGAAGAAACTTTTATGAGTTAGACTTTGATTTATTAAAGTAGATGAGATATATAAAACTGAGCAATAGAATTTAAGCAATTCACTGCTTTTGCTCTTAAAGTGATGAAAAAATAATAAGATATTAAATGCAGGTGTTTAAATATTATACTTTCTATATGAAGGCATCTAGAATTTGTATCCCGTTATCCCTGGGAGACAGTGTGAAAAAATGATTTTGATCTAAGAGATTCTAAGAGTCAATGGTTTATGTCTAACTAAGATCATTTTTTGTGCATTGTGCATAGTATGAGAATGTGATTGGGTGACCAACTTTAAATATAAATTGTGATTTGAACAAGCACATAACTGACATCTTACAGTGATTTGAACAGGCACATAACAGACATATTACAGTCATTTTATTTTAGTTTCTGGTAAAAGAGAAAAGACAAAGAATTCTTTTGTTTACATTATACACTGTGTTATAATTAGAGGAGTTTTCCTGCTTTTTCCTGCACCTTTGCAAAGAAGAAGTGCTTGCTTTTTTCCGCAATGAAGGACTAAGCTTTTTAATAAATTGAAGAATTGCTGTGTTGTAAACCAGAAGAGACTTTTGGAAATTAAGCTGTTTAATTTGATTTTTGCGGTTCTCTGAGTGTTCAAGATTTCAGACAGCTGCCTTGAAAAAGTGGGATGACTGCAGAAAAATAAAAGAGGAAGTGGGGCCTGCAGCCGCCATCCTGAAAGAGGAAGTTGAGATTTCTGAGAGGGGTCAGAATGGGGAGACTGATTCAGCCTGCAGGGGTGACAGTTCACTTGAGACTTTTCCTAAAGACAATTTTGCCATGCATTATGACATTTTGTGGCAGGAGATGCAAAAGTCAGACCGATGAGAGAGCCATCACAGCCTGACGATCCACTGTATCAGCCTGAAGTTCAACTGAATGACAATCCACACAGAAAGACAATCAGCCGTGTGGGCTAGGTGCTGCATTTTCAATGATCACTACAGAGACCGTTTCAAATGTAGTTATTATTTAACTTGATTGTTTTTGATTATCCACTGGTTTCAGCAATTTTTCATATTCTTCTCTGTTTAAACTAACTCTTTGAATCTGCTTTCAATAGATACCAGTGAGTAACAGCTCTTCTGCAGGAAGTTAAATAGCGGAAGTTAACATTCAGTTAAAACTGAGAGTTATGTAAAAGCATTAATAGGTTATTGACATTGCAGAATTCTATGGAAAAGAAAAATACAATATAGGCCACAGGACGTCTAAAGAGAAATTATGACTAGAAAAGCAAAAATATTGGTCACTCCATTTCATTTAAAAGGTAATTTTCTGGATTCAATAGAAACAATTAATTTTTCTAATTATAGACTTTTGAAATCACATGCTGTCATCACAAGGGGTACGAGATAGAAATGTTATTTTTTATTTTTGTCCATGGATCTAAGATTGTGTGAAGATTTCTAAATCTTCTTTTAAATAGCTTATGAGCAACAACAAAAAGTTTGAAAAATTTAAATTGTGCAAAGAATGACAAATTGCATTTGAGAAATTAAAACTGATTCTCTCAACTGCAATTGTAGGTCTATACGATTATTATTTAAAGTGTTTAATCTATTTGATTTTTGAAAAGTTAGGTTTACGTTCACTGTGTGAACTCAAACACATGGCGACTACATCGGACAATTGAAAATGTATATCCTAACGTTCAGACACTGTCGCAAGGGGAATGCCACAGTGTGTCTACGTTCAGTAGTTTCTGTCGTCGTTGAACTTTGTTACCGTTCAGATTTAGTGGTATTCCACACATAATAAATATATGTTCCCCATTCAGTTCATAAACTGCTATGGCAGACAAGAATGTATGAATCTCTGGCCAGAGAGGGGTGTGTGAAAGTGAGTGTGTGAAATATGGTGTTCAGAGACAAATAAATTATGTCAATCAAAACAGCTGTATCTAAATTTATAAAATATGCCCACAGGTTAAAATACGCCCACAGGTTAAAATATACCCAACAAAACAACGACCCTGGATGATTTTGACTAACTATCCTGGTCTGGGTTTATTGTTGTGGCAGAAATAAACAATGCTACACCTGCACAGCGTATAACTTTGGGAAGGCAGAGAGCAAGCAAGCTTGCCCTGTCCACCCCATATTTAACTTTTTACTTTTTACAGGATGTCATGATGGATCTCATCGAACAGAACTGATTCTGTTCCAAATGTATAAAATATTGTCTTGTTGCTGTTTAACATGAAATTTTACAGGTCTCATCAAAAAAGGACGACCGGTCGGACAAGCAGATGAGTCCGGCGACATGATACATGTTGTAATTAAAAAAAAAATACTTAAGGTCTCCATTCACAGGTTGTTTTTGTGGTTCACTCCACAAACAAGGTCCCATCTGGGGTGCGGTGACACCTCCGTCCAAGCATCTCGACTTGAACTACACCAACCAGCCCTCAGCAACCACACACGCCAACGCCAAACGTCAACACCAACGACAACGCACAGCGTCAAGTGAGGGACAAAGGAAGTGCTAGTTTAACTTTCCTCCCTTGCCAACGTGGGAACGCCCATTGCTACGGTTCGCAAAGAATCACCCTGGTGAAGTTGGAACGTCCATGGGGCAACGAGATGATCAACACATCTGGAGGAAGATGTGGACCAACTAATGGTTTAAGCTTAGCATGATAATTAATTTTGTGTGATGTTTATTGATGTTGTATTTGTTTCAATCAAACTGTACTGTACTGAGTATTTAGATCTCATGATTTGAACAATTACTGATTAATTTGAAAATATTTCAGGTACATGTAAATTGGAAAGAGGAAAATCTCTTAATTCTGTAGAGTATAGGGACTCTAAATAGGTACATTACTGTAAAGATAAAAATAATCTAGGGACTATTTTTGAAGAAACTTTAAGGTTTTAGAACCCTAATTCAGATATCATAGATGCTAAAAAAATTTAATAGTTGTAATAGTTGTTCTCTAATAAGAGAGGATAAGTTACTTTGCCAGACTAGGTCCGAATAGATAAATTGGGTAAACTTCTATAGCGATTAATTAATGACTACATTAAATATTTTTTAGGTGTTTCCATTTGTTAAAATAGCAAAAGAAAAACTTTCAAAATGAGATTGATTTTGGGAAATAATTTCTGGAATATTATTAGTTAGAGAAGTTACCAGTGTGATTATTGAAATGTTCCTTTCATGTATTGTCTAATGTCTGTATTTGATATCTGAGAGGTGACTGCGGGTCTAGTCTATCTAGGAATACAGTAACAGTGCTTGCTTATTTAGCCCGGCTTCCAGAAATGAAATATGGACTTGCTTTGTTGAGAAAGGTCCTCAACGTGTTAAAATATATATATATATTTATATATGTAGGGGGCACAAAGTTAAAACCAAGACCAAGAACAATGTAACTCAAATATGTTAAATTTAAACTAAAATGAATCAAAACAGTTAAGACATTTCAGTGAAATAGAATATTTGCTCATAAAGCAAAATTCTAAAAAGCTTTCTTAATTCAGAATGAAGTTACAGATTTAATGATCTGGATCAATGGATCCATTATGAGCTATTCCGCATTGCAACAAATAGAGGCAGGACATGTTATGTCCATCAGTTAATTCTGGGAAAATAGGATTTTAAGATGGGTAATTAATGATTAAATAGCATATCAGTAGCTAAAGCTATTATCATGGCAAGAATGTCATTATTTGAAATTAATTTTCAAATAATGACATTGTTTGAAACAAAATAATACAATTATTGATATTTGTGTTAAGGATAAAAATGAAAGATTTTAGAACTTGGTTGGTTAGATTTTATTACACAGATCCTTAAATAGATCTTATCTTACTAAGTAAAACAATCGCCTGCTTGAATTAAAAGCTAGTAAAATAAGGTTAATAAAATTGGTCCAGCAGCAGTATCAGCCTGTTAAAGGCCTAATAGATCAATGCGATTCAAAATCCAGAGAAAGATGATAATTAAACTTGACTCAAGGTCTACTAAAGTTATAAAGGCAATGTACTATGGTATGTTTAGTGTTTTACTAAAGATAGAATTAGATTGCTTGAAGATAGAATGTTGGGAAGAGGATAACGGAGATGGAGAAGATGGTATGTGTATGTGGAAGATGGTATGTGTATGTGGTAACATTGTAAATGGGTTGTATTTTCATTACAACTTAGGATGCTGATTGAAGGAATATTTGACAGGTATTATAAAGTAAAAGATGGAACATGGTATGATTAGAGATATCAGGTGGTATTAAAGTCACTGACTTATAATAGGATGATTTGGGAAAGGTAAATTAGATTGCAGGTAAATCATGCAGGTATGGAATAATTCATTAGAGTAATTAAAGTTCCAGCTATTTGGTCGTATAATGTAAAATTACGACCAGAGAAGGGAATGTGAATGAATTTTAATTGATCAACTTCAATTAATCAACTAACATTTGTTTTTCTTGCAGGAATAACATTCATATGCTTTTAATGTGTCAAAACTCTTTGGGGAAAAACTTGTGACTTTGAGTATGTGTCTATGAGTAAAAATAACATAGTTTTGGGAAGTAAACCTAGACAGTCTGTTAGAACAAATTAAGCCATCGTTAGAACCTTGTGATAAGTAATCACAAGATCAGAGTTTGCTTTACCTAGTAACAGAGGGGTTTGCATATGAAGAACCAATCAAATAGTGGGGAAATTATGTAATGCAGCATGAAATTTATGCCATACCTCTATACTATAAAAACTGTTGTATATGTGTTTTTCGGGGGGATTCTCAATGGAATTTGTCTGAGATCCTCCGGCCTTGCTTCTTGGGAGAGATTCCCTGAGAACTGCTCGGGAAGATCTCCTGGCCGTGATTAAAGCATTTAAAGGACATTTGCAGGTCTGTTTGTCAATTTATTCCTGCGCAGGAAGCTAGTTTAGGGAAGCAAGTTAGTTAGAAACTCGGCCAGTTGTCGACTGAAGACGCAAGAGCAGAGAGTTTAAGGTATTGGTGTCGAGAGCAGACGCCAGGGATATTAAGGCAGGTGTCGAGTGTAGACGCCCCGGATATTAAGGCAGGTGTCGAGTGTAGACGCCCCGGATATTAAGGCAGGTGTCGAGTGCAGACGCCCCAGATAGTTAGGTTTAGGGAAAAATCCACGACAGAAGTCAATGGGGACCAGCAACTGTTTAATTACCAACCTTCTTTAAAATATCTTCTTTTGTGTTCAGCAGAAGAAAGGAAATCATACAGGTTTGGAACAACATGAGGGTGAGTAAATGATGACAGCATTTTCATTTTTGGGTGAACTATCCCTTTAACACACACACTTTTTAATTTTTCTTAAGATCAAACATTGGAACAATGTTTACGGAGCAGAACAGGCACCAACAGAGAAACAAGTCCATCACTAGTAAGTATCCACTGCAGTTTATAAAACCGTAGTCAATTTTAAAGGCACAATGCACTCCAAAATAAAAATGATCTCTTTTTTTCTCCCTCGTGCCATCCCAGATGTATAGGGCTTTCTTTCCACAGAGATTTTTAGAAAAACTAGATGTACCGCCATATTTTATGTACAAAATATGACCGCCGCTCAGGCCTGCACTGGCTTTCCACAAAAAGAAATGACGTGGAGCAATTCGGCTGTATTGCGTGTTTATGTATATACCTAAAAAAAGTAGTAGTATGTGCATGTCTGTCTGTGTGTATGTGTGTGTGTGTGTGTATGTGTGTGTGTTTGTGTATGTGTGTGTCTGTGTGTGTGTGTGTCTGTGCGTGTATGTATGCGTGCGTACATGTGTGTGCGCGTGTGTGTTTGTGTGTGTGTCTGTGCATGTGGATTTGTATGTGTGTGTGTATGGGTGTGTGTCTGTGCGTGTGGATGTCAGTGTGTGTGCATGCTTGCGTTTGTTTGTATTCCTGCATGTGTGTGTGTGACAGTCAGGGTTGCCAACTTCAGAAAAGGAAAATGCGGGACAATCGTGGTTATTTATAGGAAAATGAGGGACACTCAAAATATTTGTACTGTATCACACATTGTACGTCATTTCAGTGTCTGCAGTTAAGTTTGTGTTTAAAGGTTATCAGACATAAACACATTTGTATTGCTTAACCTATTTATGTATTTAATTCTAAAAATAATTTTAATGTCATACATGAAAAAAGTCACATTACAAACAAACCATAGTTCAAAATAACAGCATTTATCTAAAATAGAAAGCTTTTTTAACATTATACACTAGGCTTACAGTTCAAAAGTTTGGGGTTAGTAAGATTATTTTTGGGGAAAAAAAATAAAGAAAGTAATTGCCTATATTCAGCATTACTGAAGCGGGAATAAACATCACAGTCTAATTATCTGTTTTGATGACAAGCAGAGTTAGTGTCCCAGTCACACCACTGAGAATGGCCGAAGTTACACATACGGTGTTTTACTCAATTGAGGCTAAAGCAAAGGTTTTTTGATTACTCACTCACTCTTGAGTGTCTGGCGCGAGTGATTTCAATGTTAAGTCAATGTAAAGACGCGTTTACGCGCGTCTAGAGGTCCTGCGGCGCAAAGGCGTTGACTTTGAAATTTACTTTTGTCATTTAAATTGACTTTGTCGGCCCAGCCCGACACATTAACTGTAATTATGAGCCCGAGCCCGATTTAAACCCGACCATTTTTTAATACGTGGGCCGTTATAACCAGGGGTGGCGCCAGGGAAGTTTAGATGAAGCAAAGATGAAGTTGACGATCGCTATCTCCGTAGTGAATGCGCATATATGGAGAAATGCATGGATTACATCAGAGAGTTGCCTATTTCTTTTCGTTTTAAATTGTTTCGTTTAAAGACATTTCAAGCTTTTTTAGATATATTTCTTAATATTCTCTGTGAGGCATACACTGAGTTTCGGTTAATTTATGATGAGATGCGCTCTAGTTAACGTGCAGTGCAAGTGACCGGGGCGCAGCGCGCCTCCATGATTATAGCCTATTGTCTGCTATATTTGCTTCCTATTTATTAAATACATGCAATTCGTTGATGAAAAATGTATTAAAATTAAGATACAATTTATACAAAACGAAATTCACTTTAAAGGAAGGTTTTCTACAAAACAAAACTTAATGAAGTGGTCAAAATCATGCCTGACCCACTCCAAGTCTCCCAATATATTGCACATATCTTACTCGTGCTGTTCACTTTTCATAAATCAACATAGATGAAAAAACAAAACAAAAAAAACATTATAATATTTTAACAAATATGAAACTAAATGAGCTTATTTAATGGCTACAACACATATAGTAGGCCTACAGAATCTTTGTACAAATTTCTGCACATTCATTTACTGCTTCTGAATTTTGCACACATAAGTTCAAAGGCATTTGTTTGTGCATAGTAAAACATATCTGCAACATTTATCAAGTTCATGGATAATTGTGCGTACATTTATTAATTATTATCTTAATGAATAATGCAACAAGGACAAATCATGTAAACTGCCTTGTTTGTTTATTCAGAATGAAATGGATCGCAAATGTATCCAAATGAAGAAACATAAAAAAAAATAAAAAATAAAAAAAACGTGAACAATAATGAACACAGAAAATGAACAAGAATGAACTTTGGATGGCCTAGGAGGAGTAGGCCTAGTAGACTACAACTAATTTAATTCAACAAGGTTTTAGAATATAGAATATTTTTTAAACAAAATAAATATTTTTAAAGTTTATTATCCCGGGCCGGTGTGATGCTTGCGAGTGGAGGAGACGCTGAGCATGACACGTGACGTGTTGCATTTTGTAACACAAGTGCTCGATCAAGGGCCCGGCCCGGGTCGGGCTCGGGCAGAGAATCTGAGCTCTGATTTATCTGATCCTGTCCATTAGCTTTGATCCATGTACGGCTTTTCAGAATGTCACCAAGTACAAATATTTATGTAATTTTTCAGCGTGAAAACTCTAGCTAGCTGGCTGGGAACAATGAAAAGAGTCCAGAGCAGCAAATGCAGTGAATGAAGTTCATGTTCTCATGATTTATTTTTATGAATAAAAATGTTTCAAAACATCCCCCCCTCTGTTTTTTTCACAAATCGCACCCTGTATATAAATATTCTATATTCTAAAACCTTGTTGAATTAAATTAGTTGGTTACAAATACGAAAGGCTTTTGTAATGTCATAACAAGCTGATCATTGGCTGTTGCTCGTAGCGACACGTGACACCACAGGCTATGGAGAGCCCACAGCTCCAGATATTTGGCATGCTAGATATTTGTCTGGCGTCAGCGATGTGTCAGCGAGCGTTTTTGATGCGTCGTTAAGTATTTCACACTTAAAGATTGGCGAGCGCGGATCACCCGCAGATTTGCACGCGATTACAGCCCGACCTGTCGGCGAGCTCGTTAACTTGCAAATCGGGCTTAAAATCCTGTAGTGTGAACTAGCCATAACGTGACACCGATAACCGGAAGAGGGGCGGGTATGACAAAGCCTACATTCTAGGGCTTCCCATTTACACACTTAAATACACCAGCACAAGGGAAAGGGAAATTCCCTACTACTACACATGCAATTTGTCGTTTGTCGTTACATATATATATATATATAAGATGTTCATCAGCTTGGCCAGCTAAAACCAGCTGACCACCAAATTGTCCAGGCTGATCCACTGAAACCAGCTTGATCATACCAGGCTGGGAGACCAGCTAAAACCAGCTAAGCCAGGCTGGGAGACCAACTAAAGCCATCTACTTCCATCTTAAACCAGCTAAGACCAGCCAACCAGCTTAGGCTGGTTTTAGCTGGATTTTTCAGCAGGGAGGCCAGGTGTTGATGTTGACAAGGAAGAGAGCCAAACAGCCAATGTAACAGGTAACGTTACGCTATCGAGCTTATTATCCAGTAGGATTGTCTCGATTATTTGAATAAATTTGATTATTAAAAGAGAAAAAGAAAAACTTTAGTAGCCTACATACGGCGGAGGTGATCCAGCAAAGTCTGACATACTTATTGAAGAATAACTTTTGATTTTTAATAGACAAATAAATAAATAAAAACCCAGAGAAAAGGAGAAGAATTCTCATCGGATATCAAAATAAACAGCAGGCAGCGAGGCAGACAGGAGCAATCGATCAGCGATTCCACAGTGAATGCCAGCGTGAAACACAGTCAACCAAACATATAAAAAGTTATTCTGACTAATTTAATTGGTCTGTTGTACAATATAAAGGGCAAGCTGTGCCGCACAGTCCTACTTGTTATTCCAAACATTTCCCTTGCTGTGAAGACGCTGATTTAGCCTATACAGGATATTGGGATTCGACTGAAGTATGAAGCCTTCTTTATATTAATAGTTAGCATCCAAATGTTACATTGCAAACATGAAAACTTTTGACTGAATGAGAGATGCAAAAACCGTTTCGATTTAAATAAATTTGTTTAGGTTTGGCGTTTAAAATAGGCTAAATGTTGTTTGTAATAAAGGGCACAAGAGAGAATATAGGGCACTATATGTCACTTTGAGTGATTTATTGCCCTTAAGCCCCGCCCCCTTTTTGACCGTGGGAATATTCCCACGCTTGCCCCGCCCCCTTCTACCCCCACCCTCCCACCTCCGGACAGGTCACGTGACCGTGGGAATTTTCCCACGGTACCCTTCCCTACAAAAATCCTCACCCCACCCCCACTTCTGGACAGGTCATGTGACTGTGGGAAAATTTTCCCACGATCCACATTAAAACGTTAAAACAACATGTATTAAAATTATATTGTAGCAACATTGGCTATGAATCATGGCTCATTGAATCAGAACACAAACGCACATTCCTTCTTGCTGTCCCACTCTGAACCCCCGAAGGTAAATCAGTTGTGTTGGCTCCAGTTAGTCTGCAACAAATGGTCTTTAGAGACACTTTATTGCACCTTGGAGGATAACCAGTCAACATATTCCCTTAACTTTGCAAAGTTCTGCATTCCAAACCCCCTTCCCCTCTCTGGACCACAGAGAGATAACGAAACTTTCTATGTTACACACACACACACACACACACACCTTTGGTATTAGAACTTAGGAATACCCCTTTTGATATATGTACAATTCCTGTATGCATGTTTTATTAAGTTGTTTGATCACATAATATGATTTTCTAGTGTCTAGCTCTGAAATTCATTGTTGAAGAATGTTTCTCCAGTGGAATTGCATCCCGTAACCCGATACTCACGGCAGGTCATAAAGTTTGACCACCAATGTTCCAGCGGCACATCAAGCTCCTCTGCTAGAGAGATAACGGAAAGTCAACATTCCGACGCACACACATACACAAACTTTGAATATTAAACTTATAATATAAGCATGTAATTTTTCATATACTCCTGAGTGTTTTCCTAGGTTATATTCACTTCGTTTATGACGTTTATTTGAATGAACAAACCTTAAATGTGTGTAATTATGCATATCTTATGTAACTTTGTGTATTCCTATAATCTTTCATATGACATGTTTTATATCATTTTAAATCTTGAGATTTAACGGAGTTGAATCTCGATAATAGATTGCAATGATATGATTTTTACTATACGAATCGTCTTACTAGAGTATAAAGGCTCAAATTCTGACAACACCATGACTCATTCGAGTGGGCGTTGCCCCAGAGACAAAGAACCTTTTCCCGCTTCAGATCTTTGGACGTTCATTGGTTGTTCGCACGAACAGAGGCGTCAACCCATATTCCCCATAAAGACCGACTCAGGAAATCTCCGACGAGCACTTTCACGAACCCGCTTCGTCAGCGAGAAGATCCATATGGCTCCCTTTTGGGAGCGTTCTCCGTTTATCTTTTTCTTTACGTCTTTTCTTTATTTTCGTCTTCGGACTCAACGAAGCAAACGCAGCAGGCAACTTCAACTCAAAGAGAAAGACTCTTTTGAAAATCCCACTACCGCGCTCACCGGAAGACACGAGAGCGCGAGCCCTGCTTTCTTAAAGAAACACACGCACGCTGCTCTTAGGACACACGCACGAACTCGGCGTTCTTCAGCAACAAAGAGAACCATTTTGCAAGATAAGTTTATTGAACTTTTAATGTGATTTGATTCCTTGCTGTCTCTCAAAAGGTTACATTGCCTGTGATTTTGCCATGCAGAGATCATCTCGGTGATCTCTCTCATCCTGAACTTTAGTTTCACTTTCTCCCTTTCATCCTCTCCCTCTCTCATCTGTTATCCGTTTGGTCTTGTACTGTTTTCATCCGTATGTTTCTGTTGTAAATATATGTATTTACTCTGTGTATACTCGTAGTTTCGATGTAGTATTAGTCCAATTATTAAAAACCCATTATATCCTAGATTGTCTCTGTATAAGTGTTCATTTTACAAGTCAATGAAACGACGATCAAGCTACGCTTTACTAATGCGCTACTGTTAAGTAACCTACATTTTATAAGAACAAGAAAGTAATTTTCATGGCCAGAAAATATAGCTTTCTTCGAATTATAAGAAAGAGATAATTTTGTTGTGAAGTTGATGGAATTAATTTTACGACCAGTTTGCGGGACAAACAACTGTTTAATTAATACATTAATTTCCCTTAAAAATTATTCTGATTAATTGATCTGAAAGAGGGACCTTTTTGGTATATTAATGATTAAATTATAATTCATTGTAATTGAACATTGATGTATACGAATGGGTCTAAATTTCAGTTTCAATAATTTATTAATATTGTAAGAATATAGATGAATCAACCCGATTCATAATTTTGATTCCCTATAATCATTTGAGCTAAGTCGTATTCCTTACAGTTTGGTGGAGATATTTTAGGCACGTTTCAAACTTTGTTTTATGAACAATATTCAATTTCAATCTGTTTATATGGTTATTAATAATTTTTGTGCACACATTTTATGAAATTTTGAAATTGTGAGATAAGTCGCAAACGCGAACTCACTTCTAACTGACCAAGGCAAAAAGCCGAAGTCAGCAACGTTACATTTTTAACAAGTTGCTAAAATATGCCTAGACAATTTTTAACACTGTTAAATGTGAGTAAACTGCAGTCCATAATATGAACCTGTGCCTGTAAAGACGAAACAAAACTCTTTGCAGTGTACATGTTGATATTAATAAACCGCCTATTAAGACGAAGGAATCTCTTTCTAGTGTGAGACGTAAGTCTGATCGGGGCGAGTTTCCCCCCCTCAGCAGTAAGTAAGGCCTGAATAAATTATCGCTAGTTTGAAGTTATGGTTAGTCCAATAATGTCCAGCTAAGACGATTTCTCCTGTGGGTTACTCAGTGACTTAGCTACTCACTGTGAACCTACGCAAATCAAAAATCATATAAACAACACAGGTTTGATGATAGATTTGTAAATTGGAGCTTTGTTAGATTTAAGGAAAATCTAAATTTATAACGACAGACGTAAAATTCCTGTTGTTTACATTTGTGTGTTTTTTGCAGCGAAAAGAATCAGACACCGTTCTGTGCAGTTAACTGACACAGAAAGATCCGCTGAGATCTGAAGTGTTTTTCTATTTGTGATTGTTGCAGAAAATCAGCGCGACGAGCGCGTGACGCGAGCTGAAAGCTCTTAGCTTTGAATCACATGAAAATTGGGTGTAATTCCATTGACTAAACGCCAGAGGGCGTCCTTTAAGTGTTTGGAAGTTTCAAAGTACGCCCCGCCTTCTGATTTCCGCCTGCATGAGCGCAACAACGCCATCTCGTGGCCAGTTATCAGATAACGCTCTCTTTACGGCTGAATTCATTTCCCTGTGAATTAATGTTTAAACTCTAAATAACTATTCGCATTTACAGCTTTGCTCGTGCGAATATTATTTTGTGTTAGACAATTTTCCTTCTTTTGACTGATACATTTACTCTGAGTTTGGTTCAAACAAGATTTGAATTAAAACTTAGATTAAATCTCAGCCATTCCCTGAGAGGAAACAACGGCACCTAGTGGCCGCCTCCCGCTAGGTCAGTTCACTCAGCTCTCTTTTCTTTCTCTTCAAATCCTGTCGGGAATTGTTTATTTCCACTTTTCTCTTTTGATTTACTTTATAGTTATGGATGACACTTCATTGTCACCATTAATTATTATGGGATATTATTCTGAGTTCTCCTTTTACATTTTCTTTACATGCTCATTTAAATTTGATTTAAACTAGTTTGAATTTTAAATTTAAATTGAGTTGTCGATTCAGCCACTGATATCCACTTGGAGGAAACAGCACCATCGTGTGGCCTTGTGGATACTAAGTCGGCATCACTATTTTCCTCCTTTCACTCTTTTATATCGCCTTTCTCTCCTGATTATTTTTATAAATAGGACTGATACTTTAGTGTATCTGGATTATTATAGGACATCATTCCGATTTTTACATGTCCTTGCATGCTTATTTCAAATTTTACAAATTTTTGAAATTTTCAAAACAAATTTTGAATTTTTAATTTGAATTAAGTTTTCGGTTTGCCAGGTTGAGCACAGAGAGGGAGCACGCCCCCTTTGTGGTGAAAACCCACTACTGCGGCCTCCCTCTTCTCCTGGGTACCTCCTGTCATTTCATTTTGATTTTGATTTTCAATTTTTATTTTTATTCTATTATTTTATTTCTATCTTGTTCCTTCCTCTCTCTTTTGGGTTAGGTTATTTTGATAATTACAATCATTATCATAATTCCCTTTTTGTTTTATTATTATTTAGTAAAGCCTTTGATTTCTATTGCTGCCTACTTAATTACTCAATTTGGTTTGAAAACAACTTAATCCCCTTTAAGTTCACTTGTTCATCTCTTCGTGTGTATTTTAGGTAAGCACTTAGTGATCCCGTGGTGACTTGACAGTCATCGCTGGTGGTTTCCTGCAGGCGAGGTCATCTGTCCGACGCTACCTGGCACTGGCCGTGTGTCTCGGACTCTTCCGAATCTCGTACCTCCGGTTGTGGCACGCCACCCCGACATCAGCAATTTGGCCCGCCAAAAGGTTAAGTCAACGTCAGCGACACACAAGGCAATTTTGAGACAATCACTCGAACTGGGGTCTGCTGAAAGGACCACTCCGAAAGGAGAGTTCCGAGGAAAACTCAATCTTTCCGTGCCGTCTGATGATTGACACCTTGGCGCTGCCACTTTGTGTTTAAAGTCGCAAGTGGTTTGAGTGGGCACACCGTGGTACCGAGAGACGAGGTTGCCCGAGAGCACTGCGGTCAAGTGTTGGAGAACCGTCGGAGAGGTTGACCGAGCCACTGGTTTCCACCTGAGTGGCCTCAATTCACTGCAGGTAAACTAAATTTAGTAAAACCCATTCCACTTACTATAAGCCACAGAACACTAGATATCTCCCGGATACTTTAAGTGTTGGGCCCATCTCTTCTCTAAGCCACACCATCTTCCTAGGTTTCCTACCCCGATAGCCCCACTCACCTGTTGGCCCTATCTTAAACCCTAGCAGCAGGCTTAGGCCTCCTTATTCTCCCTAACACATACCGTGTTACTATTGTTTTATCTCATTTCAAGTGTTTTGTTTCACTTTGATCTTTTCTATCCTTTGTTCTGTTGTGATTTGGTTCTTTCATTTCACCTAGAGACAGTAACCAGTGAGAGCCACCAAGGAAGCTAAATAATAGAGCGACAAACCAAGCAGCCGGTGTCATCACGTGACCCGCGAGGCTACTGCCTGTCAAATCTCTAGTTCGGGTCCTTAGACCCAAGTCAATTGGCTCCGCTAACTGTCTAACTGTGCATCAGTTAGCCCAAAATTCTCATAAACGGCATAGCCCGTATGAGTATAGCTCATTAACCTTAGAACGAACTTGCATTGGTCTCTTTGTGTGTGTGCTGTGCTTCTCTCGCCTACAGTGAAGCCAATATGTCCCGTGCATCCAGTCCCGCGGTCCGTCGGGAGCACTTAGCCAAGGACGCCAGTGACCTGCAGCATCTGAGCCAAACGCAACTGGACACCGAGCTAGATGAACTGATAACACACGATCCTACCCAAAGCTACAACTACAAAGACGGGGCCAGGATCGTCAGCAGCGTCACCCACAACGTCGTCGCCCAGGCGAGGCTCAGCGAACGGCGCAACATCGACCTGGAGCAGCAAGCAGCAGCGCTACAGCTTCAAGTGGAGGAGGCCCGGAAGGACCAGGCCCGAACCCAAAGTCGCCTTGATCAGCTCCTCCTCGAGATCCAGAACCAGCGCGAGAAAGAGGATGCCACAGATCCAGAGCTACAGAAAGAAGTAGAAAGACTTCGAAATGCCCTGCAAGATCTGCGCCTCGACACAGCCCAAAGAGAACAGTTGGAGAGAGAAACCAGAAAAGAACTCAACGAAAAACTCCAACAAAGTGACGCTCTCCTACGGAGAGCCGAGACTGAACTAAAAGAAACAGACGCAAAAGCCAGGGCCTGCGAAAAACACTTGCAAGCGGCCCGAGCTAAAATCGGCGAGCTTACTCTGCAGAGAGACGAGCTCCAAGATGAACTTGACACTGTTCATGCAGAACTGAGACAATCTTACAGACTGCAGAGTGGCTGGAACGGAGAAAGACACATCACAGAGTTTCTCCCGGCCAGCCACCCCAACCCTTTCAGCCAAGAACCCAAAACTGAAAAGGGAGATGTAAGCCCACGGCTCAAGACATCACCAGCCAGCTTTCAAGAACACCTGTCAGCAGCAAAAGGGGGAGGACCCCTTCAGACAACCCATGCCACTAACCACGGCACGACCCCCCGAGAACTTGACAAGCTAGCTCGAAACATTCCTATGTTCGATCCAGATTCTGCAGAAGGTTGTGACATTCATGCTTATTTAAAAGACATTGACTTTCACTTGCAAACTGTCGCCAACGTGACAGCTTGGGACAATTTGTATCTGTTAAGAATAACGGCTAGCAGTGATGTTCGTAGCTTCCTAGACCGTCAAACTGAGGCTGTCAAAACGGACTTCCAACAATTACGGCAAGCTTTGATCCGTGAATTCTCTGATCCAGACTCCGATCAAGGTTTCATCGTTGCTGTAGACCTCAAGCAAGGTCGGCGTGAACACCCCCAGATCTACTACAACCGACTCCGACAAGCCTTCTTCGGAGCACGGAATGAGCCCGGGATGGAACAGGATGTTACCTTTAAAACTCTTTTCCTGCGGAATCTCCATCCAACCTTATCCCATCATATTGGGGTTTTGGCCGATGCACGGACCATGTCTACCCAACAGCTGCGTGACTTAGCCCATAAAGCTTACACCAAGCAAAAGACTATTTCTGAAAAGACTGTGAAAAACCCCACAATCTATTCTGTCTCTGAGCACTGTTCAGAACTGACTTTAGAGGGTGCCCCACAACACCACAGTCACAGACATTTTTACAGAGAGTCACGACCGTTCCAAACCAGCAGAGGGCAACACAATCGCGGTGGTGCTCGTCCAAAGCACCAGAGCGAGCGCTCTGAAAGATTCTGGGAAGCCGGCCGGCGACCCAAGAAGAACCGATCTCCACCGTCCAGGACAACAAGCCCCGACAGAGAGTGGAACCACTCTCGACACGACACTGGTAAGCTCAAGCCTGAGCTCACATCAGATAACCACAGTGCAGCCACGTCTGAGACAGCAGAGATCCTAAGGGTGCTGAAAGAGCTTCTTCACCAGACACGTCGCAAGAAAGACAAGAAGGACGAGCCAGACATCTTATGGCTAAGCACTGTTCAGAACTGACTTTAGAGGGTGCCCCACAACACCACAGTCACAGACATTTTTACAGAGAGTCACGACCGTTCCAAACCAGCAGAGGGCAACACAATCGCGGTGGTGCTCGTCCAAAGCACCAGAGCGAGCGCTCTGAAAGATTCTGGGAAGCCGGCCGGCGACCCAAGAAGAACCGATCTCCACCGTCCAGGACAACAAGCCCCGACAGAGAGTGGAACCACTCTCGACACGACACTGGTAAGCTCAAGCCTGAGCTCACATCAGATAACCACAGTGCAGCCACGTCTGAGACAGCAGAGATCCTAAGGGTGCTGAAAGAGCTTCTTCACCAGACACGTCGCAAGAAAGACAAGAAGGACGAGCCAGACATCTTATGCCTAACCCAAAACTGAAAAGGGAGATGTAAGCCCACGGCTCAAGACATCACCAGCCAGCTTTCAAGAACACCTGTCAGCAGCAAAAGGGGGAGGACCCCTTCAGACAACCCATGCCACTAACCACGGCACGACCCCCCGAGAAATTGACAAGCTAGCTCGAAACATTCCTATGTTCGATCCAGATTCTGCAGAAGGTTGTGACATTCATGCTTATTTAAAAGACATTGACTTTCACTTGCAAACTGTCGCCAACGTGACAGCTTGGGACAATTTGTATCTGTTAAGAATAACGGCTAGCAGTGATGTTCGTAGCTTCCTAGACCGTCAAACTGAGGCTGTCAAAACGGACTTCCAACAATTACGGCAAGCTTTGATCCGTGAATTCTCTGATCCAGACTCCGATCAAGGTTTCATCGTTGCTGTAGACCTCAAGCAAGGTCGGCGTGAACACCCCCAGATCTACTACAACCGACTCCGACAAGCCTTCTTCGGAGCACGGAATGAGCCCGGGATGGAACAGGATGTTACCTTTAAAACTCTTTTCCTGCGGAATCTCCATCCAACCTTATCCCATCATATTGGGGTTTTGGCCGATGCACGGACCATGTCTACCCAACAGCTGCGTGACTTAGCCCATAAAGCTTACACCAAGCAAAAGACTATTTCTGAAAAGACTGTGAAAAACCCCACAATCTATTCTGTCTCTGAGCACTGTTCAGAACTGACTTTAGAGGGTGCCCCACAACACCACAGTCACAGACATTTTTACAGAGAGTCACGACCGTTCCAAACCAGCAGAGGGCAACACAATCGCGGTGGTGCTCGTCCAAAGCACCAGAGCGAGCGCTCTGAAAGATTCTGGGAAGCCGGCCGGCGACCCAAGAAGAACCGATCTCCACCGTCCAGGACAACAAGCCCCGACAGAGAGTGGAACCACTCTCGACACGACACTGGTAAGCTCAAGCCTGAGCTCACATCAGATAACCACAGTGCAGCCACGTCTGAGACAGCAGAGATCCTAAGGGTGCTGAAAGAGCTTCTTCACCAGACACGTCGCAAGAAAGACAAGAAGGACGAGCCAGACATCTTATGCCTAAGCATAAGAACTGAAACCAAACCGTCTGACCGCCATCTGACTGAGCCAAGCACCTCGAACACTGCTCATCATCCACAGACCACAGAGCTAACTGTCACATCACAAGGTGACAGCATCACCAAAGTTCCACAACTGACAGCTGCACACCCTGAACGAGACGGCACACTTCCTCACACCAGGTACCAAAATACAAAGGTACCAGGAAACGCTGTTCTGTCTAACTGCCTCCACAGCAAGCTACACGAGACCGGTCCTAACCACCCAACGACCGTTACGCCTGTCCCGATGCCAATGTTTTTGGGCAACCTGATCAAAAAGGGGGTGGCCCAAAAACTCTACCTGAACATCACGTTGGAAAAGGAAGTGAGCATGGAAGCCCTGATAGACACAGGATCAGACATTACGGTGATCTCAAATCAACTTTTCAAAAGACTCCAATTTGAAGCTAAGAGACAAGATCAAACTCTTACACCTCAAACTTGTGAACTGAACGTACAGTCATACAGTCAACATGACATCCGGCTCGAACAGGTAGCTCACATTCACCTGACAATTGGTCCTCTGAGTCTACTCCATCCAGTGTTCATCTCAAAAATGGACACTTTTCCGTTCCTCATCGGCAGAGACCTTCTAGATCTCTTTGAACCGTTACTGGACTTGAAACAGCTCAAGATCTGGGCTCAAGTACGAGAACTTCACTCCCTCCAGTCACAGCCAGACGGTCAGGTCACAAAGGTCACGGGAACTTCCGCAGAGCCAGACTTTCAGGTCACAGAGTTCACGGGAACTCCCACAGCCAGCCATGAAGACACAGACTCAGCACCAAGTCAAGGTTCAACTGTGCTACCCTGCACCTTACAGCTCACCAAAGACTTTGACACCTGCTGCCTCAAGGTCATGACTGACCGGCAGCGACATGACCTCACTCAAGCCATCGCCATGCCTGGCGCACTAAACAACAAGCTGTGGTCACTTTCAACCCACCCACCCACCCTAAAGAAAGTGAAGATTAAACACAGCATAAGAACTTTACAAGCTCAACTGCCTACCTCAGAGCCGCTTACGCTGGCTCCGCTGTTTGCAAAGACAACCATAACGGACATGCGGGCTTCTGACATCTACATAAAGACTTTAAATGCCCACCTCTCAAACCCCTCCAACCACCCTTGCATGCCATCTGACCTCACTGACAACCAGTGCCTCAGACCACTGCATGACACAACGCACATGCTGCGTGAACAGAAAAACATTCTGAGTTGTGCACCGATTGACATCACAATGCCAAGGCTTGTAATGCCACGGCGCACAAAGGGGGATAAACTGCTAATGTTCGTCTATAACGCATCATGGGCTGCACACAGCAGCACCAGAGACACCGACGAGACACTGAAGCAAGCGACAAGCCGACAGCAAGATGTGGCAAAACATGGGCCAAGGCGAACTAAACCCAGTCGCCGTCCACGAAGTAAAAAGACTGCCCTGTCCAATCAAAGACAACCCTTGCTGGCTTCTTCCTCCACTTTCTCTCTCTCTCTCCCTGTTGTCTGTACCAGGTTGCTGCTGTGGTTCGCCATGCTGTACTGTCAGCCAACCAGAGGACAGCTGCCACCGAGAGAACAACTGAGACTCCAGATCACCGACAGCAAGACCTACCCCCAGCAAGTGCATGTTCGACTCATCCAGGCCTGCCCGGTCTACAGAGCACACTACCCCAGCTCCGTAGCCCAGTACATCGGGACAAGTGCCCGACGGACAGAGGACTCCCTCTCTCATGCCGAGGCCAAGGTCGAACACATGTTCAACCAACTTGAAAAAGTGACTGTCGCACAATCTAAGCACCAACCACCACTCCAGACGGCTCCTGGGAGTGTTGCTCCGAGTCGTAGCTGCCACCAGAACTCTGTTTAACATTGGTACGTCCAGTGTAAATGCAGCGAACCAGACCGCAAACTCCATGAAGCCGCTGTTTACTGTCTTACAGAGTGACTTTGTCCAGACTCAGCTGGTTACAGCGCTAGCGACAGACATGCTGTGGGAGGTTAACTCTTCCAGTGACAGCCTAGCCACAGGCGTAATCCTACCGCACCTGATACCCTCAAGCCTCGTGCTAACTGTGCTGGCTTCCGCCGTCAACATGCCAGCTGACCCTCTACAAATACACCTGGCCTACTCTCTGGGTAGCGCCATCTCACTCTGCGTCGATCCCGAGCAGAGAGAAGTGGGCTTTCTCCTAAATCTGCCTATCATCGAGTCAAGCCAAGTCCACAGACTTACAGACATTGTCAAGGTCAGGTTTTGGAAAAACAACACCCACATCAAGATAAGCCCTCCAGACGTGGTGGCCTACCACGACAGCGACACACAACTGTACTCAGCTCCAAACCTGCACCTGTGTACTATGACCAAAGACATTCATTATCTCTGCCTTAGTAAACCCTTACTCAGAGACAACGCTGAAGAAATCTACAGGTTGCACCCCCTGGTCAGCAAAGTCACCAACACACAAGCGGAGATTGCAGGTGAAAGGTGGCGTGCTAACACACCTGTGCACACCGCCACTGTCACTCACGACCAGCATGACACAACCAGCCGTGTCAACATGCTCAACCAGAAAATGGGACTTCAAGTACCGAAAGGTGTCATCCTACACCTTGATGGCCTGACATGGTACCAGCTTCCGAGCAAAGAGTACCAGACAGCACTGAAACTCCCATCCTCCAAGAACTTCAACTTCACCTTAAATCCAGGACTGGAACTCTGGTTTGAGGAAAGGGGGTCCCAACTCATTGACCCTGCTCCTGTCAACACAGCCCTCCGAGCACTGTCTCGATGGCCCGTTCTGAACACTTCATCTGCGGTCCGAGCCTGGACTGCCGACGACATTGAGCTGTTTGTCTCTACGATTGAATCCCCGCTAAAGGGGGTGCCAAGTCAGAGACCACGCCGAACCTCATCGAGCTGAATCCTCAGCTCCAAGAAACACCTGCCTTCCTACTGTCATGATCCACCTGCTACACGACCATCATGATCCACCTGCTACACGGCCATCATGATTCACCTGCCATGTGACCATTGTGATGATTGTCGTCCGATGATGTCCACACAGGGACTTCATCAGACGAAAAGGGGGAATCTGTAGCAACATTGGCTATGAATCATGGCTCATTGAATCAGAACACAAACGCACATTCCTTCTTGCTGTCCCACTCTGAACCCCCGAAGGTAAATCAGTTGTGTTGGCTCCAGTTAGTCTGCAACAAATGGTCTTTAGAGACACTTTATTGCACCTTGGAGGATAACCAGTCAACATATTCCCTTAACTTTGCAAAGTTCTGCATTCCAAACCCCCTTCCCCTCTCTGGACCACAGAGAGATAACGAAACTTTCTATGTTACACACACACACACCTTTGGTATTAGAACTTAGGAATACCCCTTTTGATATATGTACAATTCCTGTATGCATGTTTTATTAAGTTGTTTGATCACATAATATGATTTTCTAGTGTCTACACAGAAGCTCATCAAGCTCCTCTGCTAGAGAGATAACGGAAAGTCAACATTCCGACGCACACACATACACAAACTTTGAATATTAAACTTATAATATAAGCATGTAATTTTTCATATACTCCTGAGTGTTTTCCTAGGTTATATTCACTTCGTTTATGACGTTTATTTGAATGAACAAACCTTAAATGTGTGTAATTATGCATATCTTATGTAACTTTGTGTATTCCTATAATCTTTCATATGACATGTTTTATATCATTTTAAATCTTGAGATTTAACGGAGTTGAATCTCGATAATAGATTGCAATGATATGATTTTTACTATACGAATCGTCTTACTAGAGTATAAAGGCTCAAATTCTGACAACACCATGACTCATTCGAGTGGGCGTTGCCCCAGAGACAAAGAACCTTTTCCCGCTTCAGATCTTTGGACGTTCATTGGTTGTTCGCACGAACAGAGGCGTCAACCCATATTCCCCATAAAGACCGACTCAGGAAATCTCCGACGAGCACTTTCACGAACCCGCTTCGTCAGCGAGAAGATCCATATGGCTCCCTTTTGGGAGCGTTCTCCGTTTATCTTTTTCTTTACGTCTTTTCTTTATTTTCGTCTTCGGACTCAACGAAGCAAACGCAGCAGGCAACTTCAACTCAAAGAGAAAGACTCTTTTGAAAATCCCACTACCGCGCTCACCGGAAGACACGAGAGCGCGAGCCCTGCTTTCTTAAAGAAACACACGCACGCTGCTCTTAGGACACACACACGAACTCGGCGTTCTTCAGCAACAAAGAGAACCATTTTGCAAGATAAGTTTATTGAACTTTTAATGTGATTTGATTCCTTGCTGTCTCTCAAAAGGTTACATTGCCTGTGATTTTGCCATGCAGAGATCATCTCGGTGATCTCTCTCATCCTGAACTTTAGTTTCACTTTCTCCCTTTCATCCTCTCCCTCTCTCATCTGTTATCCGTTTGGTCTTGTACTGTTTTCATCCGTATGTTTCTGTTGTAAATATATGTATTTACTCTGTGTATACTTGTAGTTTCGATGTAGTATTAGTCCAATTATTAAAAACCCATTATATCCTAGATTGTCTCTGTATAAGTGTTCATTTTACAAGTCAATGAAACGACGATCAAGCTACGCTTTACTAATGCGCTACTGTTAAGTAACCTACATTTTATAAGAACAAGAAAGTAATTTTCATGGCCAGAAAATATAGCTTTCTTCGAATTATAAGAAAGAGATAATTTTGTTGAGAAGTTGATGGAATTAATTTTACGACCAGTTTGCGGGACAAACAACTGTTTAATTAATACATTAATTTCCCTTAAAAATTATTCTGATTAATTGATCTGAAAGAGGGACCTTTTTGGTATATTAATGATTAAATTATAATTCATTGTAATTGAACATTGATGTATACGAATGGGTCTAAATTTCAGTTTCAATAATTTATTAATATTGTAAGAATATAGATGAATCAACCCGATTCATAATTTTGATTCCCTATAATCATTTGAGCTAAGTCGTATTCCTTACAATATTGAGCAAATAGTTCTATTTTCTAATACATTTGAAGAAAAGTTGTACTTTCACAATTGTTTAAAGGTGTATAAAACGTTGTATAAAGTTAAAATACACGTCTTTAGCGTTCATACATTTGTAAAATGTTAAAACATTAATGAAAAAGTTTAAATTGCATTATCTTAAAGCTATCAAAATGTATTAGTATTAAGACATTAAACAAATATTAAAACATATCAAACGCATAAACATATACGTACATTTAAAAAACTGACTTACGTTTTTACAATTCCGTTTGTTGAAAGAAGAACAAAGGTTATCCGACTTTGTGTAAAGTAATCTCCTGGGAGCTCAATGAAACACGGGAGAAAGGAGTCAAGACTGACAATAGCTACCGCAGCACAGGAGCCAGACCTAGGCTTCACCCCCTAGACTCCTCCCACACCAAGACCCTCCCACGTCAGGTGGTGAAGAGGCGTGGGAAAAGACGACAAACAGTTCCCACGCTTCGCACAGGACAGTAGGAGGGGGTCTTCATAACCCCGCCTACGATCTACAAACATTAAAACACACTCCTCTTGAAAGCTTACCTCATTCACGCATCATGTCTCAAGGAACTGACTCTTCTTCATCATCATTCCAACCCCTGACGGATACATACCAAATGGATTACCGGATGCAGCAAATGGATATCCGCAGAAAAGCATCGAATGGCTAAATAAATTTTGTACAGATTTCGGATATCACAATCTGGCGTTCCTCACAAGCTATGGAGTTGCAACACCTGCCGCAGTCGTCGTGACCCCAGACACAACTGTCGATGAGACGGACGGATGCCTCGGGCTCACAGGTCACCGGATTATCAAGGCTATTTTGGCTGTCATTTTGGAATTTTTGATCGACAAACGGATGAAAAATTCTTGTGACGGCTGTACTGTGGATCACCCATCGCAAACAAGACACAGCTGCTTGTTTGAACCTACTGCATATTATTTCTATGGATGTTTTGAAGAGATCAGACTGAAACTCCTCACACCTGAGTTGAAAAACATATTAACTCAGGCCTTGAGTCAGTACGGAGGCAGCCCGCATCTACAGAGGATCCAGGGAGCTGTTGAGGCAATTTTATTTGACCTCAGAGATGAGATGTACATAGTCGAACAATTATCTTTAATTCGTGAAAAATTGGTCGACGAATCATGCGAGGAAATAATTTACACGGCTGTGGATAAATGGAAACTCGCCGCATCTGAAAACCCTGAGGTTACCCAAGTGTGAAAATGGGAAACTGCTGCACCGTATGGATTACCAAATATTTCTTTAAATCACAGGTTAAATATGAAATATCAAACCTCCTGTACAAGATTATTGATGATAATCATGCAACAAATACTGACATGACTGTGGATGATACACGTTTAACGAAATTAATGATTCAAATGAACACCGTGCGGAAATTATCGAACGACTGGAATAATATGGTAAACATATCTTTCAGCCATAACTTCACAGCATGTACGACTGTCAAAAACATTCTCGATCTAATGCCTGAGCACCAGAACTCTCTTAGAATAGGAAATATTGTATGTCTTTGTATGTATGTAACTGATGTCTGCAAACTGTTAAGAAAAGAGCACCAGGATGTTTGTAAAATTATTGATTTACTGCTTGAACACATCCTGGAGAGAAATTTTGAAATGTGTCTAAAATTTATTTTGATGTTTGGATGATATATAATTCATCCATGTTTGCTTGTAACCCTGTACTTTTTTCTATTCTGAAATAAAACAAACATATATATATATAAAAATAAAAAATCCGTCATTGTTTGTTCATATATGCCTTGTATGCTTGTAAAATAAAAACGCAACAACATTGTAACTTGGCTCATTATTGTCTGAAAACTCACAGCGACGACATGTCTGAACTAATGAAAAAAATCTACTACGACCCAGCGAATTCTGGTGCTTTGGGGGGTAAAAACAGATTAAAACAGGCTGTGTTACAGGAATACGGTGTAAGATTATCTGATAAAGACGTGAGTGATTGGCTGTCCAGCCAAGACACATACACTCTCCATCGAACTGCACCAATAAATTATAAGCGGAACCGTGTAGTGGTGTATGGGAAAGATCACCAGTTCCAGGCAGATCTAGTTGATATGTCTGTATACTCAAAAGAGAACGACAATATCAAGTTTATAATTACCGTTACAGACGTTGAAAAATTGTTGAAAAATAAAACGGGGCCGGAAGTAGTTAAAGCTTTTTTGTCTATTTTGAGAGAAGGACGTGTACCTGTAAAGTTGCAGACAGATAAGGGTACAGAGTTTTTCAATAAGCATTTTCAACAGTTGACAAAAAAATATAACATACACCATTTTGCAACAGCAAGTGATTAAAAAGCGAGTGTAGTCGAAAGATTTAATAGAACTTTAAAAGGACGAATGTGGAGGTATTTAACAGCGGTGAATTCCAAACGCTACTGTGATATATTGCAAGATCTGACAGAGGCGTATAATTCTAGTTATCACAAATCCATTAAAATGCGACCGCTGGACGTGAATAAAGAAAATGAAACTGTGGTGTTTAATAATTTATACGGAAAAATGCGTAAAGAGACACCAGTCTTTAAATTTGCCGTAGGAGATATCGTCAGGGTATCTAAAGTCCGGAATATATTTGCCAAAGGCTATGAACAGAATTATACTGAAGAATACTTTACTATAAGTGCGTGTATACCCCGAAATCCAGTCGTATACAGGATACAGGACTATGATGGTGAATTAGTAGATGGTTGTTTTTATGAGCAAGAACTCCAAAAAATTATTGTGAGTGATGATAAATTGTTTAAGGTCGAAAATTTTTTGGATAAACAACGACGCGGAAAAGCCATGTACGTTCTGGTGAAATGGCTTGGATGGCCTTCAAAATTCAATAGTTGGATTCCTGAAAAACAGATGATTGATCTATAATCTCCCTTAAAACCGTAGCGAAAGCCACAGACGATGTCATTTATCCAAAAACATCTAACATGTCTGAGGAGGAGGGGTTCTACGTCACGCTCCCGTGCAATGCATCTGCAAATGTTTACCCCGAGAATCGCATATCTAATTACAGAACTAGATTGGCAAGAGCAATACATTTAAAAGGATTATGGGAAGTGGCGTTGGTTGAGTTTCACTTAAACTTGGCACACTTTCAACGAGGAAGACGCTGCTTTTATTATTGAATGCGAACAATGTTTGAACATCGATGAACGTAGCAAAGTGCGTGGGGATCTTAACATTCAAACTTTCCGGAAAGCCCTAAAAATATCTACGAATCATAATAATATAAAACATGGCTATTTTGAGGATATTTCAGTATTGCTCAAGGAAATAAACGCAACTCTTCCAACACGGGTGCAGCTAGGCTACGATCATATAAGGAATAAGATATTTCTGAAAGCAGCTCAGAGCGCATCGCTAACGTTTTACGGAAAGCTCGCCGTCATTCTAGGATTAAAACCAGGTGTTCCTATAGAAAATGTAAGCAGTACGGATGAACACGAAGACGTGAGCACATACGCACCATACCAGGCCGATATAAGTGGAGGATTTTACACTCTATTTGTATACATAGATATAATAGAATATCAAGCAGTCGGTGACGCGTATGTTCCATTATTAGAGACGATACATATTGAACCGACCACTAACAAAGCAGTCAGTGTCAGGTACGACAAGTCTCATTACGTTCGTCTTAATAAAAACAACATCTCAGACATTGGGATCGAAATTAAAGACGACCAGAATAAAGACGTGCGATTCACCTACGGAAAAGTTGTGACGAAGCTGCACTTTAGACCAGTGAGAAAACATTTGTTTTAAAAATGGCTTATCTCACACCGTACCAGGATGACCCCCACCGTTACATATCATATTATCAGGCCCAAACAGGACATGGGATGCCGGGCTATGCCGGAAGCGGTGTTATGTATGGTGCCGGTTTTGCATCAGGGATCGGGGGTCTATTTCGTGGATTATATCGTATGGCAATACCATTTCTTAGAAGGGGTTTCAGTATAGCAAAGCCACACATAAAAGCTGCGGCAAAAAATATAGTAAGTGATGTAGTTACCAGTGCCTTGTCAAAGTCATTTATTAATAATAATGATAACACTGAGGGACAGAGTGGTCACGGTCTTATGGTCATGCGTAGAGGGTTGAAGCCCCCTGGGACCCGTATGAGGAGGGGGCGTGGTCACGGTGTAAAGAAGAGTACACGCGTCACTAAGAAACGCCCAGTTGCAAAAAGCAGACGAAGAAGCCGGACGAAACGTGTAAAAAGATCTACAAGTTTGAAAAGACGAAGCAACTCTATCTTCTAAATCATGTCATTGATTCATGCAATGTCAGACGAATGTATTAAATCCGAACTGGATATTTTTACCCTTCCTTTAACTCAGACAGCTATTGAGAAAAACACTTATGTGGAAATCCCGCCTGTGTCAGCGATTAATGATGCTTCTCCGATTGAATTTTTCATAGCAGGGACTGGCGAGGACTACACTGATCTGAATAACACATTATTATATACTCGTGTGAAAATAACTCTGCCAAACGGAGATGACGCGCCGGAAGGAGCTCCCGTGGGGCTGATTAATTACCCGGCTTCGACGATCTTCTCGCAAGTGGATGTGTCTCTAGGAGATCGGCTAGTGTCACAATCGTCCAGCACGTATCCGTACAGGTGTATTTTGGAGATGCTCATTAATTATGGAAAAGACACCCTAGAGAATAACTTTTCAGCAGGATTGTTTTACAAAGATACAGCCGGCCATATGGACACCATGGATCCGGCAGGTGCGAATGCAGGACTGACAAAAAGAGCTGCGTTTACAGACGGGAGCAATGTTGTCGAGCTACTGGCTCCGATACACAGCGATATATTTTTTCAGCCGAAATTACTATTGAACGGTGTAGATATTCGTATTCGTTTAACTAGAGCAAAAGATGAATTCTGTCTTATGCGCGGGGACGCGATCGATTATAAACTAAAAATAATCTCCGCTTCTCTCTTTATCAAAAGAGTGTCTGTCTCCCCCTCGCTCCGTTTAGGACACGCCCAAGCACTACTGTCGGCCACAGCAAAGTACCCTTTCAACAGGGTATGCGTGAAAAACTTTTCTATACCAGCAGGTGCATGCGTCTCAAATCATGAAAATCTCTTCCTCGGGACTTTACCAAAATCCATCATTATAGCATTGACGGATAATGATGCTTTTACTGGCTCATACGAAAAAAACCCGTTTGCGTTCAAACATTTTAATCTTGAATATTTAAATCTCACCTCTGACGGCGCACACATCCCAAATCGTCCATTTCAGCCGCAATTTAATTTAGGAAATGCTGTAAGAGAATATTATCAGCTGGTTACCGCCACGGGGAGACATCTGAAGAACCAGTCTTTGGCCATAGACAGGGAGGATTTTCTCAACGGCTACACACTGTTTGCCTATAACCTTACTCCGGATGAAGAGTGTTCGCAGCATGTTTCGCTGATTAGATCAGGGAATATTAGGTTAGAAGCACGTTTTAGAGAGCCTCTACAAAACACAGTAAACATTTTAATTTATGCTACCTACGATTCTCTTCTTGAAATATCAAATCGGAGGCAGGTGTTGGCAGAACACTACTGAAGAGTTTGAAATGAACACTGTGGAGCTAACGGAAATTATGGATAACATCGCGTGTAATATACATTTTTTAGGAGTACTCCCTTCCGACCATCTCCCCAAAGAACCATTGATAGACGTCCCAGCTTTATTAATTTGTAATATGGATCGATCGGACGAACCGGGGCAACACTGGTTAGCCATATACATAGATCGAAACGGCCTCGTTGTTTTTTTGACAGCTTCGGGAATTCTCCGGATTCAGATTTTTTTCCTCCATCCATTCTCGAGTTTCTAAAAAACAATTCTACACAAGTTCATCATTCTACCAGACAAGTTCAAGATTTTACATCAGTCACCTGTGGCCAGCATTGTGTCTTTTTTCTGTATCATATTTCACGGGGTGTTGAGTATGAAGATATAATGAAATTTTACCATAACGATAATCTATTAAGAAATGATACTATGGTGTCTCTTTTTGTGAAAAAATTGAAACCCATGGTCTGTGTTAGTAAAAGATTTAAATGTATCCAGTGTGTACAGTCTGGTAAAATGTTCCAGTCTTATTAATTCCTGTGTAACTAATAAATAAAGAATATGTAATGAATAAACGACTCGTAAACAGATGAATAAATTTGTTTTCTTTTATTTGACATCAAAAACAATAACACATAAATGTTATAAACAACATGCTGTACAATAACATACGTAGTTTAAAAAACTAAAACACAGATACAAATTCTCACACATGATAATATTTTGTAAAAAAAACAACAACAAAAAAAAACACATAGCTATCCCATTACATATAATTGTTAAAAATCCATCCATTCTTTTTCATCTACACTGGGTGAGTTAAATACGTTTTCATCAGAGTCGTGTGTGTGTGTGTGTGTGTGTGCCGTTTTTTCAAAGACTTAGTAGGTACAGTACCAAAGTCATCCGCGTGTGTTTTTCTTTTAAACGATTCAATCATCCGTCTTACATTATGATTGGTTACAGTCGAATGAGGAATCTTTAATGCCACAAATGCATCCAGAAACTCATACCAGCCTACAGGGCGTCGGTTGTCTTGCATCGTCTGCGGAGAAGTTACACTCTTTACCAGATCAAATATATGGGACCCTGGAATGATTCTCCCTTTATAAACAAATTCTCCATCAACTGTCCATGAAGACACGTGTTTGGCTTTGGACATTTTATCCATAATATATTTTACATTTTTTAACCTTCTCTGAGGAATATTGTTTAAAACTTCTGAGACGATTGGGTCATCACTGACGTCATCATTCCTAACATCGGGGGTGTGGGAGGGGGGAGGTGTCTCGTGTTCCGGTAATGTAAGAGTTAGAGTGTTACTTTCCATATCACCGTGTTTTACCACACTTAAGAATCGTTGTAAAACATTAGTGTAGAGCTTGGATTTTTCGTAAGTGTTCAAATCATGCCTCTGCAGTATATCTCTAATAGATGAATCCAAGTCATTCTCCACAACCGTATGAATATTTTCACGAAGCGGTGCAGTCCTGCATTTTTCTCTTCAGATTCAGTTTCTAGTTATGAGACTGGTTATGAAAGGAAGCGCTACACTGAGAAGGGGAAGCAGAAATCCCCCTTTTTGATTAAACATACGTCTTTTTCTTGCGATATTTATCTTTTTATTAGCAACGTACTTTATCTCCTTTTTCCTTCTTTTTAAAGACCCGTGCTGTTTCACAGTTAGGGGGATCTTGCCATGAAGAATATTGAGAGCCACTTCACATAGAGCCAATATTAACTCATCGGGTGAAGATTGCAGAATAACACGTCGCTGCTTGGGTGAGCTCTTGTATAATAACTTTAAGAGGTAGAGATTTCTGGAAAGCCTCGTGCTCATTGTTACTTCTGGATGTACACCACCGGATAGTCTGACAGTAAATCCGTTCTGAGCCGGAATTTTTCAGGGGTCTGGGGTTTATAATCTATTAACAAGTAGCTGTAAGGGCGTTCAGTTGCATCCTGGTACGCTTCGATAAAAAACTTTGTATTCCCTGGGTACATCTGCCGTCCCAAAATACCAATCTGCTGCTTATCGCGAGGGTTTTTAAATATTATTAAATAATTTGTATTAAGACCTATTGTTCTGGTAGATTTACCCTGGAAAAACAGATTCTGTATTAATAGCAAACAGCTAATCTTATTGTGATGTATGTATTATGTAAAAATCTTCTCGACTTCACCGTTAGAAGCAGCTTGACTCATAACGTCGTCCAAGATAAGGAGCGATCTTTTATCAGGAGGGAATAATGAGTCATCATCCAATTTCTGTGGTATGCCTTCAATGAATTTAATATCAAAAGCATGTAACATTTGATCATACATTGGTTGCCAGGATGTATACACGTACACAAAGTTGTCAAACTTGACAGAACACATTTTGTCTGAATTATACATTAGAGTCTTCACAAAAAAAGTCTTCCCACTATTACTTGGACCGGCAACGACAGCCGAGAATGGGTGCTGCATTCTGCAGTCAAAAACATCTGTTTCACACATTTTCTAAATATTGTTAAAACCCGTAAGGTAAGGTAGTATAATCTGGTTGGAGTACTCGCTTATTGTACACAAGTCTGAAACTTTTCACGATTGATCTATTGTGCAATGTGAATCCCCTCTTATTACGTGTAATGGTCTCTGTGCGGGGAAACAGCTGCATCGTGTCACGTGATTCCACATACGCACGCACTAGCCCTATCAGACTATGCAATGTGACTATTTGTGCATTCTCTGCATTGAGTGTAATACCCTTCGCTTTGAGACACTTATAGCCTTTTGCTGTCTGATACCCATAAGATTTTGGTCCTGACGAGCAGAATTCTGTTATGAAATCATCTGGAACTAATTCGCTTGTGAGCTGTCCGAGATAAGAACCTGTTTCAGGCATCCAATCATCATTTTTTGATACAAAGATCACGCTGTCTGTATCGGCATAAATCACATGTTCGCCTAATTTGTCCAAAAGATTATACAGCTTGAGTCGCGCGTATGCAGTGGTGAAAGCACCAATAAAAACGTTAACGTCCCGTGTGGGGCACGGGTCACGTTCTGCATATGACCACTGAATCAAAGCCACTGAATCAGATACAAACGAAAAGTGTTTTATAATCCGTCCAGCACCACCAAAAAGACATTGTGTGAATTCTTCAGGCTCTGTCAAAAGCTCTGTGGTGGGCAAATGGGTATGCAATGAGAAACGGCCCCATAAAGTATTCAAAATTAGTTTACTTATGGATCTTTTTGCCGAATTATGCATTATTTTAGTGATGTCTAGCTGAACGCCTTGCTTGTCAAGATAATCGTCAATGTACGCTTGTTTATCACCCTCTGTCACTACATGCGAGGGAAAGCCAGATGCCTCATGTTTGAATTTTAGGAATGTTTTGACATAATCCACAAACAGACTGTCGGAGCTTTGTGGAAAATGCCACACCTCGTGAATTTTAACCACCTGATAACCGTGCTGAATAGCTCGATGTAATTCAACGCTGACCCACGTAGCTGTAATACATCTCTCAACCTCTGTGTGGCTGCATTGAGGGTCCTGAATCTGATTCTCTGCACAAGTCCTGCACAAAGGGAACATTAATTTACCTGAGCATCTGTAAGGTAGAACAGGGTGAAAGAGTTTACGCGGTGGTAGCACGGTCGCTTCGACGAGACCAAAATAATTCTCCACCGGTTCAAAATCCTTAAAAATTATTTTAGGATGACGGATAGGATACGTTTTACTTGACTGAACGAACGGGTATAGCGATGTGAAATTATAATAATCCACTCGTTCATCATCAGCTGTTTTGTGGTACAATTTATACGCGTTTGTGCGTCCACCAAATAATGCATCCCAAGGTCTCAGCCTCTCAGGTGCTTCGTAAGATGACATGAACCGAATGACATCAGGATCTGTTTGTTTAGCTAGATCCCATTCACACTCCCAAATTGAAATCACTCGTAAGGAATACACTTTACGAAGTGTTTCTATCTTTTCATCCGACTGCCTTCTGAGAGTACCAAAAGACACTTTTGATAAAGGCTGAATTTCTTCTGGCTTAAATCGACAATTGTGTCCATTAGGGATGCACCGATACCGATACCGGTATCTGGTATCGGCCTCGATACCACATTTTCTAAAGTACTCGTACTCGTTAAAAGTCCCTCGATACTGGGGACCGATACCACGGTCTGAGAAATGTCTATGTTTGAGCGGCGTGTAAGGGGTTAATCACAGGCGCCGAGTGCCCGCCTCCAGGCACGCCCCCGCAGCTCAGAGCGGGGAGAAGGCGAGGCGAGACGAAACATGTCAGCCGTGTGGAACTATTTCAAAGTGAATGAAGACGACAAAACAAAGGCGGACTGCAAATTGTGCTCAGCGAAATTGTCCAGAGGAGGCTCAAAAGGTAGCGCATTTAACACAAGTAATTTAATCAAGCACCTAAAATCCCAACATGACAACGAGTACAAAGAGTTTACCCACGCTTCTAAATCAACACAACCCACGCTGCAGCAAACTCTTTCAAGACAAGAGAAAATGTCCAGAGACAATCCACGTGCTGTGAAAATAACACAGGCAATTATCGAGTACATTGCATTGAGTGACCAGCCACTCTCGGAGGTAGAAAATGTGGGATTCCTGCGTCTCCTCCATGTTCTGGAGCCCAGATATGATGTCCCAAGCCGCCGCTACATGACTGACACGGAGCTGCCTAAACTACACGACTCCGTGAAAAAACATATCCACAGCCTACTGCAAGCCTCCTCTACGTTTAGTTTCACCACGGATATTTGGACAAGCAGTGTTAGCCCCGTGTCGCTAATTAGCCTAACCTCCCAGTGGATTGACGAGAGTTTCATGCCGCAACGAGCCATATTACATGCGAAACAATTCCGCGGCTCGCACACCAGCCAGGCTATAGCGCATGTGTTTGAGGAAATGCTCCAGACATGGGGTATACCTAAAACATCAGTACATGTTGTGCTTCGAGATAATGCCAAAAACATGATTAAAGCCATGAATGACGCAGGGCTCCCAAGTCTGCCGTGTGTCGCGCACACGCTCCAACTGGCTGTTCACGAGGGCTTATTAGCACAGAGGAGCATAGCAGATGCTATAGCAGTGGGGCGGAAAATAATTGGGCATTTTAAACATTCCGCCTTAGCCTACTCCCGCCTCGAGGACATTCAGGGACAGCTCAACCAGCCAATAAAGAGACTGCAGCAGGACGTACAGACGCGCTGGAACAGCACGTATTACATGCTCCAGTCCCTCATTGAGCAAAAGCGAGTGCTGGGGGTGTATGTGTCCGAGCATGAACTCCCTGACTATCTCACCGCTCACCAATGGGCTCTTATGGAGAAGACTGTTGCCATCCTTGCCCCCTTTGAGGAACTAACTAAAAAAGTGAGCAGCTACGACGCACTAGCCTCTGATGTCATCCCAGCTGTGACTGTGCTAGTGAGACTTCTAAACAGAGAAACAGACGAGGACCACGGCGTCAAGACAATGAAAGCAACCTTACTGGCAGCTGTCAAGAAGCGCTTCAGTGACGTCGAGACCAACCCACTGTACTTCATCTCCACCATACTTGACCCAAGGTAAAGTCTGTGTGCTATAGGTATTCAATGATAAACTACAGTACTAAATGTAAGATTAATTTCCATCTGAAATATTATATTATATTTTTGTAACTAAAATACACAAATACAAATGTATGCAATATATATAATATGAAATATATTTCCCTTATTACTACCAGAAAGCCAAATGGCTGGCATTTGTGACAGTGGTTTAGGGGAAACTAAAATCTGTCCTATTTTTCCACATATTAATACATTCATGAATTTTGTTCAGGTATAAAGATCGCTTCTTCTCCAACAATGCTCCGGAGGCCAAGCTGCACCTGAAGCAGGAGCTGCAGATGATGTCCAGAGCTGAGGCAGAGGGGAGTCGGGCAGAAGCTGCAGAACCTCCTGCTAAACTGTTCCTCAAGGCCCAGGCCAGCACTAGCAGCAGTCTGGACACTGTATTTGAAGAAATCGCTAAGGAGCAGCCCCAGGCAGCACAGCCGCTGGCAGCAGGTGCTGCCATTGAGCTCGACACATACCTCGGAGAGGCCCCAAGCCCTCGTGAAGACAGTCCTCTGAAGTACTGGGGTGTCAACAAAATCAGGTTCCCCACTTTGGCTAAAATGGCCCATAAATACCTCTCAGCCCCATGTAGCAGTGTGGAAAGTGAAAGGCTTTTTAGCTCAGTTTCACACATTATAGATGAAAACAGAAACAGGCTGACTGCTGATAATGCAGAAAAGCTACTTTTCTTAAAAAAAAACCTGCCACTCACTTTTTCTAAATAGGCTCCATTAAGTGAGTCGTCTTAGACTTGATGTTAATACCTACCTCAGTTGCACTGACTGCCACAGTTCTATGTTGGTGGATGTTGTTAGTTTATTCAAATATTGTGCACTAAATAGCAAAGATGTTTATTAATGCCCCTTGTGTCGTCCAAAGCGGCAGAGTTTACAACAAACTGAAAAAAATACTTGAGTTGCACTGTCACTGTTTACATTTTTTTTTATAATTATTTATTCTGTAATATGTTGCATACAACATGCTTTTCATTTTAAATAAATGTTCTTAATTCCAAACTAGTCCCTTGTTTTTTTGTTAAATTATATGACTAAAGCTGTTACCTGTAAATTTAAATCATGTTTTTTTTATTAAGTACTCGGTATCGGTATCGGCGAGTACTGAAATGCAAGTACTCGTACTCGTACTCGTTTTCCAAAAAAGTGGTATCGGTGCATCCCTAATGTCCATGGTAAAAACAACCCAAGAATTCCAAGGCTGTTTTTTCCCCATCACCAGACTCATAATACCCATCAACATGATAAGGTCCGAAGGCTTGCTCTCCGTGGTTTAAGGCATGCTGTGCATCAATGTTTTGGCTATTTTTAATATATTCGAGCCATTGAATGGATGCGTTTGAAAACGTTTTGTGTTGATTAACATACGCGTGACTATGTGTAAGTGGGTAGTTGACGTGACGTGGCTTTTTCACCGTCACAGAAGATAAAAAATAATTTATTTCACATTTTCATCATTTAGAATACTGTAAATGGTTAAACATTTTCTTGTTTTACAAGAATTTGTTGTTTAAATACCTGAGTTATTATTATTTTTTTTTTACAACTTTGAGCCAAATCTCAAAATCGTCCTATGGTGTGACGGTAGACAACATTATTTCATAAATATTGACTTTTATAAATAAAGAAAATAATGTTTAAACATCTTAATGAACACTCCTGGCATAATTGTGCAAGTGTCTATTTCACTAAGTGGCCATCACTTTTCCTATACATACATTTCTAAAAGTGTAGGAATTTAATAAAGTTTGTCACAGAAAAAAAATGTCCTTTGGTGTTATGCAATAACCTGATATTAAGTTGGGCAATATCATGGACAACTACATTTAGTTGAAAGACCCCATTCAAGGTCATGTGACTGAAGACCCCTATGAAGCCCATGAGCAGTGCACATGGTAAATATTTCTCTCAGAATTGTTCAAATATTTAACTATGTTTTCAGACCACTGAAGTTGTTAAGTTTTTTTGTCCTTTAGTGTGACACTCCTAAATTAAATTTTTTAATTAAAATTTGTATTTTTAACAGCAGGACTATGTAATATTATGCGAATGTATCATGCCAATTGCTAATAACAGTTCAGCTAGTATAAGCATGGTTATTAACTGCCACAACAGCTCAAATGTCCTTTGGTGTGACAGAAAAAGTCACAGGAAATGTCCTTTGGTGTGACACTTTGGCCTGTCACACCATAGGACACATATGTCACACCATAGGACAAGACCTCCTTAAGAAGCTTTTAAAACGAATATATAAAGTTTCAACAAAAAAACAAATGTCCTCCTTTACTATTGTTACAATAAACATTATATATTCTGACTCTTTTTATGCAATGACTATCTTTGTCCTTTAGTGTGACGTTTTGTCCTATGGTGTGACAAACATAAAACAACAGAAAAATATACTTATTTTAAAATATCTTTAAAAAAAAGAGTCAAGTTTGGCATTAGGGGAGTTACAATAATATCTCCTTTTAAATAGGTACAATTTCAAACAGTTTTGTAAGGTTGGCGAAACAGTTTTATTGACATTCGTAGGGAAAAGTTTATCAGGTCCATCTATCCATGGTGAAAATGATTCTAATTAGTACTTTCATGTAAAATAAATATCACTTTAAGAAAATAATGTTTTAATAATGTGAACAATTCTGTCTCAAGTATTTTTTTATGTTATTTAATATAATTTCTTAGTACTTTTTAAATGTCACACCATAGGACACATTTACAGTACTTTTTGAGTGAAAACGTGAAAAAAATATGTTGTAACCGCACTGGCATTAGTAGTACATTTAACATTTAGCTCAAATGATCTATAGGGAATTTTAATAATTAATCATGAATATGATTAATATTTTGCATATTACAGTTACATTAATTTATCGAAACTGAAACTAGATCGATATGTATATATGAATAACCAATCACAACGAATTATAATTCCTCATTCATATATCAATAATCTTATTTCAAATCGAAGTTATGGGATAACTTTCAGTGGAATTAATTTAGTTATCAAACAATCTGTTTGTCCAGCAAACATTAACGTAAGATTAACTTATCAAATCTCAAGTAAAATTATCCTTCTTACAAACGCAAGAAAGATTATTTTTCCTGGCCTTGGAAAAAACCCCAACTCGCTGTGTTTATAAAATTAGGTTACTTAAATCGTAACAAGATAAAGCATGTAGCTTAAGATCGAAACATCTTCATTGACTTTGTTAAATGAGCATTGAGACAATCAGGAATATATGGAATTTAATAATTGAACTAATGGATACATAACTACGATTCACACAGAGTAAATATGTATGTACAGAACACGTAAACAAATACAAGACTAAACGAATAACGAAAATGAGAGAGAGAGAGATCGGACAATGAGAGAGATGAGAGAAAGTGAAACTAACATGTGCGATCAAAGAAAGATCACAGTTAGGCAAAATCACAGACCAGGTAACCTTTGAGAGACAACAAGAAATCAGATTACATTAAAAGTTCAATAAACTTATCTCGCAAAATGGTTCTCTTTGTTGCTGAAGAACGCAGAGTCGTGCGTGCCTCGATAAGAGCAGCGTGCGTGTGTCTCTTTAAGAAAGCAGGGCTTGCTTCGGTGAGCGCGGCCGCGGGATGTTCAAGTCTCTTTAAAGTTGAGGTTGCCGGCTACGTTTGCTTCGCTGAACGTAGGGAGAGTCCGAAGACGAAAATAAAGAAAAGACTTAAAGAGAAATAAAAGAGAAAACGGAGAATGCTCCCAAAAAGGGAGCCATATGGATCTTCTCGCTGACGAAGAGGGTTCGTAAAAGTGCTCTCGGAGAGACTTCGGTGTCAGTCTCTTATGGAGAGGATGGGTTCAGGCAGTTGCCAGAGAAAGTTAGTGAACATTCTTAAACCAGAACATTTATGATTCAAGGCTACGCATTAGAAAGTCACACCTCTATTATAAAGCAAAAACTAATCACACATGCATAATGTAATTGTACATATATTAGAGGACATTCTATCCTAATTCAAACACACAGGGATGTTTGTGTGTGTGTGGGGGTGTGATGTCACGTAGCAGGAGAAAGTTTCGTTATCTCTTTGGTGCAGAGAGGAATGTTAGTTTCAGGTTCTGGAGTGTCTCTGAGGTGCAATTAGTGTCGTAAAAGTCCATTTGCTCCAGTCTCTCTGGATCCGGCGTATGATTTGTAATTGTGAAGGAATGTACCGAAAAGAACACAGAGAGTCCGAATTTGTTAATTCAGAACAAAACGAACGAATGATTCAAATAGCCCAGTCGCTACAATGTGAAGTCATTGACAAAATGAGTGACCACTACTATTTTCTGAAACTGCAGTTTTCATACTCCATAAATATATGTATTTTTTCTTAAAAAGTTATGTTTTCCAAAAAAAGTACTTTTTCTTGGCCATTTGTCAACTACCCACGTGCCACTGTATCTCGACTCAAAAAATTTGTTTTGAATACTTTCATGCATGTTCCTGCCAATGTCACAGATTTAAACGGATCAGTGTTTGTACATTCAAGGAATTCTTCACGATATTTTATACACGCCTGTCGTAAGATAACCACGTCATTCCGACAGTAAAAAGCTAGCTCCTTTTTAAAGTCAAAGACACTGCCTGACACACCTGTGTACCATGTATCGAATCTGATACGCTCGGTTTCACTCATTGTCTCATAACCGTAAAACTCTTTTGCCGGATAGGGACCCACATAATTTGCATTCTCCAATCTGTTGAAATGATGGGGGAAAAATCCCTTTTCGCTCACGCTTAGGTTTAACGCTGCCGGTACCTTGCCTAGTGAAAAAGGGATAAATTGATAACTGTCTATAAATCGCTGTCTAAACGCTGTGTCATACATATGTAATATTCTACATCCCTGCATAATAATCTTTGGACTTATTCCTTCGCTGGTAAGATACTCTAACAGGATGTAGGAATCAAATCCCGATGCGTTGTGAGCTACAAATGTGTAATCACTGTATTTTGGGCGTCTGAAGTGTTTAATCAGACGTGCCACACAATCTGTCCCCCCAGCTTCAAACGTCTCACCTGTCTGTGTCATTGCACATACAAAATTAGCCACATGTTTATCATTCTGATACATTGTCTCAAAGTCATAATAGATGTATTTTTCATCATTTGTTTCAGACTTTAGAGGTTGGATGTAGCATTCGTGACTACCTTCACTTGTCAAAATCTCGTTGCAATGTACACAGCACTCTGGAGAGCACTTGTGCGGTTTGATTTTATCAGCAGATCTTGCAACCCTTAATAATCGTTGGCATTTAGTGCAGTATTTTAAAGTGTCACACTGCGATTTCTCAGTAGATGTACACTCTTGTTTATGTGTTTCGTAGCAGAAGCTGTTTCTGCAGTATCTGAGACAGTCTGGACATTGTCTACCGGACGTTGGGTGTGTACGGCATTCGGAGGTGTTACAGATATTACAAACATATTTGCATTTGTGTGTCCTTCTGTCGTTATGACCCTTGAGACAAAATTCGCACACATAACTCGTGCCTATGAAGGCTTTCAAGTTTTTTATTAGGTGATAATGATTCTCGTGGTTATAGAGATGCAGTTTTTGAATGTAATTCGTCACTGTTTTTAAACGCCTGTAGCTTTCCTGAGCAGTCCCTATGAAAGATAACTATTTTTAAATTTAATTTTCTTTCGAAAATGTTCAGATCATGAAACCCTATTTTATCATAGAGTGTAAAACCACATCCTGTATGGATATCTTTAGCAAGTTTTTGTAACTGCTGATCTGTGAATTCAGGGTTCAAAAAATAGGCAAGACAATAACTAAAGCACATGTTATCGTTCAGATTCATCGGAGAAAATAAATTCATTTTATTTCGCTTGATAGTATCACTTATGGCAATATCTGTGATTCTCCTACGTGCACCTGCTTGTCTGTCCATAGCTACCGAAACTCTTAGAGATAAAGAGTTGTCTGTTGACACATCTCTGTTGCTTTGTGCAGCACGTTCAATTTGATCAATGAATAATGATGCATCGTGGTTGCTTTCTGGGGTTAATACTGTATTTATAGATGTGGGTAAGCTAGAACCAGTTAGTGCTATATTTATATAGCCCGTATCGCCTGCCGTCAGTTGAGAAAAATGCACAATCTCATTTAAAATATTGTGTAGATGAATATTAAAATCTGCCAAGTCGTTTGTATCTATTTCACGGAGATTCAATGTCCTATGGATTTCTAGTCCGTTGAAACGCGGTCGAGGAGTTATTACAAAGTCGCCTACACGCCCTCCTTCAGTCGTCAACGTATGAATTTCGTCCCGACTAAGACCCATATTAGGGAGTTGGTGATTATAATTCGTAAACCCATTACCGGACTGTACGTTTTCATCATCATCACCTTCAGGTGTTTCTAACCACGCTCATTGTTCGGCTATAATATTTTGTAATCTTTCGGATGTGGATAGTTCATTTGTGTTTAGCATCCCAAGTTGTTCACGTATTAAAAGACGCAATTGTTCATTAGTACTCTGACGCCTTGATCTTATGTGCTCTACGTCTTCATCTGAGTCTGACTGTATATCAGTGTAACATCTTTTAGATGACATTTTGTGGTTTTTATTTTTTTATTTTTTATTTAAAAATGTGTTACTAGTAAACTACAAACGAATACTCCAACACCACTACCATTCATAGACAATATTAATGACGGCTAATGACTAGGATAACAACAACAATCCTTAGCAGTAATAAAAATAACAATAACAGTCAAATGAATAAAAAATTATAACAATCAAATGAATAAAAAAGAAATCAGTCACCAAATATGAAAACTAGAGATTGTAAGCTTTCAAATGATATATAGTTTAGGTTTAGTATAGGGTATTAGGCTGCTGTCTTAAATATGCATTGGATTTGGGGGCCCTCCGGCGGGCCGGTGACACTTAAGAGGTTCGCTAACGACCACGGATAACAACAGCCATAGGAGTAATACAAATAACAACAACAAAACGTAACAGAAATAAAAAAATAGTGTATCCTACATTAAAAACTACACATATTCATAACACACATTCATAACTTTCAAGTGAAAACGCTAAAATAACAGTCAAAATGAATATAAAATAATAACAATCAAATGAATAAAAAGAAATCAGTAATTATGAGATGTAACATAACTTATCTTGAATGCTTCATGTCTTTCCATTAATAATCTGGATAACATTCAGACGTTCATTTAAAAAAGAGTTAATGCATTGTTACCGTTATTAACTGTTGTCCAGGACGCATTTCTCGATTCTCCTCTCGTGATTAAAAGATCGTTACGAAGTTCTCTGTTTACATCCTGACAAACCCCCAAAAACGTTTGATTCACCCAGTGAAATATTCCTCTCGCGAGTTTGATACTCCACAAAGATGCAACGAAAAGTGGTTAATCCTCTCGCGAGTTTGATACTCCACAAAGATGCAACGAAAGTGGTTAATCCCATAAATATTCCTCTCGGGAGTTTGATACTCCACAAAGATGCAACGAAAGTGGTTAATCCCATAAATATTCCTCTCGCGAGTTTGGTACTCCACAAAGATGCAATGAAACGTGATTAATCCAATATTCCGGTCGCTGATGAGCGTCGTTCCTCTGCACTTAAACAGGAGCTGAAGTCCGAGCCACGATCCACAGTAAGCTTAGTAAATTTTAGAGACGAAGGTTTTAAACAGAGCGCGTTATCCTGTCAGTGAACAAGCTCAGCATAGGGGAATCCCCGGTGATGTCATCGTCAGCGTCACCCGATGCATCCAATGAAATCCTGTGTGTGTGCGTGTGTATTTGCGCCTCTCAACACAGATGGAATTTTACCATTCAAAGACTGAATGACCAGCCGTCGGTCGTCTTTTCTTGAAGCTGAGCGAGGAAATCATTTTGTTCACTTTTTTCTTTTTTGAGTGTAGAGATGTTTCACGTGTCGCTCCACACCTGATGGGGCTTTGGTAATCTGGTGGATAGAGTACAATCCTCAGTGTATTTTTGCTCTGGAGAGATAACATTTATTTGAAATATCCGAAGGATAAATAGTTAGTAAAAATTGTTTAGTATCATAGCTCACCGTAACCCCGGATAACTTAATCGCGTTCCAATGGATGTGTTGTAAGAATTAAGCGATTCGTGGCAGTTTGATAGCTCCATGATGAGTTACATTCAGAAGTTCCGCTGTTTGTGAGCAGAGAGGCTGAGTGGCTGTTTTGGGGGTAACCCCCGTAATGATGTCATGTCACGTCACGTCTGTGTCATCCGGAGGCCTCCAATGGCTGTGTGTGCGTGTGTTGTGGGCGGGACCAGCGTCGGGGTTCCGGTCTCACTTGCAGACTTTCATTTCTTATAGAACTGAATGGACACATTTAGCACTGCTAATGTATGGAGCTCATAATATGACAAAACGATTTGAATTTGAATTGTGTAAATTTGAATTATTTGCAAGTGTAATCTAACAAAATTGAATTTTAGGTGGTAGTTTAAATAGTTCTGAATTAGATTTTTTTCAAACGAATATTGAACATTTGAAATTTAACAAATTGAAATGTTTTTATGGCTGAATTTTATAGACATGTATTTTCAAACAGCTAGTTTTTTTGTCCTGAATTCGTATACTGCAAATATTCAGTTTAAAAAAAATACAGATTCAAGTTTTCAAGATGAAGAAATTCGGAACTTCAAATTCAGTTTTCTAAAATTCAAGTTCAAAAATTCAAGTAAAAAAATTCAGATCTTACAGAAAGTAGGTCACAGGTCATCCACAGGGAAGAGTAAAGGATCTCAGATAAGTCAAACAGTGCATTTTGGCTGCACTGCAGTAGTTTTCTGCTGCAAACGCGGTGGTGGTTCAAGAGAATCAGTGTATCTTTCGTTCAGTCGTTTTTTATTTAATATTAAGAGTAGAAAAATGAGAAAACAGCTTGAGTATTAGATTTCTAATATTCTAGTAATAATAGTCCGCTGCAGCAGTTGCACGGAGCTTACAAAACGCGTGTATTGCAACTATAGGCTACATTTAATTTTCTCATCAAACAACTAGACTAACGAATGGCTCGGTACAACAGAAGAGCCTAGAAAGGGCTTTTTCTCTGTGTAGACCAGCAGTTGGTCTGAATTTGCTATAACCTATAGCCTATTTTCTGGACTGTATAGGCTAAGTCACGTTTTATCATGAAACACGCTGTGATTTATTCCAAAGTGACTCAGGCATATATAATGCAACGTTATAACGTTAAATGATCTAAATGTTGACTTTCAAAAGTAGGCGCGCCAAGAAGGCTATTCTCTGTATTTTGGTTCATTTTTGGTGAGCGCCAGAAAGATCTAAAGAGACCGAGACGCGCTAAAGCAGCGCATCATGTTGTTTTATTTATTTTTCAATGACATGATATTTTGTTGTCATTTTGAATGTACACAAATAAAAATATACATTTTACTGTTTCGAATGATGTCATATTATCTGTATGACTATAAATAACAGAGTATTAAGTTATTTCCCAGCAGTGGAACAAATCCAAGAGATGGCGCTCGCGCATCGCGCTCTCACACAACATAGTATCAGTTCTGGCGTTGCTTCATATCGCAGACTGTTCATTATCAAAATGAAACACAATCAACCAAACATATAAAAAGTTATTCTGCCTAATTTAATTGGTCTGTTGTACAATATAATGGGCAAGCTGTGCTGCACACAGTCCTACTTGTTATTCCAAACATTTACCTTGCTGTGAAGACGCTGATTTAGCCTATATGTCTACGTGTATTTTGGGACTCGACTGAAGTATGACGCCTTTTTATTTGTATTATAATATAATATATTAAAATACAAAATCTTCTGAGTTTTATGATGTAGGCCTTGTGTTAAAATGTATTATAATTTACATCTCAAAAGGATGCGCTTTGTGCATTCTCTGACATTATATTTATTTATTTAATTAATATTGAGTATCAATTGATGTTAAACAAAACGGTGTGTTATTTTCTCTGGCAACTAAACTTCCACAAAAAAAAAAAAAAACTTACAAAGCAAAGCCATTGTGCGTTCTCTCCGCGCTCCGCAGCTTTTACACACAGTTTTGATAACGCCCAGCTAAAAAAAAATAGGCCAAAGAAGTAGACTAACGGCTAGTGTCCGGGAAATGCGAGGTACGTTCATATTTATAAATAAACATAACTGATTTTGTCTACACCTAAATACATTTCCTAATAATAACAGTGATTAAGCCCAAATGTGGGTGGGGGTAATGAACACAATATGTTTTTTTTTTTTTTGTTTTTTTTTTTGCCCAAATGGTCTCCACTCTATGCATTTTGTAATAATACAGCAACATTTTTTAACTGACCGTATTTGCCAGAAAATAAGTCACATGAGTGCAAGTCACACCGGATCATGTTGAGAGAGAAACGCGTCATAAAAAAACAAAAAAACATTTTAATATTAGCCTATTCAGCAATAGTGTAAAAGACCTGTAAATAAAATACAACATTTACATGATAAACACTGTTAACATGTAGGCTATGTGTTGCCTATTTTACTTTCCCTTACTGTACGACAAATGAATGCAGAAAACAACAAGAATGAAAAATAAGTAGCCATGTATAATAAAATAATATAGGCTACATAGACTATAAAAATAGCCTATATTGTGCCCTTTATTACAAACAACATTTAGCCTATTTTAAACGCCAAGCCTAAACAAATTTATTTAAATCGAAACGGTCGCGCATCTCTCATTCAGTCAAAAGTTTTCATATTTTGCAATGTAACATGTGGATGCTAACTATTAATATAAAGAAGGCGTCATACTTCAGTCGAGTCCCAAAATACACGTAGGCATATAGGCTAAATCAGCGTCTTCACAGCAAGGTAAATGTTTGGAATAACAAGTTGGACTGTGTGCAGCACAGCTTGCCCATTATATTGTACAACAGACCAATTAAATTAGGCAGAATAACTTTTTATATGTTTGGTTGATTGTGTTTCATTTTGATAATGAACAGTCTGCGATATGAAGCAATGCCAGAACTGATACTATGTTGTGTGAGAGCGCGATGCGCGAGCGCCATCTCTTGGATTTGTTCCACTGCTGGGAAATAACTTAATACTCTGTTATTTATAGTCATACAGATAATATGACATCATTCGAAACAGTAAAATGTATATTTTTATTTGTGTACATTCAAAATGACTACAAAATATCATGTCATTGAAAAATAAATAAAACAACGATGCGCTGCTTTAGCGCGTCTCGGTCTCTTTAGATCTTTCTGGCGCTCACCAAAAATGAACCAAAATACAGAGAATAGCCTTCTTGGCGCGCCTACTTTTGAAAGTCAACATTTAGATCATTTAACGTTATAACGTTGCATTATATATGCCTGAGTCACTTTGGAATAAATCACAGCGTGTTTCATGATAAAACGTGACTTAACCTATACAGTCCAGAAAATAGGCTATAGGTTATAGCAAATTCAGACCAACTGCTGGTCTACACAGAGAAAAAGCCCTTTCTAGGCTCTTCTGTTGTACCGAGCCATTCGTTAGTCTAGTTGTTTGATGAGAAAATTAAATGTAGCCTATAGTTGCAATACACGCGTTTTGTAAGCTCCGTGCAACTGCTGCAGCGGACTATTATTACTAGAATATTAGAAATCTAATACTCAAGCTGTTTTCTCATTTTTCTACTCTTAATATTAAATAAAAAACGACTGAACGAAAGATACACTGATTCTCTTGAACCACCACCGCGTTTGCGGCAGAAAACTACTGCAGTGCAGCCAAAATGCTCTGTTTGACTTTTCTGGGATCCTTTACTCTTCCCTGTGGATGACCTGTGACCTACTTTCTGTAAGATCTGAATTTTCCACGGTTTGAATTTTAGAAAACTGAATTTGAAGTTCTGAATTTCTTCTTCATCTTGAAAACTTGAATCTGTATTTTTTAAAACTGAATATTTGCAGTCTAAGAATTCAGAACAAAAAAATAGCTGTTTGAAAATACATGTCTATAAAATTCAGCCATAAAAACATTTCAGTTCGTTAAATTTCAAATGTTCAATATTTGTTTAAAGAAATCAAATTCAGAACTATTTAAAATACCACATAAAATTCAAATTTGTTAGATTACACTTGTAAATAATTCAAATTTACACAATTCAAATTCAAATCATTTTGTCATATTATTAGCTCCATAATAATTGATCATGAGTCCAACATCCAGCCACACAAGAAAACATGAAATCTTCCTCAGGGAAAAGTATGCTATTACTTTCTTTAATTTCTTTAAAATAGTGTATAATGTTACAAAAGCTTTCTATTTCAGATAAATGCTATTATTTTGAACTATGGTTTGTGTGTAGGCCTAATGTGACTTTTTTGTGTGACCTTAAAATTCGTTTAATTAAATTGTACATAAATAGGTTAAGCAAAACAAATGTGTTTATATCTGAGAAAATGTTAAACACATACAAACCTGAAATGACATATACGTAAGCAATAAGGTACGAGAGGCTATGCTGTATTGTGAATAAGTAACTGAAGGGCGTTGTTAGGCACGACGCGAAGCGGAGTGCCTGTAACCCCTTTAGCCGTTACTTATTCACGATACAGCACTTGCCTCGAGTACCTTATTGCTTTTATAAAACGGTTACAACAATATTAAAGTAAAAAAAAAAAAAATGTATTAGTGCAACTTTCATGAAGTTAAATCAATAAAAGCATTCCTTCCGCTAGAAAAAAATAGTCCCTGACTGTGAACAACGTTCCAATGTGTAATATGCATGAAAACTCAAATAAAAACAACAAACCGTTCTCAAACTTTGTCTCATTCTTTGTATTTTTTACAACACAATATTTGTGAAATTTCCTCACACAAATAGGCATAGCTTATCTCTCAGCATGAGCAAACGTTAATTTTTTTGTTTATTCCGTTATTTTCTCTCTGCACTAAACTAAATATTTACATAGCCTAAATAAAAACACAAGGGCACATATTTTGATAGATAACAGTTAGACCTTTAATCTATTTTATTAATGTTATTAATTTAGTTCCTAAAATGCTGCCTAACAAGAGATACTTTTTTTATTGTTGTTTTTTTAAATTTATTTGAACATCTCTGTTTATTGTGCACGCATTAAATATTTGTCTCATTTCAATCGGCTCCACTGTGGTGATATTTAACGCAGTTCTCTTTAGTTGGGGCTCAGCACTGTCAGCAGTGTTTTCTGTTGCAGCAAGAATGTCGCTCCAGTGCTTTCTTTGTTTTAAGTTTGGCCTCCAGTAGCTCTGTAGTGAACTTTCACACTTATGTCCACTCACAGACATAATTTCCCTCGATTCGAGACCAGCATCAGACAATCTCTGCACCATGGTGCTGCGAAGGCATTGTGGTTGCTAAGGGTGTTGCTAAGGGCGCAGTGATAAATATAACCGGTGAAGCATAGCCGTGAATAAAGCACAGCTATTGACCAATCAGAATCAAGGATTGGAACTAACCGTTTTATAATGTGTGATACAGTAGCTACAAATATTTTGAGTGTCCCTTATTTTCCTGTAAAGAACCACGATTGTCCCGCATTTTTCTTTTCTGAAATTGGCAACCCTAAATGTAAGCTAACAGAGATTGTTTTGGCTTTATAGCGGTTCTTTAACCCCTTGAGCGGCAGGGATCACTGGTGTTCCACTGGTCACTGGTCACCCGGATTATTGTTGTTCAAAATTGATTACTCGTCAAAACATCACACTCTTACTTGATCTGGACAAACTCAGCATCATAAGAAAGGTTTAAGACTCCAGCTTCGATATTTGACCACTGTTTATGATTAAACTGGTTTGCAGTGACATTAATTTCTTAATTTATGCCAGGAGTGCAAAATAATTAATCTGTAACGTTCGTTATTTTGAATAGAAATCATCACTCACACAACATTCATTATCGTCTTCTCCGGTTTATTTGTGCTCAAATACATATAATATACAGCATACGCCAGGGCTATTAGTCCAATCGTGCGCATATTTGGAGAAATAATGATTAATTATCACATGCTAGTAAACTATTTCGTCATACAGAATAACACTTCTATTCATTTTCCACTGAATTATGCGATCTGAAGAGCTCAAACAGCGAACGGAGCTAGATGTGTGTCTCCTCTTCCTGATTTGCGTCAGATTTGACCTCAGAGCTCTATCATTTGCTGTACAGCTGTCAATCATCTCACGTGGTTCAACGTGACCTCTTCTGCATGACGCGTCCTGTGTACACTTCCTCATTCTGGACATCCGTGATAGCAAAGCGAAAGTTGAATGCTAAATATAACATATTTCAAAATCTTTTTTTGACTTGAAACCATTTTAAACCGCGACCGGAATATGATACAAATACTCGATGGTGTTTTAAAGTGAGTTTTATGTAAAAGTGTAATATTAATAAATTAAATTGTGTCATGTAGCTTGAGGCTACTTGTTGTGCTAATGCACCTGCTGCAGGAGCTTTCTATTCCATAATATATATATTTTTTAAAAGAATTCGCATTTAAAAGTTCCAAGAATAGTTTTTTGTTGTTTGTTTTTGTAGTGTTAAGGGGTTTTATAGGACATAATGATGTGACGTTGCCCCCGTGTGGTTAGGCCGGGGAGCGTGTAAACCAGGCACTGTAATAAAGTCATGCTTTGAGAGCACTCGTTGGAAATCTCTCTCCGTGTTTATTTGTTAAGTTAGAAACACTTAACTCAACATGGTGTCAGAAGACTTCAGTTACCAAGTCGGGTAAACAGGAGATGCGATTTTGCCGAATTAACTGGAGAGAACTCACGTAAATTTTAGTCAGTTAGTAAGTCTGAAGTTTAGCTAGCGTGCAAAGCTAATGTGACTCGTAGTTAATGATCGTGGCAGATGATAAGGAAAGAGTCACTGCTTGCGGCTATGGACATTTGCATGAATGGTCCGGGACAGACTTGTTATAGGCTTGCGCGATAAAAAACTGTCGGAGCAACTGCACCTGAACAGAGCGAAAGTGTGAAAAAACAACAGGACCTGTTGAAGAGTAACTTCAAGGCAGAGGCTACAGACGTTTACAGCATTCAAACAAAACACAAGTTTGACAAAGACAAAGGAAGACAGCAGAAAATGCAGGCTAGAATAAATGATAAAAGCAGCCAGCATAACCAGCATCAGACACAGCCAGGTAACCAGACACGTGCATGCATGTGGTGTGGTAGAACGCCAGCACACAGCAAAAACCAGTGCCCAGCTAGAGAAGTAGCATGTAACCGGTATCAGAAAAAGGGTCACTATGCAAAAGTGTGCAGGTCAGGGGCTCTCAACGAAGTTAACACAGCAGTGTCAGACGAGGAGGGAATAGCTTTCCTAGGCACAGTCAATTCAGATGGTGAACCCTGGCTAATCAACCTTAAAGTGAATGAGCACAAAGCTGTATTCAAAATAGATACAGGGGCAGATGTAACAGTGCTATCTGAAGATGTATTTCAGAAGTGGGAGTTTCCAGAGCTAGAGAGAGCAAAGAAAGTGCTGCAGGGTCCAGGTCTGACGCCCATCTCAGTGAAGGGGAAGTTCACAGCTACCATAAAATCAGACAGTCAAAGTACCACACAGGAAGTGTATGTAGTCCCGGGTCTGAAATTTAGCCTACTGGGACGTCCAGCTATCCAGGCATTAGGGCTGGTGGCTAGAGTAGACACAGTGGCACTGGACTCAGTCGAGAGAGTCAAGGAGCAGTTCCCCGCACTGTTCAAAGGGCTAGGCAAGATGGAGGGTGAATACAAGATAGAGCTTAAAGCAGACGTCGAACCATTCTCTATATCAACCCCACGACGAATCCCGCTGCCTCTCATGTCTAAAGTAAAAAAATAACTCACACACGGGTGAGGTGAGATGGGGGTGATCTCAAGGGTTGAACAACCCACAGACTGGTGTGCCAGAATGGTCACTGTACCAAAGCCAGGCAAAGATGAGGTGCGCATCTGCGTGGATCTGACCAAATTGAACGAGTCAGTCAAGAGGGAGAGACACATGCTCCCGTCAGTCGAACACACACTTGGACAGCTAGAAGGCGCCAAACTATTCTCAAAAATCGATGCAAACTGGCAGATTCCCCTTGCCAAGGAGTCCGCCCTCCTCACAACATTCCTCACTCCCTTCGGGAGGTTTTGCTTTAACCGCCTCTGCTTCGGCATATCCTCGGCACCTGAACACTATCAGAAGAGAATGTCCCAGATACTGGAGGGACTCGACGGCGTCCTGTGCCAAATGGACGACGTGCTCGTGTACAGAGAGACACACAGGCCCAGCACGACACACGACTGCTTGCAGTGTTGGGGAGGCTGCAGGAGGCAGGCGTCACGCTGAGAGGTGAGAAATGTGAATTCTCAAAAAGCCATATCAAATTTCTCGGACAGATCATAGATGCAGCCGGCGTGAGAGCAGATCCAAACAAAGGGGCAGTGACAGACATGGAGGAGCCTGAGGACGCGAGCGGAGTGAGATGATTCCTCGGAATGGTGAATCACCTGGGAAAGTACTTACCTCATCTGGCAGAAAAGACACAGCCACTCCGGGACCTGTTAAAGAAGCAAAACGTGTTTCAGTGGGGGCATGATCAACAAAGAGCCTTCAACAGCATCAAAGAGGAGCTGAGCACGCCACCAGGGCTGGCGCTCTACAACGCAAAAGCAGAGACGGTTGTCTCAGCTGACGCGTCATCATTTGGACTATTCCAGAGACAGGTGGATGGCCACCTCAAGCCAGTCGCATATAGCTCCAGAGCACTCACAGACACTGAGAAAAGGTACGCACAGATTGAGAAAGAGGCTTTGGCAATCACATGGGCGTGCGAGCGCTTCTCAGACTTCCTGGTGGGCATCACGTTCCACGTTGAAACGGACCACAAGCCTCTGGTTCCGTTACTAGGCTCCAAGAGCCTGGATGAGCTCCCGCCAAGCATTCAGAGACTCAGAATGAGACTGATGGCTGTCAGCTTCTCCATCTCCCATGTGGCCGGCAAGAAGTTGGCCACGGCAGACGTGCTGTCAAGGGCGCCGTTGAGAGACAGAGGACAGCCGGAGCAGGAAGAGGATGTCAATCTGTATGTAAATATGATCATGTCAACCCTCCCAGCTACAGAAAAGAGGCTACAAGAAATAAGGGAACACCAGGAACGTGATGAAATACTGAGCCAAGTGAAAAAGTACTGTACTGAGGGCTGGCCAGACAGATCCACAATAGACAGAGCTTACCTACCGTACGCACATGTTGAGGAAGAGCTATCAGTGGAGAACGACTTATTACTGAAAGGATGTAGGCTAGTAATTCCCAAGTTGTTACAGACAGACATTCTTCAGAAACTACACGCAGGACATCAAGTTATAGCAAAAAATCGTGAAAGAGCCAAACAATCTGTCTGGTGGCCAGGACTGTGTACACAGCTTCAGAAAGTTGTCGAGGGCTGCGACACATGTGCAAAAGAAAGAATCAACCCCAAAGAGCCACTGCTGCCTACAGAATTCCCTGATAGACCATGGGAAAAGGTGGGTGCTGACTTGTTTCAGTGGAACGATAACCAGTATCTATTGATGGTAGACTACTTTTCCCGTTTTATTGGGGTAGCTAAACTCACATCAATAACCTCATTAGCAGTAGTGGAACATTGCAAGTCTATCTTCACAAGGCATGGCATACCGTCCGAGGTCATGACAGATAATGGACCCCAGTTCTCGTCTGAATGCTTCACTCAGTTTGCAGCACAGTGGGGTTTCACACACACAACATCCAGCCCCAGATATGCTCAGAGTAATGGAGAGGCAGAGCGCGCCGTGCGGACAGTTAAAGGCCTCCTCCAGAAAGAAAAAGACCCGTATCTGGCACTCATGGCTTACAGAGCCACACCACTCGCCAACGGGTACAGTCCAGCACAGCTGTCAATGGGCCGGCAGCTCAGAACAACAGTTCCGGTCACTCTGTCATCTCTCAACCCAGGCTGGACTGCCATAACCAAACTCAAGGAGGAGGAACAGAAGAAGAGACAGAGATTGAGCTGGAACTGCAACAATAGACACAGAGCTCAACATCTCAAAAGACTGACACCAGGCGACCATGTCTGGGTAAAGGACACAAAGGAGAAGGGGACAGTGATAAGACAGGCGGAAGCACCAAGGTCATATGTCATTGACACTCCCAGAGGGAACCTGCGCCGCAACCGAAACCACCTCGTCTCTACGCCAGTGGCGCCAGCAGCGCAGACCACCCTACCAGACCATCCCACCAAACCATCCTGCCAGAGCCAGAGCAACTTACTGGTCAGCCAGATCATGCAGAGCCGGGCCCAGTTCAACCATGCAGTCCTGAGCCTCCGGCACGCTAACCTGCAAGAGAGAGATGACCTCCAGGGTACCTGAAGGACTTTGTGGCTAAATAGCAGGTACCCCTGGTGAGACTGAGTGATTTCTACGGGGCAGAATAAACCCCCACACTCAGTAGAAGGATTGGGCAGTCTACCCCACCTTCTTAGTTCAGATTTTCGGTTAATGTTCATATGCTTATGGTTCATAAGATACAGTTTGATTTATAACTCTACAGTTAACTTTTGTTATAGTCTGTTAGAGGTGTTAGTTTAATCTTGAGTTATATATCAGTACAGCTGATCTTAGAAAGGGGGATGTAGTGTTAAGGGATTTTATAGGACATATGATGTGACGTTGCCCCTGTGTGGTTAGGCCGGGGAGCGTGTAAACCAGGCACTGTAATAAAGTCATGCTTTGAGAGCACTCATTGGAAATCTCTCTCCGTGTTTATTTGTTAAGTTAGAAACACTTAACAGTTTTCTAACAAGACTTAAGTTAATAGGTGGATTATTCATGTATAGTGCGATTACATTGGTGTCGATGGCCAAGCATTATGCCAGAAGAAAGGCTATAATGGCTGAATTCAAACAAAAGAATAAGGATAAAAGAATAATGAAGATTAAGTCTCATACCGGCAGAGGTGTGAAAGGTTGGTCGATTTAAATGAAAAGAACATGAATGGGGCCAGTTCTCCTCACTAGACATTAGTCAGAGACTGTAAATGGGTGTTTACAGGGCAATAAAATATTTGATGAGAATCTTAGCCTTCTCTGAAACTTCTCCAAATCCTCCCCTGACATGGTCTCACAATAGGCTTCATAAAATGCATAATTTTAGAGATATCCTCAGATTTGAAATGAAGCATGACCACAATTGTGGCTACACTTTAGTTGTGGTTATAAGTTGCTATACTACATTCACATAATATTTTTATACATTTAATAAATATATTCTTAATATTTGTTGTTTTTGTTTTTATGTTTGAACTTATATACAGTGAGGAAAATAAGTATTTGAACACTCTGCTATTTTGCAAGTTCTTCCACTTGGAAATCATGGAGGGGTCTGAAATTGTCATCGTAGGTGCATGTCCACTGTGAGAGATATAATCAAAAAAAAAAAAAATTCCAGAAATCACAATATATGATTTTTTAACTATTTATTTGTATGATACATCTGCAAATAAGTATTTGAACACCTGTTTATCAGCTAGAATTCTGACCCTCAAAGACCTGTTAGTCTGCCTTTAAAATGTCCACCTCCACTCCATTTATTATCCTAAATTAGATGCACCTGTTTGAGGTCGTTAGCTGCATAAAGACACCTGTCCACCCCATACAATCAGTAAGAATCCAACTACTAACATGGCCAAGACCAAAGAGCTGTCCAAAGACACTAGAGACAAAATTGTACACCTCCACAAGGCTGGAAAGGGCTACGGGGAAATTGCCAAGCAGCTTGGTGAAAAAAGCTCCACTGTTGGAGCAATCATTAGAAAATGGAAGAAGCTAAACATGACTGTCAATCTCCCTCGGACTGGGGCTCCATGCAAGATCTCACCTTGTGGGGTCTCAATGATCCTAAGAAAGGTGAGAAATCAGCCCAGAACTACACGGGAGGAGCTGGTCAATGACCTGAAAAGAGCTGGGACCACCGTTTCCAAGGTTACTGTTGGTAATACACTAAGACGTCATGGTTTGAAATCATGCATGGCACGGAAGGTTCCCCTGCTTAAACCAGCACATGTCAAGGCCCGTCTTAAGTTTGCCAATGACCATTTGGATGATCCAGAGGAGTCATGGGAGAAAGTCATGTGGTCAGATGAGACCAAAATAGAACTTTTTGGTCATAATTCCACTAAACGTGTTTGGAGGAAGAAGAATGATGAGTACCATCCCAAGAACACCATCCCTACTGTGAAGCATGGGGGTGGTAGCATCATGCTTTGGGGGTGTTTTTCTGCACATGGGACAGGGCGACTGCACTGTATTAAGGAGAGGATGACCGGGGCCATGTATTGCGAGATTTTGGGGAACAACCTCCTTCCCTCAGTTAGAGCATTGAAGATGGGTCGAGGCTGGGTCTTCCAACATGACAATGACCCGAAGCACACAGCCAGAATAACCAAGGAGTGGCTCTGTAAGAAGCATATCAAGGTTCTGGCGTGGCCTAGCCAGTCTCCAGACCTAAACCCAATAGAGAATCTTTGGAGGGAGAAAGAAACCTGACTGATCTAGAGAAGATCTGTGTGGAGGAGTGGGCCAAAATCCCTCCTGCAGTGTGTGCAAACCTGGTAAAAAACTACAGGAAACGTTTGACCTCTGTAATTGCAAACAAAGGCTACTGTACCAAATATTAACTTTGATTTTCTCAGGTGTTCAAATACTTATTTGCAGCTGTATCATACAAATAAATAGTTAAAAAATCATACATTGTGATTTCTGGATTTTTTTTTAAGATTATGTCTCTCACAGTGGACATGCACCTACGATGACAATTTCAGACCCCTCCATGATTTCTAAGTGGGAGAACTTGCAAAATAGCAGGGTGTTCAAATACTTATTTTCCTCACTGTATCTCAATATTAATAACACTCTGGTTAATTTTGAGTCTTGAACTGTAAACTCTCAAGGGTTGGCTTTCTAAATATATGTTGGTTATGTGTCTATTCAGAATGACTTATGAGCAGCAACCTTTTTATTTTGGGTATGTCATGTATACATCACTTGCCAAAATTGGGACTGACTGGTATTAATAAAGTTATTTTCCAGCTAAAGTTAGTTTTGATTGATTCGCTTCCATCACAACGATCATTTGTTATTAAATTAGGAGCCGCTAAGACGACACCATTCTCTCTACACAGACTTTAAAAGTGAACCTGTGATAAACGCTGATGGCTGATGGTGACATGCGCATTAAGAATTGGTTCTATAGTTATGTGCGTTTGAATATATGTGCGCAGGTTTGTAATTCCCTACAAACCAAGCCTAAACAAAGTACTGGTCTTTTCTTATAAATTTTGATACAGAATTTTATTTTATTTTGTCACTTCGGGGTAGGTACGCGGGAATTTTCCCGACAACGCTTTATCTGTAGAGTGGTAAAGGGATCCTCCATAGGGAGAGACTAGTTGGCACTTCAGCACTGCGTTGTCATCGGTCCAGGCGAAGGTCCTTCGTCAGATCTGTATACGGCCTGGATCCGGCAGGCTGCGGGAAATATTTTAATCAGCAATATTTTAAAATGTATGCGATGTTTAATAGGCAGCCAATGTAGTGTTGACAGAACCGGGCTAATATGGTCATACTTCCTGGTTCTAGTAAGAACTCTAGCTGCTGCGTTTTGGACCAGCTGTAGTTTGTTTATTAAGCGTGCAGGGCAACCACCCAGTAGAGCATTACAATAATCTAGCCTTGAGATCATGAACGCATGAATTAATTGTTCCGCATTTGTCAATGAGAGCATATGGCATAATTTAGATTTTTAAGATGGAAAAATGCGGTTTTACAGATACGTGACTAGACACGTGACTTTCAAATGAAAGATTGGTATCAAAGAGCACACCCAGGTTCCTAACCGACGACGAAGACTTAACAGAGCAGCCATGAAGTGTTAGACAGTATTCTAGATTATTACGTGTGGAAGTTTTTTGTCCAATAATTAGAATCTCTGTTTTTTCAGAATTTAGAAGTAGGAAATTACTAGTCATCCAATTTTTTATATCAGCTATGCATTCCATTAGTTTTGTGAATTGGTAAGTTTCGTTAGGTTTTGAAGAAATATAGAGCTGAGTATCATCAGCATAACAGTGAAAGCTAATTCCATGTTTCCTAATGATATCTCCTAAGGGTAGCATGTACATAGTGAACAGCAACGGTCCTAGTACTGAGCCTTGTGGTACGCCATACTGAACTTGTGATCGATAAGACATCTCTTCATTTATGCTACAAACTGATAACGGTCAGATAAGTATGATTTCAACCATGCTAGTGCAATTCCACTAATGCCAACATAGTTTTCTAGTCTATTTAAAAGAATGTTGTGGTCAATGGTGTCAAATGCAGCACTAAGATCAAGTAACACTAATAGAGAGATACAACCACGATTGGATGATAGGAGCAAATCATTTGTGACTCTAACGAGAGCTGTCTCGATTACTATGCTACGGTCTAAATCCGGACTGAAAATCCTTGCAGATATCATTTCTTTCAAGAAAGGGACACAGTTGTGAGGATACCGCCTTTTCTAGTATCTTTGACAGAAAGGGTAGATTCGAGATCAGCCTGTAATTGACTAATTCTGTAGGATCAAGTTGCGTTTTTTTAAAAAGCGGTTTAATCATAGCCAGCTTAAAGGTTTTGGTACGTATCCTAGAGACAAAGACGAATTAATGATATTAAGAAGAGGATCTATGACCTCTGGGAGCATCTCTTTCAGTAGCTTAGTCGGTATAGGGTCTAACATACATGTTGTCGATTTAGATGAATTAACGAGTTTGCAAAATTCTTCCTCTCCTATAGCAATAAATGAATCAAATTTCTCCTCAGGGAGACTAAAATGCACTGCCTGATGCGATACTGTAGTAAACGGTTGCATAGTTATAATTTTGTCCCTGATATTATCAATCTTATAAGTGAAGAAGTTCATAAAGTCATTACTGCTGTGCTGCTGCAAACTTCTGGGCTTGAAGCTTTCTTTTTCGTTAGTTTAGCCACTGTTTCAAATAAATACCTAGGATTATGTTTATTTTCTTCTAATAGGGTTGAAAAATAAGCAGATCTAGCAGCTTTTAAAGCCTCTCTGTACGTAATCGAGCTCTCCTTCCATGAAATCCGAAATACCTCTAGTTTTGTTTTCTTCCAGTTGTGCTCCATTTTTCTGGCTGCTCTCTTAAGGGCCCGAGTGTGCTCGTTGTACCACGGCGTTGGACTATTTTCTTTAATCTTCTTTAAGCGCAACGGAGCAACTGTGTCTAAAGTGCTGGAAAAGAGAGAGTTAAAGGTTTCTGTTGCAATATCGAGTTCTTCTAAGCCATCCAGGATGCTGAGATGATGAAACGGATTAGGAAGATTATTGATAAAGCAATCTTTAGTGGCAGAAGTGATAGGTCTAACATATTTATAACACGGAGTCGGCTTTGCAGCCTTGGCTAAATGTAATTTACATGAGACTAGATGATCATCTGAGATGTCATCACTCTGCTGCAGAATTTCAACGGCATCAACATCTATTCCATGTGATAATATTAGATCTAGAGTATGATTATGACAATGAGTAGGTCCTGACACATGTTGTCTAACTACAATAGAGTTTAAAATGTCTTTAAATGCCAATCCCAATGTATCTTTTTCATTATCTATGTGTATATTAAAATCACCAACAATTAGTACTTTATCTGCAGTCAATATTAATTCTGATAGAAAGTCCGCAAATTCTTTGATAAAATCTTTATGGTGCCCTGGTGGCCTGTATACAGTAGCCAGCACAAATCTCAAACGTGATTTATCGTTTACACTATATATTTTTACATTAAGCACCAACACTTCAAAAGAAGTATATTTAAAACTTGATTTCTTAGTGGTGAAAATATTACTATAAATTACAGCAACACCTCCCCCTTTGCCTTTCAGACGAGGTTCATGTTTATAACAGTAATCTTGCGGGGTGGTCTCATTTAAAGTAATGTAATCGTTTGGTTTTAGCCAGGTTTCTGTCAAACACAGCACATCTAGGTTATTATCTGAAATCATATCATTAACAATGAGTGCTTTTGGAGTAAGGGATTGAATATTCAGCAACCCAAGCTTTAGCATTTGCTCATCTGTATTATATCTGTTTTTTATTTGTTGAACATCAATTAAATTTTTAACCTTAGATGGGTTTGGACGTTTTTTGGATTTCCAAATTCGGGGAACAGACACAGTCTCTATATGATGATATCTAGGTGAAAGAGGCTCTATGTGATGGGATTTATCTGACCTTGGTGACGCGAGGCCGCTAGCAGACGGTCGGTTAAGCCAGTCTGTCTGCTTCCTGACCTGGTGCCCAATTTGTCATTTTTTATCTCTATGAGCCAAATTACTAGGGAGAAGAGCAGCACCATCCCAGGACGGATGAATACCATCTCTTTTCAACAGGTCAGGTTTGCCCCAAAAACTTTTCCAATTGTCTATGAATTCTATATTATTAAGCGGACACCATCTCGACAGCCAGCCATTGAGTGAACACAATCTACTAACTATCTCATCACTCCTGCGAACAGGAAGGGGGCCAGAGCAAATTACAGTGCTTGACATCGTACTTGCGAGTTCACACACCTCTTTAATATTAATTTTGGTGATCTCCGACTGGCGGAGTCGAACATCATTAGTGCCGACGTGAATAATGATCTTAGAGAATTTACGATTAGCATTAGCCAGCACTTTTAAATTTGCTTTGATGTCAGGCGCTCTGGCTCCCGGCAAACATGTGACTATGGTGGCTGGTGTCTCTATTTTCACGTTCCGTGTGATTGAATCACCAATTACTAGGGCACAATCAACAGAATTCTCAGTGGGTGTTTCACTGAGCGGGGCAAATCGATTTGTTATGGTAATCGGAACGGAAGAGTGGTTTTTTGATCCGCGACTAGAGCGATCCCTCACTGTCACCCATTTGCCTTGCTGCGCAGGCACTAATTCAGCCTGAACTGAATCATGTAAAGAGTTCACTATGCTACATCCAAAAATAGTATCTAAAGCTCTAGTACTCTTACTATCCTCAATTAAAGTTTGGATGCGTGTCTATAGTTCTGAAATCTTCTCCGTCAGCCTGACTGTCTCCTTGCATTTGTCACAAAATATAAAATAAATCCTATATTGCCGACAGAGAAGGATATGCTAAACATGTGACATGAAGTGCAGGTGACAATAACAGGACAAGACATTACTCACCGAGTTTGTTGACTGATTCTTACTCATCTGGGCTTTTTATGAACTCAAAGGCGCGGGTGCGCGAGATAAAAATAAATAAAAAATAAATGAGCCTACGGGTGGCGTGTTTACTGGCTAGCGAATTACTAGCGTGTTGTGCTAATAATAACGGAAGCTAGCAATGTCAGGTTAATCTGAGATGTTGGGTAAGCTGTATTTAGTAGTATAAACAACTAGAAATGATAGTAAATGATGGTTCAAAACATAAAGAAATACGAGGCTAAGACGGAGCTTACAGCACCGAAGCAAACAAACTCACAGCAGGCAGCGAGGCAGACAGGAGCAATCGATCAACGTTGTTTATCGCGGACAGTTTGTCCAAATAACGTTTTTTGGCAGTGGCATTTAGTTTCTCCCGGTAGGGTCCCTTCTCTTTTTCTTTCAAATTCTCCATTTCTTCCGTTCTTCTTCAATTTTACCTCCTTTTAGCCAAACACACCCACAATTAAATGTCATAGCAACGGCCAGCGAAAACGTAAACAGAGATCGACCACGTCCCATGATGCAACACTGCGTGACGTACCTTCACATTCCCTATAGTTCAACTAGTAAAATGTGTAAAAGTTTATGTAACAATAGCACGTTAACTTGAATAAATGACTTACTGATGATATCCTCCGCTGGATCAAGCCGCGCAAAAAAAACCCCCTCTTCTTCTGAGGTAAACTCAAGGTAAACTCTTCTTCTGAGGTAAACTCAAGGCTTACAGCAAGATTTATTTTCCAATCTTGATGAAAAGCAGAGGAATGATGAAGCTTGATTCCTTGTTTATGAAGGTGATGGGGGTGTTTACAGATTTGTGTGGCTCACATGGAAGATTACAAATCAATTATCTCAACAGTTTTAAAACTACTGATATGTATACATTTGTTTAGATGAAAGGTTTCAAACATAAAATGATGGCATAGTATTTTATTTAGAATTTCTTATTATAAAAACACCATTTTATAGTTAGGAGTTTTCTTAGTCTGTTCATTTGTGCCGAACACAAATAGCTTTCTTAGTCTGTTCATTTTCTTAGTCTGTTCATATGATTGTCGAGTTCACGCGCGTGATCATAGGTAACTAAACCTATGCGCGTGAACTCGACAGTCGACTACTGTGGACTTCGACCGAAAACAGGATGTAAATACAGGTATGTGCGCTGGCTGAATTAACATCACTTTTATTCATATCTTTCACATCTACTGGAGTCAGATTCATCCGTGTTCACTCTGAAGGAATCACTCACAATGACTGGGCACTTGTAATGACACTAAAAGCAGGCTAAAAGCAGGTTTAAAACTTGCCCCATTGAAGTCAACAGGGTGCAAATTTTAAAAAGAGGATAACACGGTGTAGGCAACACCGATTTTTGTCGTTGTTCTCTGTACTGACAGCACTCCAAATTTACAAAAAAATGAGCTCAATGTTAAAATTGACCGGAGTTCTCCTTTAAGATACCAAAACATAAAATAATATCTATTATTTGAAAGTACTGAAAATGTATTAAAACAAACTAGGTCTTATAAAGTAATACATGTCATGAATTTATCAAATTACTTTAAAAGGAAATAATGCACCTGGACACAAAAATATGCATGTCATGCATTGACCCTCAAACATTCATATATTTGCATATTTTTGTGTTGTAAATATTTGTGCTACATTTCACATGTGTTGTTCAGACTACATTTATTTAAACCAAAAAAGTGAATTCTTTTAAATGCAAAGTTGACAAGATTTCAATGAAGTCTATTATTTACATAAGATGTATTATATATGATCAAGGCTGTTCATAGCAGTGATGAAAACTAAGCAGACTCTTTATTCCAGATAAATATGTAAAGCTCCAGTAATAAGAACAAACTTCAAATGATTAAAACCTTTTTAACAGATCATTCTACAAAACCAAATCTTTTGGTGTCTGACAAGTAGCATTTTTTTTACAGATGCTTGTTAACATGCACAAAGCATATACCAGATTTCCAAGTGATATGGAAAGAGACACAAAATAAAACTAATCAACAAAATGTGAACATCAGCCCAAATTATATTTTGTTTCATTTTCTTCCGTCGAATCCTCCAAGTCCTTAAAGCCAAGTTTTTCAAGGGGTTCCTTTGCCATTAACTGTCTGTAAAGTAAATAAAATGTTTACAATTAGTTCTGAAACTGAAATTTTCAACTTCAGGTTAAATCATGTCAGGAAAAACTCACCTGTCCATCCTGCACTCCAGATACTCCTTTGACTCTATCCGACAGCACGAGTTGTCAAAACGGTTGTCTCTGAGGCATCGCATATATATCTCTTTGAATGATTTACATTCACCTATGTACACAAAATTGTGAAAATATATATGAATTCAAAGTCTTATGCTGCGTCCCAATTTGCATACTATCCTAAATAGTATTAATTCGTCCCAAATCGTAATATGTTGAAATTAGTATTCCAAAGATACCCGGATGGTTTTCAGTTAGAATTTGAAGAGCAGATCTTTGCACACTCAAACGGCTAACATTGCCAACAACCCATTGCACATTGGATGGATGAGGATTCGATTAGAACTACAAACATTAATAAAAAGCGTTAAAAAAACTAAAAACATGATGGATGCACAAGGCCGATGGTTAAGTAGATTTGGGGCAACCCTTGAAGGGCACTTCGGGAAGGGAACGCTTTTTGTAGGGGTGTTCCAAATGAAAGTGAACAACTGGATCCCTTCACGAAGGGCCCTTCCACAAGGCCGTAAGTGAAGGGTACATGCCATAGTCACTTCAAGGAAGTAATTTTATAATTTATGGTCATGTGACCTAGCAAATACTTGTGATTTATTTTAAAGCTATAGATGGTGGGAGAGTTCAAATTAACTTACAAATGAGAATTGTTTTGTTATGTTCGTAACATAAGTTTCATAGGAAAAAAATGTGTTCAGGAATGCAGGGTCCAAAGATGAGATGGCAAGTTTTAAAATTGAGAGCAACGAAGTTGTTCGGCCCGATGAGATCTATATGTGTACCGAGTTTCATATTACATGCTTTATGTTCATATTACATGCAAGCATGTTTGATACATGGACAACTGTTCGGACCCCATTCCAGGGCGGAACGGGGTCCGTCCATCCCAATTCAGATTGCGTTCTAAGGGGCGCTGTTGAGCCCCCCTGCCACGCCCGGGCACCAGCTTCAGCCCAGCCCTAATGGCCACATACAGTAATTTTGTACAGTAATTTACCGTTCTTTGTAAATACAGTTGAATACTGTAAATTTGATGAGCAAAATAATAACGGCAAGCTACTGTTCAGTTTTTCCGGGATAATGCAGTATTTTTTAGTCTAGTCAGACGTGCAACAAACTTGCTTAAGCCTGCTTTTAACTCCGAGGAAAATCACAACGTATCAAATCCCATCAACATGCAGTCAAGTCACCTTCATTTATATAGCGCTTTTTACAATACAGATTGTTTCAAAGCAGCTTTACAGTGATAATAGGAAATTAAAGGGTCATGAAACATCACTCGTAAGTCGCAACCTGCTTTGGTGAACAAGGCCAAAGTCCACCATTCTCCAGTTCTCAAAGCTCCCTCGAGAAAATGCTTGCTACACACACATAGTTAGATGTGTCCGTGGTTAATGGCCAACCAACCGCCCGCAGCGAGTCTAGCCCTGGCAGCATCGCGGGGAAAGATATGCAACGCACTGGAACTTTTGCACCATGAAAACAAACACTTGCGTCCCATGATTGCCTCTACTACGCAACATCACAGTTTGACATGTCTGTCATTGGAAAGATCGACGTGGTGTAATGAATAATTAAGAGACGGTGTCTTCTCATTGGATAAGAAAACTCAGTCTCATAAATAATTATGAGACACCGATGAGTCATCACAGTGTGCTGTGACGCAGACACGATGAAGATTTTAAACCCGAAAAAAGCGGATACTATTAAATCTAACAGATGCTAACATTGTCTTCAATGGTGTTCAACACACATACCTCTGTTAAAATCTCAGAAAATTTGGTTTAGGGTTTCATTACCCTTTATTGCAACAAAGATTGTTTTTGGCTGGACAGCAGCTCTAGAAGAAAGTCATTTAAGTAAGTTTTTAATTGATTCATTTCCATTGTAAAAATCATTAGTTATTAACTTAGGGGTCAGCTACATGACACCGTTTTTAACTGAAAACAGAAAACTTTTAATGCGTCCTGGCAGTTCATTTACACGACAACAGTGGCCTGAGAACACAAACTTTGAAACAGGTTTCAAAGTGCACATTTTTGAAAACGGGTTTTGAAAGCAACACCATTATCATCTCTGTGTAAACTTCAAAAACGTGAATCAGTGAAAACAGTGACTGCATGCAAATGCGTATTACGTGTTTAGTCTATAGACATGAATGTTTGAATGCGTATGTGCGTGGGTGCGTTGTCTTTCTTTACAAAGTGACAATTACTTGTCTGGCATGCATAATACAGCGTTTTTTAGTCGTTTCCGCAGATGTGTGTGAACGGGAATCATTTTGATAACATTTTTATCTGTACAGAGGAAAAAAGTTTGTTGTGAAAAAAACAAAAAACAAAAACTATTATTAGCGTAGATGCCATTCTACTTATGATGTAACAAGTACATCAGGTGTTATGGGAAGTGTTCCCGGTTCCGGCTGACCCAATTTATGCAGCCTAATAATCCTTTTACATGATTTGAATTATAGAAACTGATAATGTGCTGTGTGTATGCCAGATTAAAGAGATGTGTTTTTAGTCAAGATTTAAACTGACAGTGTGTCTGCTTCACAAACAGTGCTAGGAAGACTGTTCCAGAGTTTAGGTGCTAAAAAGGAAAGGATCTACCGCCTGCAGTTGATTTTGATATTCTAGGTATTATCAACTGGCCACACTTTTGAGATTGCAATAGACGTGAAGGACTATAATGCGTTAAGAGTAGGCCTGTCACGATGCTGAAATTTGGCTGACGATTAATTGTCTAAAAAATTATTGCGGTTATGACGATTAATTGCCAGTTTTAGGGCTTTGACGATTAATTGTCTGTTTTAGGGCTTTGCCGATTATGCCGATAACAGTTAGTTATTTAAAAGTTCACAGCACAAAGCACAGATGTTGAGCGTACAAATCCTAGTGTATATCTATCCAACAGTTTATTGATCATTTGTTTCTTTAGTTTTAAATTCCAGTTGTGCGTTTGATGCCAATTCATAGTCCTTGTGCTGTGTGATCTAACAAACACAAGGTAGCAAGTCATTTAGAAACAGCAATAAACTCCAGCAAAATAAAGCTCTGTGGATTTGCATAAAATGACTTCTACAGACCAAGAATTATAAAGAGAATATATCATATTGGAGAGTTGTGGCGCACTGTTTGAATGCTGAACGGAGAATGATTGACAGCCGCAGTTGAAGACGAGTTTCCGTTAACTTTTATTTAATGATGTAAATATACTTCTGGCCCTCATATAAAGCTATGGAATGGCTTCAGATGACATTGAATATATATTGCAGGAAAACTTAATTAGTGCTTGTCTATTTTTTTTGGTCCATTGGTCCCCCTTGTGCCGTAGGCCTATAAAAGAGCGCAATAAGCGGTTAGATCAAATAACCGCGATCAGACTGTTATTATTTATCGCAACAGGCCTTGTTAAGAGCTCACTCAAGTACTAGGGAGCTAAACCATTTAATCCTTCGTAAGTAATTATCAAGATTTTAAAATTGATATGATGTTTAATAGGGAGCCAATACAGTGTTGACAAAACCAGGCTAATATGGTCATACTTCCTGGCTCTAGTAAGAACTCTAGCTACTGCGTTTTGGACCAGCTGGAGTTTGATTATTAAGCGTGCAGGGCAACCAGCCAGTAGAGCATTACAATAATCTAGCCTAGAGGTAGTAAATGCATGCCATGAACTAACTTTTACACATTTGGCATTGAGAGCATATGTCGTAATTTAGATATATTTTTAAGATGGAAGAATGCGGTTTTACAGATGCTAGAAATGTAGCTTTCAAATGAAAGAGAGGTATCAAATGGCACACCCAGGTTCCTACCTGATGACGATGACTTGACAGTACATCCATCAAGTGTTAGACAGTATTCTAGGTTATTACGTGCGGGGGTTTTGGTCTAATACTTAGAATCTCTGTTTTTCAGAATTAAGTAGTATGCAATTACTATTCATCTAATTCCTTATCAGCTATGCATTCTGTGAATTTTGTGAACTTGTAAGTTTCGTTGGGGTGTGAAGAAATACAGAGCAGAGTATCATCAGCGTAACAGTGAAAGCTAAAGCCATGCTTCCTAATGATTTCTCCCAAGAGTAGCATGTAGCCTACAGGGTGAAAAGCAATGGTCCTAGTACTGAGCCTTGAGGTAATTCCATACTGAACTTTTGATCGATATGACATCTCTTCATTTACTGCTACAAACGGATGGCGGTCAGATAAGTATGAATTGAACCATGCCAATGCAATTCCACTAATGCCAACATACTTTTTGAGTCTATTCAAAAGAATGTTGTGTTCGATGGTATCAAATGCAGAACTAAGATCTAGTAACACTAATAGAGAGATATAACCATGATCGGATGATAAGAGCAAATCATTTGTAACTCTACACTGTAAAAAATTGCTGTAGTTTTTACAGCGAAATTCTACAGAAAATTATTGTTTTCTAATTCTACAAGTTATTACTGTAATTTGCAATGCATTATGGGTCAAAAAGAGTATTACAGTTGTTAACAGTAAACTTCCCTATCAACTGTAAATTCATTTACAGGTATGAAGTGTTGTCACTGTAGCTCATATGTTTTTACAACAATTTACTGTGATGTGGCATTACGGGATTACGCGCGCTGCATTCAGGTTTGAAAACTGAAGAGCAAGCAGCAGCAAGAACAGCAGAAAGTAAAAGTCAATATTCAATCAATTTTTGGTAAGTTCTCTTAAATTCACATTCATAAATATGAAATTATGCCTACCTTTAATGGCGTTTAAGCGATTCATATATTTTGAACAGAATTAATAATTTTAATTTTAATAAATTTAGGCCTATGTCAGATGTAGTGAATTGTATTGACTTGTAGTTAACAACTGCGTGTTATCAGGATATTTAGTGTGTTGTAAACGTACTCAATTCCAATGACATTACGTTTATTTAGTAAAGAATTGTGACATTGACTTTAAATTTCTTGTTTCAGGCGAGACGAGAATCATGAAAGGGCGCGTGCGCCATCTGCTTTCAGGTGGTGAGAGACGAACCAGGGCCCGGTTCCCCAAAACGTTCTTATCGCTAAGTAGTTCTTAACCTATTCCTTAACCTCTCTCTTAACGTTATGGCACGATTGCCGACACGTTCGTACGCTAAGTATATCTTCTGTAAGTCACACTTTCGTAACGTTGGTCTGGACCACTCTTAGCTTTACCTTATCACTGTTGCAGGTCTATACGAATATAATTCTGAAGTTTTAATACACCCAGACAGTATTCAATTAGGCTAATTCAAGTGTTTTCATGCAAAGAATATTTTTTTTTTATAAAGAACACCGCTTTCTCACATAAAAAGCCCCTGCACGAGAGAATAATTGATTCTCGAGCCATCGATATCAACCAATTCAGCACCATCGCCACGGACAGCACCCAGTAACGTTGCACGTAAGAAGGTATATCTTAAGCAGCTTCCTAAGGTATGGTTCGGGGAACACACTTAGGAACATAAACAACTTTGGTAAGATATATCTTTCGAGTCTTCTTAGCGCGCTAAGAGTGAGCGTTATCGGGGAACCGGGCCCTGTTCTAAAAGGTAAAAACATCACATGTCATGCTAATATGGATGAATGCAGCAGTTTGTGCAGTTTCTTGCAGTTTTCTTCGCCTTTGCGATTGAGAGAGTATTTGTAGAGCATTTGCAGTTTGGCAGACACAACATATTGACTGAAGTGCACTGGTGAGACAAAACTACATACAGTAAATAACGTTAAGTTACGTCTAGATTGCTTTGCTGACGAAAAACATTAGAATATATGATATTAACATCGTTGGATGCTGCGATTTTCTCATTTATTTCACCAGTTTGGATTTTTTTTAATTTTATTGAGAGCATGTAAAACCAGTGTTAACAAAAGCCTGCTGCGTCATAACTAAATTGAACGTAACGTAATTTGCAGCGAACAATGAAGGAATGCATCCGTCGAAATTGGCAAAAGATTTTATATTTTAATTTATTTCACTTGTGTTCAAAGTTCCCATAATGTGCAGATTGCTTTGCTGACGAAAAACATTAGAATATATGATTTTAAAATCGTTTGATGCTGCGATTTTCTCATTTATTTCATCAGTTTGGATTTTTTTGAGAGCGTGTAAAACCAGTGTTTAACAAAGGCCTGCTGCGTCATAACTAAATTGAATGTAATTTGCAGTGAACAATGTTGAAGGAATGCATCCGTCGAAATTGGCAAAAGATTTTATATTTTAATTTATTTCACTTTGTGTTCAAAGTTCCCATAATTATCGTTTTCTCAATTTAACTTGAACCTAAATCTAAATGAGAAATGTATCACTGTAAACTGTGTCAACACGAGAGCAATACTATTGTGGGTTTTACTATGCAATACTATTGTGGGTTTTACTAAGCATATGAAAGTACACCGCAATGTTCCAAACTGCTCTTTCACCTGTGGTGTACCTGACTGTTCCCGTGCATTTACAAAATTTGCAGCATTCAAGTCTCATCTGTATAGAGACCATAGGGGTTATCAGAAGTCTCGTAGAGGTGTCAGATCTGACCAAACAGACACAACTCTAATTTGCCAGATTGGATATTGTTATTTCACATGTACATGTCTGAGGGACTTAAGCATTTAAAAAGCCATATTGATGAGGGCAGAGAAATAAAATGTCCTTATAAGAGTTGTGAGAGAACATTTAGTGTAAAATCCACATTTGCATCTCATATATCAAGAACACACAAAAACAGTCCACCTGAGCTTCTACATGAAGAAGTTTTTGCAAACCCACCACAAACTGTGTGTCAGCCCTGTACATCTCTAGATGAGAGTGAGGGGCCTGAGCCATGTGAGGTGATGAAATTTTTTTTCTGAAGAATTTGACTGTTTTATTTGAAACTGCAAAGCAAAGCTTCTTTTACCTTCATCTGTAATTCAGACCATCATTGAGGAAGTCCAAGAAATTCATGATCTGCCCAGACAAATGTCTACTCAAATTAAGGACAGATTGTCAGAACTTGGGGTGTCTAGCGACGCAATAATTCATGTAATTGAAGACCTCAAAAAGAATGACATACTTAAAGCTGGCAATTCTATCTTGCGTACAGACCACTGCCACAAGACAGTCTTTAAAAATGATTTCAATTATATTGAGCCAACGCCTGTGTATTTAGGTACTAATGACTCTGGGAAAGAATGCTTTGCCCAGTACGTGCCAATAAAGGAAACTCTTAATGCCCTTTTTGAATCGGAGGATTTCAAAAAGCAATATGAACTATCTCATTCTCGACTACCAAACAAAGATGTGTTTGAGGACATTTGGGATGGACATAATATTGCCAATAGTGCCTTATTTAAAACAGACAAATCATCGATGGCCTTGGTTCTTTATCAAGATGCTTTCGAGGTTGTAAATCCTTTAGGATCAGGTCGTAAGAAACAAGATTTTGGCTGTATATTTGACACTTGGTGACATTTTACCATACAACAGGTCCAATATTGATCAGATGCAGCTTGTTCTTCTCTGCAGGGAACAAGATTGTAAGCATTTTGGACAGGATATTGTTTTTAATCAATTGATTAAAGACCTAAAAGACCTAGAGGAGTGTGGCATTGCATTGAATGATGGTAAGGTTAGTAAAGGGATTCTGTGTGCAATAGCAGGAGACAATCTGGGGTCACACAGTATTGGTGGGTTCCTGGAGAACTTTAGCAGGAGTACTTTTTTTCGTAGATTTTGTGACATAGACAGACAAACATTCGTGTGTAGTCCATTGTCAACTGGTTCAAAAAGAACAAAGCTGTCATATCAGCAGCACATTGAAGATTTAAGAGAAAGCAACAGAGAATCGGTGTGTGGAATAAAATGTGACTCTGTATTCAACCAGCTGCTTTACTTTCACGTCAGCCAGCCTGGTCTCCCACGTCTAGGTCATGACCTTTTTGAGGGTGTTGTTTCCTTTGACTTGGCATTATGCCTCAACCACCTGGTAAACAAAGAGAAGCATTTCACTTATGAAGAACTGAATAGAAGCATAAGTCAGTTTACTTACCTTGGAAATGAAGCAAATGACAAACCGCCAGAGTTCCCTTTCGAAAGCTACAATCGATGCTGCGCTGCTCAGCGCATTGGGAACATATTTTATCGTGACCAGCTGTGAATATTGTGTATAACACGTCAATGAAATTGACCCGGAGGTAATATAGCCTCGGTCGGTGACGTCATCGGCGCGCCCCCGCGACACGAGGCTATAAGTAGATGAGCCACAGGTGCATCGTCAGGTCTTTTGTCTTCAGACCATTACTGTGCATGTGTGAACGTCAAAACTCTCTCTCTACCTTTTTATCTGCTACAGATCTTTGTTAGTTTATGACAGCAGTTAGTTTATTCAGGCAGTGTGCAGTGTGCTCATTTCTCAAGTCTTTTTCTCTCTCGTTACTAGGGATGGGAACCGAGAACCGGTTCTTCTACAGAACCGGTGCCCAGTGAATCGATTCCTTGGAACCGTTAGCATGCCTCCTTAACGATTCCGCTTATCGGTTCCGCTCATTCAAATGTGACACGTCATCACACACGTGCTGCGTTGTTTTGGTTCAGAACGTAGCAAACACTATGAGCAAACATGGCATCGAGACAGAAGCGCTCTGACCGCGTCCTAACTACATGCGACGCGACGGCGCGACACGCAATAAAAAGTATAATTTTCCATGTTAATCAAAGTTTAACCAGCCGCGACACGCGACGATTCTATTTGAAACGTATCCTATTTTACTGCGACGTCGCGCTGGAACAACAATCTCAAAGTGTGGCAATGATAATATCAGGTACTATTTTTGTGCTTTATTTAATGTTAAAAGCGTGTATAATGTGACTGAATATCATTTAGTGCTCCCAGCTTTGTAGCTGTAAAAACAACAATGGATAAGTCCCATCAGATCTTGAAATTAAACAAATGGAAACAAAAACGTTCAAAATGTGAAGAAAACCTGTGTATTATTTGACAAAGATTGTTTTAGTAACTCAATAGCCTAATCCAAATGAGCACTGTTAATATTCCAAAAGGCACAAGCTCTTCCTTAACTGTTTTCAGTCTGTGTTCTTAGTTTTTATGGCACATAAATGGCAGTTTTATTTATTTTTTTGTCCGGACCAATGAATGTGAAAATTATCAATTTCCTAATCCTAAGGCACTCTTCTTGATAATCTTTCACACACTAGCGTGCCGTGGCATACTGGTTGAGAAACACTGCCCTAGGCTATAGGTCCCTGGACTTTACTTTGAGAAGTAGCTCACCTACTTTTAGGTTTGTTCTGAGGTTGCTACACATAATTTGTGTATACTCTGTGCTGTGTCTTCTGATCAGATATTAAAGCGAGTTAATACAAACAAATATGTACTTATTCCCTCACCCAATAAGAATCGATAAGAGAATCGCTAAGGAATCGGATCGATAAGCAATATCGATAATGGAATCGGAATCGTTAAATTCTTATCAATTCCCATCCCTACTCGTTACATCAAAGAGTTTAAAAAGTAAAAGAAAGTGGAGAAATGAGCCAACAAAATAATAAGTGTTGTGTTCCTCCATGCTCCCGTCCCATGTCAGAACTGGATACACACAGACACACACTTACTGCTTTGTTTGTTTGGGCGCTTCTTCGGCTCAGGCAGAGGACATTGAATCTCGTGGGTTTGTCGCCTCCGGGCGTTTCTCTCTTGATGATAAAAGGAGATCGCTTGTGGCGATCGCTCGTGCAGTGGCCAGATTACTCTGATCACAACAAAAAAAAGAGTCCCATAAAACAGTCTATAAATAAATAAAGATTGTAAATATTTGTGTCTTGTGTCCGAGCCATTCTACTATCGCGGGTGCGAGGGCACGCGATTATATGATACTGCCTCAGTTTGGAGAGACGCTCGCGGGCTATCTCTCCCCTGGGATCACATTATCAGATGCATTTTCAGCGGTCAGGCTGGTACTGCGTTGTACACCATGGCCGTGCTAAAGGCATACCAGGTTGATCTTATGAAAGATTTAAACACAGCCTATCATCCAGACCGTGTTTGCTTGTCTGATTGGGATGTGTTTATTGCTGAGGAACTGATATTTATATATATATATAATATTTTATATAATATAATTTTGTCTGGCTGTTCTTCGGCCACATTTAATTCTGAGGAATTAAAGCTGCCTCCGAACACATCTCTCGTTATGATAAAACGTTTGAGAGGTTCTCGAGGTGGTGACTCGTGTGATGGCCGGATTACAGCTAGACTGCCCTCCTTGAGGATCTCCATGACGTTAACTCGTTCATGGAAAAACCTTATTCTTCGTGCATCTTTGTGCCCTTGACGTATTAAGACTATCATAGGTGCAGGGGTGTGTGGTTATACGATGATGGGCCAGTCTGAAGAGACATTTTCTTCTCTTCTTTTTGCTCATCGTCATTTTAGGAGGGTTCAAAAGCAGAGTGTAACGAGTTGCGCTCTCCCTCGAGAAAAAACGGGGACCTGCTCGTTGCACTCAGCAGCTGCATAATAGACCTAAGACAAAATCCTGAGGGTTGTTTTGTCCCAGGTCTGTGGGGGTGTGCCCCTACGGGACGAGACATGTAAATCAAACAGCTCCTACCTGACACCCTCACAAAACCACTGTACTTCCTCGCCACCTCTGGTGATTTGGGGAGCAGCGGTTTCCAGCGAAATGTTAGATGTTCTGTTGCTTTTCTGCTGTCATCCAGGACACGGAACATCTAACATCCCCTCAAAAGGAAGTGTTAAGTTGATACCACTCTCAGAGAGTCTGGCAGCGTGGAAACTTCTGCCAGGTTTTTCTGCTTGGGTATTAAGTACAGTACAAATAGGATAGAATCCAATTTATTAATCGTCCTCCGCGTTTCAACAGAGTGGTATTCACTTCCGTGAGACCGGAACTGGCGCATGTACTGTCACAAGAGATACAATCTCTGCTGAGCAAAGAGGCCATAGAACATGTTCCTCTTCCAGAGAGAGAGTCAGGCTATTACAGCAGATACTTCCTGGTTCCCAAGAAGGATGGGGGGTTGCGTCCAATCTTCGATCTTCGAGGCTTAAACCGTACAGTTAAAGCACTCAAGTTCAAGATGTTAACTGTAAAGACGAACCAATTTTAACCCTCTGGGGACCAAGCTGTTTTTGGGGTCCTTGAGATGTTCTGACATGCCTTGACATTTGTGCTTTTTTCAGTTATTTATAAACATGTTAATGGCAAAGGTGTAAATTCACTCTATATAGCACAAACAGGGCTACCATAATATGCGAGCAACGTGTATGTAGATGTTTGTATTTTTAAGAGAATAATGTTTATGCGTGGTTATTGAAAAAAATTAAAATGAAAGTTGCTGAATTAAGACCACAAAACACATTAAATATGTGTCCACAAGACTTTTGACTAATTGATGTTGTCCCTTTGAGTTCTAGCTTCAAAATGATGTAAAAATAGTCTTGCTTTATCGTTCACAAAAAAAAATACATTGATTTAAATGGTGTAAAACAGGTTTTGCTTGGAAAGCCAATATGCGAGGGGGAGGAGTAGTTTACACCTTAGATTATGAATGTCCCACCCACTCTGTATAATGAGCCATTCACTCAGGTGTGAAACTGACTGAGCCACAATGCAAGGACAAAAGATGTATTTAGAAGAAGACTTATATTGACCATTTAAGATTTCGCTTACATCTCTCTTGTAAATATGTTTTGCTATTTTATTCAAAATGTTACAATTACAACAATAATTACAATTTCAACAATATTTCAAGTGTACTCTTTCTTTGTAAAAAAAAAAAAAAAAAGATTATAGGCCTACATTTTATCATATGTATTCATTAGTTTGAATATAGCCAACATTGGAACATCTAACATCTTAGTCTATGAATTTATTTTTGACAAAAATAGTATTTTTTTTGCAGTTTAATACGTTGCTTATACAAATACATTTTATTTCAACATATTCCAGTCGATTTTTACTCATCTCAGTAGGCTATAGCAAAGCAGTTTATTCTTTCACACACAGACGCGCGATTCATATTTAGGCTAAACAGTCTTTACAAATATGCCCCCTTCATTCATCTCACAGAAAGGCGAGTCATATTATAGAAATGCGATTCATCTTTTTGCGGTTTACATAGGCCTACACTAACGTTATTCCATAACGTTATTCCACACGTGAGAAAAGAAAACAGCCTACCTCACTCCTCAGCGGAATCTGCTCCTCATTTCAGGAGATATTGCTCCTCATCAGCACTGTTCTGAGGAATATTTTCTCCATAAGGTAGGCTATAATGTCTCACTCGCGAGGAGTCGCGACGCGCTTTGTTTACAGCTGATGTGGGCGTTTCACAGCTCTGAAATAGTTCTCAGAATTTGCGTTTGAATAGCACGCGCTCTCCGGGGAGTGGTCACATTACTGTGAATGAGCTCCTAATGAGCTCGACAGGAGTCGCTCTCTTTTTATACAGATTACAGAAGCTGAGAATATTTGTTTTTTATATAAATGACTTCATTTAAAAGATGCGATCTCAAGCTTTATGCCCGTGGGTCTGTTTGCCTGTTTGACTGAATTTTCGCGGAGTTATAGATCATTTTCGAACGCGTTTCAAATGGGAGTTTACTGACAGAGAGAAGGCAGAAATCGCATCATGTTAATTTTTCTTTATTTGTCAAAAAGCAAAACACTTTATTTTTATTGTGAGTATACAGAAAAAAAAATAGAAACTGAACAGGATCGATTGATGTATTACACGAAAATGAAAGATCAAAATTAACAGAGCATTTAGTGTTTATTTTCATTGCTAAAAAAAAAAAACGAGCAAAACGCGCGGGCGCGTTTGTGGTCCCCAGAGGGTTAACACCCTAAGCAACATCTATCTAGGTCAGGACATTACATAGGTCTCATGGCAGCTGCGTCCACAATGATTCCTCCTGGCCTTTTGCGCATGAGACCATGTCAGTTGTGGCTCAGAACGGGGGATTTCAACTACAATCCCCAAGGGCAAATAAAGGCAAGAACACTCGCTGAGTGCTTCGTGTCCTTTCTAAAATCCATGTTTATGGTGAGTCATGCGCTGAACGCTTCATGCACTTTCTAAAATCCATGTTTATGGTAAGGGTTACGCGCTGCGGCTTCGTTCCCTTTCTATGTGGTTCAGACCCCGGTTCCTTGCTTTGGGTTCCACTTTAGGTGCGTCTTGCTGTCGCAGAATGCTAACGGCAGACGCCTCCCTGATGGGCTGGGGAGTGGTCTTAAGTGGTCATCCAGCTCAAGGGGAATGGGAGGCATCAACTGCTTCAAGCTGATGACTATTTCTGGCCCTGAAATACTCTCTCCCTCAGTTGAGAAGCAAGATCTGTTTTACCAACGTTTATGTTACATCAGTTATTCACGCTAGAGCTCGGCTAATGTATACATTGCATACATGCACTGTTATTGATACAGTTTCCACGTGTTCACCGCAGTATATTAGAAAAATAGGACAAGCGGTCAGTCTGTGGAAACGACAAGAGCGCACAAGTGGTTTTTTCTTAATATCCAGTTCTCCTGTTGTTCAGTTTACTATTTGACTCAAAGTAAGGCTATTTTCGATTCTCTGCTTATTTTTAATTTTTACCTTCACATAAATCTGTATTTTAATATGAGTTCCTACTTTAAATAACAGCCGCGTCTGAAAATAATTGCAGTTTGAATTTTATTACACTTAAGTACAGCGCTGTCCAACAGCTATATTATTTAGGAAATTTCATACCTGTACGTGAAACGTAGAGCCGGGGCAAAATGTAGGGGCAATAATTAAGCCATTTTGCCCCACCCAATTTTTAAAAACCATATCACATGTAAATTTTCACCACTTCTGAAGCGTGTGCAAAGTTTCATGATTTTTCGAGCACGTTTTGTATTTGCCACACTTCCTGCTACCAGCAGGTGGCGCTATTGCTATAACCAAATATGAGCATGGTCATGTGTTCAGGACAGGACTCTTATCAAACATGTGAAGTTTGGGGCAGATTGGACAGCGTATTCCTGAGTTACTGCAGGCTGTCTGTGGTTGCCTAGCAACATCGGAACTGCAAGCAATATTGACAGAGAACTTATCTGATCATGCATAAATCACCAAAAGGCCGAAATTGGGTGTATGTTTGTCAGGCCGCCGAGGGCAGACCCTTCGATGAAAACTCAAGATCTTCGCAATTTAACGTCGCAAAGGCCTTAAGATTACACTCACCAAATTTGAGGAGGATCAGATCAAAACTGTAGGAGGAGTTCGTTAAAGTACAACATCAGGAAATGGCGAAAAATGCCCAAAATCTGAGAGGAAGTTCAAAATAGCTGACTTCCTGTTGTGTTTAGGGCTATGCTCCAAGAGACTTTTTTGTAGGTATTGGGTCATTACATGTATGTACCAAATTTCATACCTGTAAGTGAAACCAGGAGCCAGGGCAAAATGTGGGGGCAATAATTTACCGAATTTGCCCCACCCAATTTTGAAAACCATATCACACTTAAATTTTCACCACTTCTGAAGCGTGTGCAAAGTTTCATGAGTTTTCGAGCATGTTTAGGCCCTCTAAAAAGCGATTCACTTTGGAGAAGAAGAATAATAAATATAGCTGCGAGCAGCGATTACGGGCCCAAGCCGGTGGCACCGCAACCCCGGTGCCTTTAGTTACCTAAAGAGTGCGAAAGTTGTTCGGCCCGATGAGATCTATATGTGTACCGAGTTTCATATTATTACATGCAAGCGTGTTTGATTTATTGACACGTGTTCGGATCCCGTTCCAGGGGGCGCTGTCGAGCCCCCCTGCCACGCCCGGGTACCAGCTTCAGCCCGGCCCTGATGGCCGCGGGTTCTGACCCGTGTGCAAAGTTTCAAGAGTTTTCGAGTATGTTAAGGGCCCCAAAAGTGCCCGGAACCTTGACAAAATAATAATAATAATAATAAATATAGCTGCGAGCAGCGATTACGGGCCCAAGCCGGTGGCAGCGCCACCCCGGTGCCTTTAGTTACCTAAAGGCACCGGGGTGGCGGTCCCGCGGGCTTTGGCCCTTCATCGCTGCTCGCAGCTATATTTATATTTATATTTATATATATATATATATATATATATATATATATATATATATATATATATATATATATATATGCACACACACACACAGTGTGTATATATATATATATATATATATATATATATATATATATATATATATATATATATATACACACACACACATATTTTAGGGACAAGACACAGAGAATTTTACTTGCCTGACCTGATTAGAACAACGAAAAAAACAAAACAAATAAAAAGATAACTAGGGAATCACTAAATCGAGAGAATTATTCTGATTTTATGATACACTCAAAATATTCCACAACAAATCCTTTAAATGTAACGATATTCAGAACGGAACAAGAATAAAAAAATAACTACAAACAAGCCAAAACAAAATAAAAAAATAAAAATACATTTAAGCAATCCATGACATGATTTATCTATTTTTTGGACTAAAACATTCTGGTTGTTTTTAAACTCAAACACAATTCTTAAATTGAAAACAAACAAACAAACAAAAAAGAATAAAATGGGTATAGTTCTGATATTTGTATAATTTTATATAGAAATAAATGGTGTATAATTACATTTTTAGATATGAGACATTAAACTCAACAGACAAATCCCCCCCTCCCCTCACACACACAGAGACACAGAGAGAGGGAGAGAAAATTCTCCAGAAAATCCACATTCAAACCAAAATATCTCTCTTCCTCTTGGTCTGAGCTAGTTACTGTAAATTAGAAAGTTGTCCGTCTTGATGAGAACAATACACATACCAAGTTTTGTTGCTGTTGATAAAACTAACCCCCCCACTTTTGACTAAAGGTGGCGCTACTGAGCCCCTCACCACGCCCGTTTCTGAAACTTTGCACATGTCTACTGGCTAATAAATGTGATGTGTCTGTCGAGTTTCATGCAATTTCAAGTATGTTAAGAGACTCAAAAACATCAAAAAAGAATAATAAAGTTTGAAACGTTGCCACGGCAACAGTATTTAAGATATCAATAATCCTTTCACAGGTCTACATCTGCCGTGTGTCTACATTATACACATAAAGTTTGAAGCAAATCGGGTAAAAATAAGAGGGTGATTTCAAAGCATTTTGAAAGTGACACACTTCCTGCTGCCAGTTGGTGGCGCTATTCGGGAACAAGAAAAAAAAAAAATATCAAAAAGCTGCGTTTCCTCATGAGACCGCAGTGCATGCCCGGATGAGTGAGTGAGTAAAAGAGGTGACTGACACCTCTCAAACCCGGTACTTGATGCACGTGCATGCCCGAGCCCCGAAGCGCGTGCAGTTGCGTCCTCTTCATAAAAGCGCTGAGACATGGCGACCGGCGGTGCTGCTGATGTGGTGGCTGTAAATCAACTTGTTGATAAGAAAGGAGGAAAGAGCCACATATGGAAATATTTTGGATTAGGCTAATATCACGTTGTCATATGGGGCCGTTCACGTGCAGATTTCAAATGTAGGCGTGAGGCTATCGCGCTTATAATAGAAGCGAGCGGCACGCTCGTTTTTCCAGGCTCGCCTATGTTCATGGTTGCATAGTGCATCTTTTTCAGCGATTTTTGAGTGAGCATACCAGTGAACACCCCTGACCACTCGGTGAGTTTCACGTCTTTGTAAACGAAAGTTTAATGTGTTTTAGGAAGGAATGTTCCAGTGCACCTAGACAACCATTGTGGGGGTGGGGGGGGGGGGGGGAAGCGAAAGAAACCTAAAATTCTCGGGACAGCAGCATGTGTCCAAAATTTAATCTTAACCGTTCTATTTCATCAGATACGATCTGTAAACAGGGCTTTAAGTGTAAAATACCGAACTTGTCCTTTAACATTACTTAATGCGTCATCAAACATCAACACAATGAGTGAACAATATATTTTTACAACATCAATTAATGTTTGTGAATGTTATTTAATACAAACACTTGATTGGTCATGTTTGTTCACTTCATTCATTGTGCATTAAATAATGTTAACAGAAATAATGTTAACTTTTGATTTTAAAAATGTATTTTTAAATTAACCCCAAGGAGAATAATTGTGACAGTAGGCCTATATAACTATTATTGTTAGGTAATTTTATCTAATGTTATCTAACAAATGTAATCTTATTGTAAAGTGTTTTTAATACTACAGTTTCCATCTTTTGTAATCTAATTTAAGCTTTGGTACCGAAATTGGTACAGAGAACCGTGGATTTTCACTGGTATTGGTACCGAATACTGAAATTTTGGTACCGTGACAACACTAGTAGCTCTTTTTACGCCTATTTTGAATTTTACTCGAATACAAATACAAATACAAAATACTTTTCCCCCCTCAACAAATACAAATACAGATACAAATACCGGCTGCTTTGCACACCCCTAATATATATATATATAAAAGGTATATATATATATATTTATACAAGTAAATATATATAGTAAAGGTATATATATATATATATTTATACAAGTATACAAGTAATATTTTCTGTCTTATATATATATATATATATATATATATATATAAGACAGAAAATATTACTTGTCTTACCTTTTAACGTTATTAACCCATTGATTAACTGGTGGTAAAATATTCTCACCGTCACATACCTAGTATATTTTTATATAGATATAATAGTCCTACCTGATTTTGAACACAAGAGGGCAGTATAGCACTATGAATGCCATGATTTATTTATTTTTTGGACTAAAAAAAACATTCTGGCTGTTTTTAAACTTAAACAATTATTAAATTGAAAAAAAAAAGTGTTTCCATTTTTGACATTACTTTAATCCCTCGCCATAGCAAAACCGTTTGAGATATGTATTATCCGTTCACAATTTAGCATCTTTAATGTATTTTTATCATGTTGAAAAAGTTTGGTGGGAATAAAATAAACCACTTAAGAGGAGTGGGTAAAAATTCAGAGGCTGATTTTGCAAAGAAATCCACATTCAAACCAAAATATCTGACTTCCTGTTGGTCGGAGCTAATGACTGTAAATTAGAAAGTTGTCCGGCTCGATGAGACCAATATACGTACTGATTTTTGTAACTGTTGGTAAAACTAACCCCTCCACTTTTGTCAAAAGCATTTTGAAAGTGACACACTTCCTGCTGCCAGTTGGTGGCACTATAACTTTGCCTCACAATAGTTACATCCATCTGATCGGCCTCTTACCACGAACACACTGCTGAAGTTTCATCAAGATCAGTTAATGTATGCAGAAGTTATAACACTTTGTGTTTCGTGTTTCTCTTTTCTCGCCATAAATTCGTTTCCTCGCCACGACCAAACCGTTCGAGATATCAAAAATCCGTCTGCAATTTAGCATCGTCAATGTCTTGACTTTATGCACACCGAGTTTGATGGGGATTGAATTAATTCTCTAGGAGAAGTGTTTCAAATTCCACAGCAAGCGTTCTCCAAACAACCCATAATAGCTGACTTCCTGTTGGGCTGGCATATAACTTAGTGCGAAAGTTGTTCGGCCCGATGAGATCTATATGTGTACCAAGTTTCAGATTAATTCATGCAAGCTAGTTTGATCTATGGACCAAGTTTTCGGACCCCATTCAAGGGGGCGCCTGTTGAGCAAAAATTATAAAAACAATTTATAATTTTTGATTATTTTATTTCATTTTTGAAAAACAATTATAAAATCAAATTTCTCCTAACAGACAAATCCCCCACACCCACACCCCCCCCACACACAGAGACACAGATACAGAGAGAGAGAGAAAATTCACAAAATAATCACATTCAAACTAAAATATCTGACTTCCTTTTGGTTGGAGCTAATGAATGTAAATTAGAAAGTTGTCCGGCTCGATGAGAACAATATACAAACCGAGTTTTGTGACTATGTAAAACTAAGCCCCCATTTTTGACTAAAGGTGGCGCTACTGAGCCCCTCACCACGCCCGTTTCTGAAACTTTGCACATGTCTACTGGATAATAAGTGTGATGTGTCTGTCGAGTTTCATGCATTTTTAAGCATGTGAAGAGTCTCAAAAGCATCCGAAAAGAATATTAAAGTTTGATGCGTTGCCACGGCAACAGTATCTAAGATATCAATAATCCTTTCACAGGTCTACATCTGCCGTGCGTTTACATTATACACATAAGGTTTGAAGCAAATCGGGTAAAAATAAGAGGGTGATTTCTAAGCATTTTGAAAGTGACACACTTCCTGCTGCCAGTTGGTGGCGCTATAACTTTGACTCACAATAGTCACATCCATGTGATCGGCCTCTTACAACGAATACACTGCTGAAGTTTGATGAAGATCAGTTAATGTATGCAGAAGTTATAACACACTTCCTGTTTCTCTTTTCTCGCCGTAAATTCGTTTCCTCGCCACGGCCAAACCGTTCGAGATATCAAAAATCCCCTGGCAATTTTTCATCCTCAATGTCTTGACTTCATGCACACTGAGTTTGGTGGTGATCAGGTGAATTCTCTATGAGAAGTGTTTCAAATACCAGACCATGCGTTTCCAAACAACCCTTAATAACTGACGTCCTGTTGGGCTGGCATAAAAAGTAAAAGTACGAAAGTTGTTCGGCCCGATGAGATCTATATGTGTACCGAGTTTCATATTAATACATGCAAGCATGTTTGATTTATGGACCAAGTTTTCGGACCCCGTTCAAGGGGGCGCTGTTGAGCCCCTTTGCCACGCCCGTGTCCCAGCTTCAGCCCGGCCCTGATGGCCGCAGGTTCTGACCCGTGTGCAAAGTTTCAAGAGTTTTTGAGCATGTTAAGGGCCCCAAAAGTGCCTGAATAGTCGTAAGAAAAATAATAATAATAATAATAATAATAATAATAATAATCCTACCGAAAACAATAGGGCCTTCGCCCTTTCAGGGCTTGGGCCCTAATTAAAGCTGCAAGCAGCGATGAAAGGGTCCTCGCACTCGTGGCATCGTCACTCGGTGGCTTTAGGAAGACAGAGCATGGTTGGGCAATGTGCATTTAAGGACGTATATATAGTAGTTGCTAGCATGTTAAGTATGTTTCTAGCATGCTTAGTACACAATAGTTATGTGGTTAGTACTGCATTACTGTGTTAACCATGTCAGTTTCTGTTGACAGTAGGTGGGGCTATGTCTATATCTGAATATCGCTATGTAGATGTGTTCAGTGCAGGACTTTTATCAAACATGTGAAGTTTGGGGCAGATTGGACATTGTATGCTTGAGTTACAACAACTTCCTATAGCATTTCTAGCATGTTTTATGATGTTTCTAGCATATTACATATTAATTTTGGGGTAGATTGGACATTGCATGCCTCAGTTACAGCAAATTCATATTTAATTGCAGTAATAGCATGCTTTAACACTTAGCTAAGTATTTGATAGCATGTTTCTAGTATGTTGCTAACATGTTTAGCAGTTGGTGGCACTTTTTTTATATGTTAATAGGAGTCCAGAACAGTGTTAAACGTCACTTCCTGTTGCCAGCAGGCGGCGCTATGACTATATCTGAATATGAGCATGGACTTGTGTTCAGGAGATAATTCTTATCAAACGTGTGAAGTTTGGGGTAGATTGGACATTGTATGCTTAAGTTACAACAACTTCCTTTATTATTTCTAGCATGCTTTAGAACTTAGCTATGTGTTGCTAGTATGTTTCTTGCATGTTGCATATTAAGTTTGGGGCAGATTGGACATTGCCTTCTTGAGTAACAACAACATCCTGTTTCATTGAATTAGCATGCTTTAGCACTTAGCTAAGTTTTGCTAGCATGTTTTAACATGTTTCTAGCATGTTTAGAAGTCAATGGCATTTTTAACATGTTACTAGAACGGCATCAACGTGTTAAACATGACACTTCCTGTTACCAGTAGGTGGCGCTATTACTATAACTGAATATTCTCATGTAGATGTGTTCAGGCCATGACTCTTATCAAACGTGTGAAGTTTGGGGCAGATCGGACATTCCGTGCCTGAGTTACAGCAAATTCCTATTTAATAGCAGTAATAGCATGCTTTAGCACTTAGCTAAGTGTTTGCTAGCATGTTTTAGCATGTGTCTAGTATGTTGTTAGCATGTTTAGCACTTGCTGGCACTTTTTTATGTTATCAGGAGTTCACAACAGTGTTAAACATGTCACTTCCTGTTGCCAGCAGGTGGCGCTATGACTGTAACTTAATATGAGCATGGTCATGTGTTCAGGACAGAACGCTTATCAAAAGTGTGAAGTTTGGGGCAGATTGGACATTCCATGCCTGAGTTACAGCAACTTCCTGTTTCATGGCGAAACATCAAAATTTGTCAGGCCGCCGAGGACCCGCCCTTCGACGAAAACTCAAGATCTTCGAAATTTAACGTCGCAAAGGCCTTAAGATTACACTCACCAAATTTGAAGATGATCAGATTAAAACTGTAGGAGGAGTTCGTTAGTACGAGGCATGAAAATGGCAAAAACTGCACAAAAATCTGAGAGGAAGATGAAAATGGCTGACTTCCTGTTGTGTTTAGGGCTACGCTCCAAGATACTTTTTTGTAGGTATTAGGTCCTTACATGTATGTACCGAATTTCGTACACGTACGTGGAACATAGCGGGAGGCGCACTCCGTTGAACTTTTATAGGTGGCGCTATCGAGCCATTTTGCCCCGCCCAATTCTGAAACCTATATCAGATGTAAAGTTTCGCCAGTTCTGACGCGTGTGCAAAGTTTCGTGACTTTTCGAGCATGTTTAGGCCCTCAAAAATGCGATTAAATGCGGAGAAGAATAATAATAATAAATATAGCTGCGAGCAGCGATTACGGGCCCAAGCCGGTGGCACCGCAACCCCGGTGCCTTTAGTTACCTAAAGGCACCGGGGTGGCGGTGCCCCCGGCTTTGGCCCTTCATCGCTGCTCGCAGCTATATATATATATATCTTTAATGTATTTTTATCATGTTGAAAAAGTTTGGTGTGAATAAAATAAACCACTTAGGAGCAGTAGCTAAAAACTCAGAGTCTGACATATCCAAAAAATCCACATTCAAACCAAATGATCTGACTTCCTGTTACTCGGAGCTAATTACTGTAAATTAGAAAATTGTCCGGCTCGATGAGACCAATATGTGTATTGATTTTTGTGACTGTACATAAAATTAACCCCTTCACTTTTGTCAAAAGCATTTAGAAAGTGACACACTTCCTGCTGCCAGTTGGTGGCGCTATAACTTTTACTCACAATAGTTACATACATGTGATCGGCCTCTTACCACGAACACACTGCTGAAGTTTCATCAAGATCAGTTAATGTATGCAGAAGTTATAACACTTCGTTTTTATCTTTTCTCGCCATAAATTCGTTTCCTCGCCACGGCCAAACCGTTCAAGATATCAAAAATCCGTCCGCAATTTAGCATCATCAATGTCTTGACTTCATGCTGACCGAGTTTGGAGGCGAGTGGATGAATTCTCTAGGAGGAGTACATCAAATTCCACAGCATGCGTTTTTCAAACAACCCATAATAGCCGACTTCCTGTTGGGCGGAGCTAATAACTTAGAGTGCGGAAGTTGTTCGGCCCGATGAGATCTATATGTGTACCGAGTTTCATATTAATTCATGCAAGCGTGTTTGATATATGGACCAAGTTTTCAGACCGTGTTCAAGGGGGCGCTGTTGAGCCCCCCTGCCACGCCCGGGTACCAGTTTCAGCCCAGCCCTGATGGCCGCGGGTTCTGACCTGTGTGAAAAGTTTCAAGAGTTTGAGCACGTTAAGGGCCCCAAAAGCCCCTGAAACCTTGAAAAACAAAGATTAAATGGAATAGACAAATCCCCCCCACCCCCTCCACACACACACACACACACACACACACAGAGACAGAGAGAGAGAGAGAATATTCTCCAGAAAATCCACATTCAAACCAAAATATCTGACTTTCTGATGGTCTGAGCTAATGACTGTAAATTAGAAAGTTGTCCGGTTTGATGAGAACAATATACATACCAAGTTTTGTGATTCTATGAAAAACTAAGCCCCCATTATTGACTAAAGGTGGCGCTACTGAGCCATTCCACCATGCCCGTTTCTGAAACTTTGCACATGTCTACTGGATAATAAATGTGATGTGTCTGTCGAGTTTCATGCATTTTCAAGTATGTGAAGAGTCTCAAAAGCATCCGAAAAGAATATTAAAGTTTGATGCGTTGCCACGGCAACAGTATCTAAGATATCAATAATCCTTTCACAGGTCTACATCTGCCGTGTGTCTACATTATACACAAAGTTTTAAGCAAATCGGGTAAAAATAAGAGGGTGATTTCAAAGCATTTTGAAAGTGACACACTTCCTGTTGCCAGTTGGTGGCGCTATAACTTTGACTCACAAAGGTCATATCCATGTGATCGGCCTATTACAACGAACACACTGCTGAAGTTTCATCAAGATCAGTTAATGTATGCAGAAGTTATAACACACTTCCTGTTTCTATTTTCTCGCCATAAATTTGTTTCCTCGCCACGGCCAAACCGTTCGAGATATCAAAAATCCGTCCGCAATTTATCATCCTCAATGTCTTGACTTCATGCACACCGAGTTTGGAGGTGAATGGATGAATTTCCTAGGATGAGTACATCAAATTCCACAGCATGCGTTTTCCAAACAACCCATAATAGCCGACTTCCTGTTGGGCTGGCGTAGAACTTAGAGCACGAAAGTTGTTCGGCCCGATAAGATCTATATGTGTACCGAGTTTCATATTAATTCATGCAAGCGTGTTTGGTATATGGACCAAGTTTTCGGACCGCACTTGGATCCCATTCAAGGGGGCGCTGTCGAGCCCCCCTGCCACGCCCGGGTACCATCTTCAGCCTGGCCCTAATGGCCGCAGCTTCTGACCTGTGTGCAAAGTTTCATGAGTTTTTGAGCATGTTAAATGCCCCAAAAGCCCCCGAAAGCTTGAACAACAATAATAATAATAATTAAAGCTGCAAGCAGCGATGAAAGGGCCCTCGCACCCGTGCCATCGTCACTCGGTGGCTTTAGGAAGACAGAGCATGGTTGGGCAATGTGCATTTAAGGAGGTATAGTAGTTGCTAGCATGTTTAGTATGTTTCTAGCATGCTTAGTACACAATAGTTATGTGGTTAGTTCTGCATTACTGTGTTAACCATGTCAGTTTTTGTTGCCAGTAGGTGGGGCTATGTCTATATCTGAATATCGCTATGTAGATGTGTTCAGTGCAGGACTTTTATCAAACGTGTGAAGTTTGGGGCAGATTGGACATTGTATGCTTGAGTTACAGCAAATTCCTATTTAATTGCAGTAATAGCATGCTTTAACACTTAGCTAAGTGTTTGCTAGCATGTTTTAGCATGTTTCTAGTATGTTGTTAGCATGTTTAGCACTTGCTGGCACTTTTTTATATGTTATCAGGAGTTCACAACAGTGTTAAACATGCCACTTCCTGTTGCCAGCAGGTGGCGCTATGACTGTAACTGAATATGAGCATGGTCAGGTGTTCAGGACAGAACGCTTATCAAAAATGTGAAGTTTGGCGCAGATTGGACATTGCCTTCTTGAGTAACAACAACATCCTGTTTCATTGAATTAGCATGCTTTAGCACTTAGCTAAGTATTGCTAGCATGTTTTAACATGTTTCTAGCATGTTTAGAAGTCAATGGCATTTTTAACATGTTGCTAGAACGGCATCAACGTGTTAAACATGACACTTCCTGTTACCAGTAGGTGGCGCTATTACTATAACTGAATATTATCATGTAGATGTGTTCAGGCCATGACTCTTATCAAACGTGTGAAGTTTGGGGCAGATTGGACATTCCGTGCCTGAGTTACAGCAAATTCCTATTTAATTGCAGTAATAGCATGCTTTAGCACTTAGTTAAGTGTTTGCTAGCATGTTTTAGCTTCTAGTATGTTGTTAGCATGTTTAGCACTTGCTGGCACTTTTTTATATGTTATCAGGAGTCCACAACAGTGTTTAACATGTCACTTCCTGTTGCCAGCAGGTGGCGCTATAAATGTAACTGAATATGAGCATGGTCATGTGTTCAGGACAGAACGCTTATCAAAAGTGTGAAGTTTGACGCAGATTGGAAACGTGTTAAACATGACACTTCCTGTTACCAATAGGTGGCGCTATTACTATAACTGAATATTCTCATGTAGATGTGTTCAGGCCATGACTCTTATCAAACGTGTGAAGTTTGGGGCAGATTGGACATTGCCTTCTTGAGTAACAACAACATCCTGTTTCATTGAATTAGCATGCTTTAGCACTTAGCTAAGTATTGTTAGCATGTTTTAACATGTTTCTAGCATGTTTAGAACTCAATGGCATTTTTAACATGTTGCTAGAACAGCATCAACGTGTTAAACATGTCACTTCCTGTTGCCAGTAGGTGGCGCTATTACTATAACTGAATTTGAGCATGGACATGTGTTCAGGCCATGATTCTTATCAAACGTGTGAAGTTTGGGGCAGATTGGACATTCCATGCCTGAGTTACAGCAAATTCCTATTCAATTGCAGTAATAGCATGCTTTAGCACTTAGCTAAGTGTTTGCTAGCATGTTTTAGCATGTTTATAGTATGTTGTTAGCATGTTTAGCACTTGCTGGCACTTTTTTATATGTTATTAGGAGTCCACAACAGTGTTAAACGTCACTTCCTGTTGCCAGCAGGTGGCACTATGACTGTAACTGAATATGAGCATGGTCATGTGTTCAGGACAGAACGTTTATTAAAAGTGTGAAGTTTGGCGCAGATTGGACATTGCCTTCTTGAGTAACAACAACATTGTTCATTGAATTAGCATGCTTTAGCACTTAGCTAAGTATTGCTAGCATGTTTTAACATGTTTCTAGCATGTTTAGAAGTCAATGGCATTTTTAACATGTTGCTAGAATGGCATCAACGTGTTAAACATGACACTTCCTGTTACCAGTAGGTGGCGCTATTACTATAACTGAATATTCTCATGTAGATGTGTTCAGGACAGAACGCTTATCAAAAGTGTGAAGTTTGGGGCAGATTGGACATTCCATGCCTGAGTTACAGCAAATTCCTATTTAATTGCAATAATAGCATGCTTTAGCACTTAGCTAAGAGTTTGCTAGCATGTTTTAGCATGCTTCTAGTATGTTGTTAGCATGTTTAGCACTTGCTGGCACTTTTTTATATGTTATTAGGAGTCCATAACAGTGTTAAACATGTCACTTCCTGTTGCCAGCAGGTGGCGCTATGACTATAACTGAATATGAGCATGGTCATGTGTTCAGGACAGAACTCTTATCAAACGTGTGAAGTTTGGGGCAGATTGGACATTCCATGCCTGAGTTACAGCAACTTCCTGTTTCATGGCGAAACATCGAAATTTGTCAGGCCGCCGAGGACCCGCCCTTCGACGAAAACTCAAGATCTTCGCAATTTAACGTCGCAAAGGCCTTAAGATTACACTCACCAAATTTGAAGATGATCAGATTAAAACTGTAGGAGGAGTTCGTTAAAGTACGAGGCCTGAAAATGTCAAAAACTGCACAAAAATCTGAGAGGAAGTTCAAAATGGCTGACTTCCTGTTGTGTTTAGGGCTATGCTCCAAGAGACTTTTTTGTAGGTATTAGGTCATTGCATGTATGTACCGAATTTCGTGCACGTACGTGGAACGTTGTGGGAGGCGCACTCCGTTGAACTTTTATAGGTGGCGCTATCGAGCCATTTTGCCCCGTCCAATTCTGAAACCTATATCAGATGTAAATTTTCGCCAGTTCTGACGCGTGTGCAAAGTTTCGTGAGTTTTCGAGCATGTTTAGGCCCTCAAAAATGCAATTAAATGCGGAGAAGAATAATAATAATAATAAATATAGCTGCGAGCAGCGATTACGGGCCCAAGCCGGTGGCACCGCAACCCCGGTGCCTTTAGTTACCTAAAGGCACCGGGGTGGCGGTACCGCCGGCTTTGGCCCTCCATCGCTGCTCGCAGCTATATTTATATATATATATACATACACACACATACATATATATGTATATATATATATATATATATATATATATATATATATATATATATATATATATATATATATATATATATATATATATATATATATATATTATTGTTCAAAAGTTTGGGGTCAGTAAGATTTTTAATGTTTTTAGGAGAAGTCTCTTCTGCTCACCAAGGCTGCATTTATTGATTAAAAATACAAACAAAAACAGTAATATTGTGAAATATTATTCCAATTTAAAACAGCTGTTTTCAATTTTTAAATATTTTACATAGTAATTCATTTCTGTGATCAAAGTTGAGTTTTCAGCATCATTACTCCACTCTTCAGTGTCACATGATCCTTCAGAAATCATACTAATATGATGATTGATGCTCAATAAATATTCATTATTATTTTCAATGTTGAAAACAGTTGTGTACAGATTTTTTTTTTTTTCAAAATGCTTTGATGAATGTAAAGTTCAAAAGAACAGCATATATTTCAAATATATATATTTTTAACATTATAAATGTCTTTACTGTAACTGTTGATCAGTTTAACTCATCCTTCATAAATAAAAGTACTGATTTATTTTATTTATTTCCCCAAAAAATAAAATTTTAATTATTACTAACCCAAAACTTTTGAGCGGTAGTGTTTAACGTTACAAAAGCTTTAGATTTCAGATAAATGCTGTTCTTTTGAACTTTCTATTCATCAAAGACTGTACACAACTGTTTTCGACATTTAAAATAATAATGAATGTTTCTTGAGTATCAATCATCATATTAGAATAATTTCTGAAGGATCATGTGACAGTGACGACTGGAGTAATGATGCTGAAAACTCAGCTTTGATCACAGGAATAAATAACAGTTTAAAATATATTAAAATAGAAAGCAGCTGTTTTAAATTGGAATAATATTTTACAATATTACTGTTTTTGTTTGTATTTTTAATCAAATAAATGCAGCCTTGGTGAGCAGAAGAAACTTCTCTGTTATGTGCGCGCCACAGACTGCACGCACGTCCGCTTAGAGTTCCGCCTTTTGCCTTCCGTCAATATTACGTTATTAGAAAAATATTTTTTTAGAGAATCGATTTTTTGACATTTGTGAATCGATTCAGAATCGTCCACGTCCGCATCGCGATGCATCTAAGAATAAATTTTTTCTCCCACCCCTAGATTTCATACAACAGGTTAATAAACAGTTACAATTAAGTCACTTACATTTTAGATGCAATGTTGACTGTTTTTGTTCTGTTTCAGCAGCGAAAATAGTTAAACAAAGATCACGGCAGAACCATCACGCATCACGTGTTTTCTCATAACTGAACGATTCAGCATTTTTAACGAATCGGTTGACTCAAAGATTGAATGATCAATCCATAAACATCTGTCTTAATCATGATCGACTCATTCGAACGAATCGTTTGAACGAATGAATCAATGACTCGCTTATTAAGATGGATGCCTGGCGACACCTAATGGCGGTTTAGTGTTGTTTAAAAGCATCATTCTTTCCCACATGTGTGTGATTTGTGTGTGCAACATTATCATTATTTTTCTTACACTATTATATTAGCGATTTAAAAGCACCCACTCGTGTCACACGTCGATTAACCGGTGGGAAAATATCCTCAGACACATACCTAATACATGTATATTTAAATACAATATTGGCCTACCTGGTAAAAAGTTTTATATACTATTTTGATGTCCTTTTGGACACAAGAGGGCAGTATAGCCCTATGTTTGCTTTTTTGTTGAACCAAATAGCACTAAATAGCCTGTTTTAACTTTTTCATTCTTCTTGAATTGCAAAAACAGAATAAAATGGGTTTAGTTGTGATATTTGTATACTTTTATATAGAAATAAATGGTATATAATTACATTTTTAGAAGATTTTTAGTGTTTCCTTTTTGGACATTATTTAATCCCTCGCCATAGCAAAACCGTTTGAGATATTTATTATCCATTCACAATTTAGCATATTTAATGTAGTTTCATCATGTTAAAAAAGTTTGGTACGAATAAAATACATAGTTTAAGAGGAGTGGCTAAAAATTCAGAGGCTGATTTTGCAAAAAAATCCACATTCAGACCAAAATATCTGACTTCCTGATGGCCAGAGCTATTGAATGTAAATTAGAAAGTTGTCCGGCTTGATGAGAACAATATACAAACTATTTTTTCTTTACTGTAGTTAAAACTAACCCCCCCACTTTTGTCAAAAGCATGTTGAAAGTGACACACTTCCTGCTGCCAGTTGGTGGCGCTATAACTTTGACTCACAATAGCTACATCCATCTGATCGGCCTCTTACCACGAACACACTGCTGAAGTTTCATCAAGATCAGTTAATGTATGCAGAAGTTATTCCACTTCCGTGTTTCTCTTTTCTCGCCATAAATTCGATTCCTCGCCACAGCCAAACCGTTCGAGATATCAAAAATCCGTCCGCAATTTAGCATCCTCAATGTCTTGACTACATCCACACCGAGTTTGAAGGGGGCACGGTGAATTTTCTAGGAGGAGTATTTCACATTCCACAGCAAGCGTTTTCCAAACAACCCATAATAGCCGACTTCCTGTTGGGCTGGCGTAAAACTTGACCGGGGTAAAGTTGTTCGGCCCGATGAGATCTATATGTGTACCGAGTTTCATATTAATTCATGCGAGCGTGTTTGATATATGGATCAAGTTTTAGAACCCCGTTCAAGGGGGCGCTGTTGAGCCCCCCAGCCACGCCCGGGTCCCAGCTTCAGCCCGGCCCTGATGGCCGTGGGTTCTGACCTGTGTGCAAAGTTTCAAGAGTTTTTGAGCACGTTAAGGACCCCAAAAGCCCCTGAAACCTTGATTAACAATATAAAAGCAATAGTCAAATCCCCCCCTCCCCTCACACACACACAGACACAGAGAGGGAGAGAAAATTCTTCAGAAAATCCACATTCAAACCAAAATATCTCTCTTCCTGTTGGTCAGAGATGGTTCATGTAAATTAGAAAGTTGTCCGTCTTGATGAGAACAATACACATACCAAGTTTTGTTGCTGTTGATAAAACTAACACCCCCACTTATGACTAAAGGTGGCGCTACTGAGCCCCTCACCACGCCCGTTTCTGAAACTTTGCACATGTCTACTGGATAATAAATGTGATGTGTCTGTCGAGTTTCATGCAATTTCAAGTATGTTAAGAGTCTCAAAAGCATAAAAAAAGAATATTAAAGTTTGATGCGTTGCCACGGCAACAGTATCTAAGATATCAATAATCCTTTCACAGGTTTACATCTGCCGTGTGTCTACATTGTACACATAAAGTTTGAAGCAAATCTGGTAAAAATAAGACAGTGATTTCAAAGCATTTTAATAGTGATGTACTTCCTGCTGCCTGTTGGTGGCGCTATAACTTTGACTCACAATAGTCACATCTGTGCGATCGGCCTCTTACAACGAACACACTGCTGAAGTTTCATCAAGATCAGTTAATGTATGCAGAAGTTATAACACACTTCCGGTTTCATTTTTTCGCCATAAATTCGTTTCCTCGCCACGGCCAAACCGTTCGAGATATCAAAAATCCGTCCGCAATTTAGCATCCTCAATGTCTTGACTTCATGCACACCGAGTTTGGAGGCGAATCGATGAATTCCCTAGGAGGAGTACATTAAATTCCACAGCATGCGTTTCCAAACAACCCTAAATAGCCGACTTCCTGTTGGGCTGGCGTAAAACTTAGAGCACGAAAGTTGTTCGGCCCGATGAGTTCTATATGTGTACCGAGTTTCATATTATTACATGCAAGCGTGTCTGATTTATGGACAAGTGTTCGGATCCCGTTCCAGGGGGCGCTGTCGAGCCCCCCTGCCACGCCCGGGTACCAGCTTCAGTCCGGCCCTGATGGCCGCGGGTTCTGACCTGTGTGCAAAATTTCAAGAGTTTTCGAGCATGTTAAGGGCCCCAAAAGTGGCCGAAAGGTTGACAAAATAATAATAATAATAATAATAATAATAATAATAATAATAATAATAAATATAGCTGCGAGCAGCGATTACGGGCCCAAGCCGGTGGCACCGCAACCCTGGTGCCTTTAGTTACCTAAAGGCACCGGGGTGGCGGTACCGCCGGCTTTGGCCCTTCATCGCTGCTCGCAGCTATATTTATATATATATATATATATATATATGTATATAAAAGACCAAAAATATTACTTGACTTACCTTATTCTGATTTTATGATACACTCAAAATATTCCACAACAAATCCTTTAAATTTAATGTAAAAATAAAAATGAAAGAAAGCAGTGTTGGGCTCACGTAACCCTCTCATTAGAATCAAAATGTTTCAACATTTGCGATGTATTTGGATGCTAAACTATTCTTTATTATAGGCTTTGTTCTTCACTCGTGTTCCAATATCGATGGAAAAAATCATCATCTTCACAAGCGCAAAAATGTGCTTGGAAACATCACAGTGGAGCCATCGCATGTATGAATGTATGAATTGTACTACTGACTATTTAGAGCAGTGTAATTTTTATATGTTAGGTTGACTATTTTATTATTATATTTTATGAAGGCTATAATGAACAGGCTGCGATGTCAAGATTACAATGCTGGAATGTGTGTGTGTGTGTGTGTGTGTGTGTGTGTGTGTGTGTGTGTGTGTGTGTGTGTGTGTGTGTGTGTCATGTTTTTCTATCCCGGTGGGGACTTCAACCTGAATGCACACAGACTCATGGGGACTCGTGTCACAGTGGGGACCTAAATAGAGGTCCCCATTGGTAAACAAGCTTATAAATCATACAGAATGAGTTTTTTTGGAAATGTAAAAATGCAGAAAGTTTTCTGTGATAGGTAGGTTTAGGGCTAGGGTTAGTGTGAGGAGATAGAATATACAGTTTGTACAGTATAAAACCATTAATTCTATGGAGAGTCCCAACAAAGATAGTAAACCGTGTGTGTGTGTGTGTGTGTGTGTGTGTGTGTGTGTGTGGCGTGGGTGCGATTGAACAGTGGACACATAAAAACATACTCCGTCATTATACAGGACGACATTCAAACTGCAAAGTGTTAACTTATATTTGTGTACAGTCGCAATAAAACACAATATTGTGCTTTTGTAAAATAATTTCAAGCAATCCTCCGCCCAAAAGGTGCTAATTTTAAAATTAAACTAAAATGCTCATATTAGCGATTTAAAACGGTGCGCATCCACGGTGAGGAACGAGCAGAACAGAGTGAACGTTTTTCAGTTAATTCCTACTTCCATACGAATTCATTTGAAACGCTCGCTCAACCACTATCAATGTCAGTGCGGACGAACATATTTTACTTTCGTTTTTAAGATGGCAATTCAAAAGCCCCCAGCGGTGTTACACGTCGATTAACCGGTGGGAAAATATCCTCAGACACATACCTAATAAATGTATATTTAAATACAATATTGGCCTACCTGGTAAAAAGTTTTATATACTATTTTGATGTCCTTTTGGACACAAGAGGGCAGTATAGCCCTATGTTTGCTTTTTTGTTTAACCAAATAGCACTAAATAGCCTGTTTTTAACTTTTTCATTCTTCTTGAATTGCAAAAACAGAATAAAATGGGTTTAGTTGTGATATTTGTATACTTTTATATAGAAATAAATGGTAGATAATTACATTTTTTAGAAGATTTTTAGTGTTTCCTTTTTGGACATTACTTTAATCCCTCGCCATAGCAAAACCGTTTGAGATATTTATTATCCATTCACAATTTAGCATATTTGATGTATTTTCATCATGTTGAAAAAGTTTGGTGGGAATAAAAGAAATAGTTTAAGAGGAGTGGCTAAAAACTCAGAGTCTGAAATATCCAAAAAATCCACATTCAGACCAAAATATCTGACTTCCAGATGGCCAGAACTAATGAATGTGAATTAGAAAGTTGTCCGGCTTGATGAGAACAATATACAAACAATTTTTTTTTTTACTGTAGTTAAAACTAACCCCCCCACTTTTGTCAAAAGCATGTTGAAAGTGACACACTTCCTGCTGCCAGTTGGTGGCGCTATAACTTTGACTCACAATAGTTACATCCATCTGATCGGCCTCTTACCACGAACACACTGCTGAAGTTTCATCAAGATCAGTCAATGTATGCAGAAGTTATACCACTTCGTGTTTCTCTTTTCTCGCCATAATTTCGTTTCCTCGCCACGGCCAAACCGTTTGAGATATCAAAAATCCGTCCGCAATTTAGAATCCTCAATGTCTTGACTTCATGCAAACCGAGTTTGGTGGGGATTGGATGAATTCTCTAGGAGGAGTACTTCGCATTCCACAGCAAGCGTTTTCCAAACAACCCATAATAGCCGACTTCCTGTTGGGCTGGCGTAAAACTTGACCGGGGGAAAGTTGTTCGGCCCGATGAGATCTATATGTGTACCGAGTTTCATATTAATTCATGCAAGCGTGTTTGATCTATGGACCAAGTTTTGGGACCCCTTTCAAGGGGGCGCTGTTGAGCCCCCCTGCCACGCCCGGGTACCAGCTTCAGCCCGTCCCTGATGGCAGGGGGTTCTGACTTGTGTGCAAAGTTTCAAGAGTTTTTGAGCATGTTAAGGACCCCAAAAGCCCCTGAAACCTTGATTAACAATATAAAAGCAATAGTCAAATCCCCCCTCCCCTCACACACACAGAGACACAGAGAGAGGGAGAGAAAATTCTTCAGAAAATCCACATTCAAACCAAAATATCTCTCTTCCTGTTGGTCGGAAATAGATCATGTAAATTAGAAAGTTGTCCGTCTTGATGAGAACAATACACATACCAAGTTTTGTTGCTGTTGATAAAACTAACCCCCCCACTTATGACTAAAGGTGGCGCTACTGAGCCCCTCACCACGCCCGTTTCTGAAACTTTGCACATGTCTACGGGCTAATAAATGTGATGTGTCTGTCGAGTTTCATGCAATTTCAAGTATGTTAAGAGTCTCAAAAGCATAAAAAAAGAATATTAAAGTTTGATGCGTTGCCACGGCAACAGTATCTAAGATATCAATAATCCTTTCACAGGTTTACATCTGCCGTGTGTCTACATTGTACACATAAAGTTTGAAGCAAATCTGGTAAAAATAAGACAGTGATTTCAAAGCATTTTAATAGTGATGTACTTCCTGCTGCCTGTTGGTGGCGCTATAACTTTGACTCACAATAGTCACATCTGTGCGATCGGCCTCTTACAACGAACACACTGCTGAAGTTTCATCAAGATCAGTTAATGTATGCAGAAGTTATAACACACTTCCTGTTTCATTTTTTCGCCATAAATTCGTTTCCTCGCCACAGCCAAACCGTTCGAGATATCAAAAATCCGTCCGCAATTTAGCATCCTCAATGTCTTGACTTCATGCACACCGAGTTTGGAGGCGAATCGATGAATTCCCTAGGAGGAGTACATTAAATTCCACAGCATGCGTTTCCAAACAACCCTAAATAGCCGACTTCCTGTTGGGCTGGCGTAAAACTTAGAGCACGAAAGTTGTTCGGCCCGATGAGATCTATATGTGTACCGAGTTTCATATTATTACATGCAAGCGTGTTTGATTTATGGACACGTGTTCGGATCCCGTTCCAGGGGGCGCTGTTGAGCCCCCCTGCCACGCCCGGGTACCAGCCTCAGCCCGGCCCTGATGGCCGCGGGTTCTGACCTGTGTGCAAAGTTTCAAGAGTTTTCGAGCATGTTAAGGGCCCCAAAAGTGGCCGAAAGGTTGACAAAATAATAATAATAATAATAATAATAATAATAATAATAATCCTACCGAAAACAATAGGGCCTTCGCCCTTTCAGGGCTTGGGCCCTAATAATAATAATAATAATCCTACCGAAAACAATAGGGCCTTCGCCCTTTCAGGGCTTGGGCCCTAATAATAATAATAATAATAATAAACAGAGCAATTCCAAGAGGGTCCTCACACCATCGGTGCTCGGGCCCTAATAATAATAATAAACGGAGCAATTCCAAGAGGGTCCTCACACCATCGGTGTTCGGGCCCTAATAAACAGAGCAATTCCAAGAGGGTCCTCACACCATCGGTGCTCGGGCCCTAATAAACAGAGCAATTCCAAGAGGGTCCTCACACCATCGGTGCTCGGGCCCTAATAATAAATATAGCTGCGAGCAGCGATTACGGGCCCAAGCCGGTGGCACCGCAACCCCGGTGCCTTTAGTTACCTAAAGGCACCGGGGATGGCGGTGCCGCCGGCTTTGGCCCTCCATCGCTGCTCGCAGCTATATTTATATATATATATATATATATATATATATATATATATATATATATATATATATATATATATATATATACAGAAAGTATATAAGACAGAAATTATTACTTGTCTTACCTTATTCTGATTTTATGATACACTCAAAATATTCCACAACAAATCCTTTAAATTTAATGTAAAAATAAAAACGAAAGTAAGCAGTGTTGGTCTCACGTAACCCTCTCATTAGAATCAAAATGTTTCAATATTTGCGATGTATTTGGATGCTAAACTATTAACCCCCTCACTTTTGTCAAAAGCATTTTGAAAGTGACACACTTCCTGCTACCAGTTGGTGGCGCTATAACTTTGACTCACAATAGTTACATCCATCTGATCGGCCTCTTACCACGAACACACTGCTGAAGTTTAATCAAGATCAGTTAATGTGTGCAGAAGTTATACCACTTCGTGTTTCTCTTTTCTCGCCATAAATTCGTTTCCTCGCCACGACCAAACCATTCGAGATATCAAAAATCAGTCCGCAATTTAGCATCCTCAATGTCTTGACTTCATACGGACCAAGTTTGGAGGCGATTGGATGAATTCTCTAGGAAGAGGACATCAAATTCCACAGCATGCATTTTTCAAACAACCCATAATAGCCGACTTCCTGTTGGGCGGAGCTAATAACTTAGAGTGCGGAAGTTGTTCGGCCTGATGAGATCTATATGTGTACCGAGTTTCATATTAATTCATGCAAGCGTGTTTGATATATGGACCAAGTTTTTAGACCGTGTCCAAGGGGGCGCTGTTGAGACCCCTGCCACGCCCGGGTACCAGCTTCAGCCCGGCCCTGATGACCGTGGGTTCTTACCTGTGTGAAAAGTTTCAAGAATTTTTGAGCACGTTAAGGGCCCCAAAAGCCCCTGAAACCTTGAAGAACAAAGATTAAATGGAATAGACAAATCCCCCCCCCCCCCCCACACACACACACAGACACACAGAGAGAGAGAGAAAATTCTCCAGAAAATCCACATTCAAACCAAAATATCTGACTTCCTGTGGGTCTGAGGTAATGACTGTAAATTAGAAAGGTGTCCTGCTTGATGAGAACAATACACCTACCAAGTTTTGTGATTCTAGGAAAAACTAAGCCCCCATTTTTGACTAAAGGTGGCGCTACTGAGCCGCCCATTTCTGAAACTTTGCACATGTCTACTGTATAATAAATGTGATGTGTCTGTCGAGTTTCATGCATTTTCAAGCATGTGAAGAGTCTCAAAAGCATCCGAAAAGAATATTAAAGTTTGATGTGTTGCCACGGCAACAGTATCTAAGATATCAATAATCCTTTCACAGGTCTACATCTGCCGTGTGTCTACATTATACACAAAGTTTTAAGCAAATCGGGTAAAAATAAGAAAGTGATTTCAAAGCATTTTGAAAGTGACACACTTCCTGTTGCCAGTTGGTGGCGCTATAACTTTGACTCACAAAGGTCACATCCATGTGATCGGCCTCTTACAACGAACACACTGCTGAAGTTTCAGCAAGATCAGATAATGTATGCAGAAGTTATAACACACTTCCTGTGTCCCATTATTCGCCATAAATTCGTTTCCTCGCCACGGCCAAACCGTTCGAGATATCAAAAATCTGTTCACAAGAATTCATCCTCAATGTCTTGACTTCATTCACACCGAGTTTGGCGGCGATCGGATGAATTCCCTAGGAGGAGTATTTCACATTCCATTGTATGCGTTTTCCAAACAACGTATAATAACCGACTTCCTGTTGGGCTTTTGTAAAACTTAGAGCACGAAAGTTGTTCGGGCCGATGAGATCTATATGTGTACTGAGTTTCATATTATTACATGCAAGCGTGTTTGATATATGGACCAAGATTTCGGACCCCATTCCAGGGGGCGCTGTCGAGCCCCCCTGCCACGCCCGGGTACCAGCTTCAGTCCGGCCCTGACGGCCGCGGGTTCTGACCTGTGTGCAAAGTTTCAAGAGTTTTTGAGCATGTTAAGGGCCCCAAAAGTGGCAAAAAAATAAAAAAAAATAATAATCCTTACGAAAACAATAGGGCCTTCGCCCTTTCAGGGCTTGGGCCCTAATAAATAATCCTACCGAAAACAATAGGGCCTTCGCCCTTTCAGGGCTTGGGCCCTAATAATCCTACCGAAAACAATAGGGCCTTCGCCCTTTCAGGGCTTGGGCCCTAATAAACAGAGCAATTCCAAGAGGGTCCTCACACCATCGGTGCTCGGGCCCTAATAATAATAAACAGAGCAATTCCAAGAGGGTCCTCACACCATCGGTGCTCAGGCCCTAATAAACAGAGCAATTCCAAGAGGGTCCTCACACCATCGGTGCTCGGGCCCTAATAATAAACAGAGCAATTCCAAGAGGGTCCTCACACCATCGGTGCTCGGGCCCTAATAATAATAAACAGAGCAATTCCAAGAGGGTCCTCACACCATCGGTGCTCGGGCCCTAATAATAATAATAAACAGAGCAATTCCAAGAGGGTCCTCACACCATCGGTGCTCGGGCCCTAATAATCCTACCGAAAACAATAGGGCCTTCGCCCTTTCAGGGCTTGGGCCCTAATAATAATCCTAACGAAAACAATAGGGCCTTCGCCCTTTCAGGGCTTGGGCCCTAAAAAGAAAAAATATAGCTGCGAGCAGCGATTGCGGGCCCAAGCCGGTGGCACCGCCACCCTGGTGCCTTTAGTTACACTAAAGCCACCGGGGTGGCGGTGTCACCGGCTTGGGCCCGCAATCGCTGCTCGCAGCTATATTTATATTATATATATATATATATATATATATATATATATATATATATATATATATATATATATATATATATACACACACACACACACACACACACACACACATATATATATATATATATATATATATATATATATATATATATATATATATATATATATATATATATGCCAGTTGGTGGCGCTATAACTTTGACTCACAATAGTTACATCCATCTGATCGGCCTCTTACCACGAACACACTGCTGAAGTTTCATCAAGATCAGTTAACGTATGCAGAAGTTATATTACTTCGTGTTTCTCTTTTCTCGATATTTGTTTCCTCGCCACGGCCAAACCGTTCGAGATATCAAAAATCCGTCCGGAATTTATCATCCTCAATGTCTTGACTTCATGCTGACCGAGTTTGGAGGCGATTGGATGAATTCTCTAGGATGAGTACATCAAATTCCACAGCATGCGTTTTTCAAACAACCCATAATAGCTGACTTCCTGATGGGCGGAGCTAATAACTTAGAGTGCGGAAGTTGTTCGGCCCCATGAGATCTATGTGTACCGAGATTCATATTAATTCATGCAAGCGTGTTTGATATATGGACCAAGTTTTCAGACCGTGTCCAAGGGGGCGCTGTTGAGCCCCCCTGCCACGCCCGGGTACCAGCTTCAGCCCGGCTCTGATGACCGTGGGTTCTGACCTGTGTGGAAAGTTTCAAGAGTTTTTGAGCACGTTAAGGGCCCCAAAAGCCCCTGAAACCTTGAAAAACAAAGATTAAATGGAATAGACAAATCCTTTACAAATCTTTTGTAAAACTTAGAGCACGAAAGTTGTTCGGCCCAATGAGATCTATTTATGTACTGAGTTTCATATTATTACATGCAAGCGTGTTTGATATATGGACCAAGATTTTGGACCCCATTCCAGGGGGCGCTGTCGAGCCCCCCTGCCACGCCCGGGTACCAGCTTCAGTCCGGCCCTGATGGCCGCGGGTTCTGACCTCTGTGCAAAGTTTCAAGAGTTTTTGAGCATGTTAAGGGCCCCAAAAGTGGCAAAAAGGCAAAAAAAAAAATAATGAAGAAAAAAAAGAAAAAAATAATCCTTACGAAAACAATAGGGCCTTCGCCCTTTCAGGGCTTGGGCCCTAATAATCCTACCGGAAACAATAGGGCCTTCGCCCTTTCAGGGCTTGGGCCCTAATAAATATAGCTGCGAGCAGCGATTACGGGCCCAAGCCGGTGGCACCGCAACCCCGGCGCCTTTAGTTACTTAAAGGCACCTGGGTGGCGGTGCCGCCAGCTTTGGCCCTTCATCGCTGCTCGCAGCTATATTATATATATATATATATATAAATATATATAAAAGACAGAAAATATAACTTGTCTTACCTTATTCTGATTTTATGATACACTCAAAATATTCCACAACATTGATTAACGTTGATTAACCCGTTGATTAACTGGTGGTAAAATATTCTCACCGTCACATACCTAGTATATTTTTATATAGATACAATAGGCCTACCTGATTTTGAACACAAGAGGGCAGTATAGCACTATAAATGACAATTTATTTTTTGGACTAAAAAAACATTCTGGATGTTTTTAAACTTAAACAATTATTAAAGAAAAAAAAAAAGAAAAAAAGAATGAAATAGGTTTAGTTCTGATATTTGTATAATTTTATATAGAAATAAATGGTGTATAATTACATTTTTAGAAGATAGGAGGTTTTAGTGTTTCCTTTTTTGACATTAATTTAATCCCTCGCCATAGCAAAACCGTTTGAGATATTTATTATCTGTTTACAATTTAGCATCTTTAATGTATTTTCATCATGTTGAAAAAGTTTGGTGGGAATAAAATAAACCATTTAAGAGGAGTGGGTAAAAATTCAGAGGCTGATTTTGCAAAGAAATCCACATTCAAACCAAAATATCTGACTTCCTGTTGGTCGGAGCTAATGACGGTAAATTAGAAAATTGTCCGGCTCGATGAGACCAATATGCGTACTGATTTTTGTGACTGTACATAAAATTAACCCCCCCACTTTTGTCAAAAGCATTTAGAAAGTGACACACTTCCTGCTGCCAGTTGGTGGCACTATAACTTTGACTCACAATAGTTACATCCATGAGATCGGCCTCTTACCACGAACACACTGCTGAAGTTTCATCAAGATCAGTTAATGTATGCAGAAGTTATAACACTTCGTGTTTCTCTTTCCTCGCCATAAATTTGTTTCCTCGCCACGGCCAAACCGTTCGAGATATCAAAAATCCGTCCGCAATTTAGCATCCTCAATGTCTTTACTTCATGCTGACCGAGTTTGGTGGCAATTGAAAGAATTTCCTAGGAGGGTTATTTCAAATTCCAGAGCAAGCGTTCTCCAAACAACCCATAATAGCCGACTTCCTGTTGGGCTGGCGTATAACTTAAGAGTGCGAAAGTTGTTAGACCCGATGAGATCTATATGTGTACCGAGTTTCATATTAATTCATGCAAGCTAGTTTGATCTATGGACCAAGTTTTCGGACCCCATTCAAGGGGGCGCTGTTGAGCCCCCCTGCCACGCCCGGGTACCAGCTTCAGCCCGGCCCTGATGGCCGCAGGTTCTGACCTGTGTGCAAAGTTTCAAGAGTTTGAGCACGTTAAGGGCCCCAAAAGCCCCTGAAACCTTGAAAAACAATTATAAAAGTAAATCTCTCCTAACAGACAAATCCCCCCACCCCACACACACACACAGAGACACAGATGCAGAGAGAGAGAGAGAGAGAATTCTCCAAAAAATCACATTCAAACCAAAATATCTCACTTCCTGTTGGTCACAGCTTATGACTATAAATTAGAAAGTTGTCCGGCTTGATGAGAACAATATACATAATGATTTTTGTGACTCTACTTAAAACTAAGCCCCCATTTTTGACTAAAGGTGGCGCTACTGAGCCCCTCACCACGCCCGTTTCTGAAACTTTGCACATGTCTACTGGCTAATAAATGTGATGTGTCTGTCGAGTTTCATCCAATTTTCAAGTATGTTAAGAGTCTCAAAAGCATCTCAAAAGAATATTAAAGTTTGATGCGTTGCCACGGCAACAGTATCTAAGATATCAATAAACCTTTCACAGGTCTACATCTGCCGTGTGTCTACATTATACACAAAGTTTGAAGCAAATCGGGTAAAAATAAGAGAGTGATTTCAAAGCATTTTGAAAGTGACACACTTCCTGCTGCCAGTTGGTGGCGCTATAACTTTGACTCACAATAGTCACATCCATGTGATCGGCCTCTTACAACGAACACACTGCGGAAGTTTCATCAAGATCAGTTAATGTATGCACACTTATATCACACTTAAGTTATAACACACTTCCTGTTTATCTTTTCTCGCCATAAATTCGTTTCATCGCCACGGCCAAACCGTTCGAGATATCAAAAATCCGTCCGCAATTTAGCATCCTCAATGTCTTGACTTCATGCTGACCGAGTTTGGTGGGGATCGGATCAATTTCCTAGGAGGAGTACATTAAATTCCACAGCATGCGTTTTTCAAACAACCCATAATAGCTGACTTCCTGTTGGGCAGAGCTAATAACTTAGAGTGTGAAAGTTGTTCGGCCCGATGAGATCTATATGTGTACTGAGTTTCATACTAATACGTTCTTGTATGTGTCCAAGATTTAAGATTGTGTTCTAGGGGGCGCTGTCGAGCCCCCCTGCCACGCCCGGGTACCATCTTCAGCCCGGCCCTAATGGCCGCGGGTTCTGACCTGTGTGCAAAGTTTCATGAGTTTTTGAGTCTGTTAAGGGTCCCAAAAGCCCCCGAACCCTTGAACAACAATAATAATAAATATAGCTGCGAGCAGCGATGGAGGGCCCAAGCCGGTGACACCGCCACCCCGGTGGCTTTAGTGTAACTAAAGGCACCAGGGTGGCGGTGCCACCGGCTTGGGCCCGCAATCGCTGCTCGCAGCTATATTTATATACTATATCCAGTGAGGCACTAGATAAGTTATTTCTTGAATGGGCAGTCTTCATAGGGTGCTTTCACATCTGTAGTTTGGTTCATTTGGTCTGGACCAAGGGCGACAAATGATACTTTGTAGCATTTTTAAGGCGTTTTGGTTCCTTTTCACACCACACTGATCGCTCTGGTCCGAATCAGTTTATGAGTTGATAAAACGAACCAAAATGCAGTCACGTGACAACATCCACATAACTCGGAACGCATTTCCATAGCTGCACTTCGTTTGGTCAGAATTAACGTGCGGGAAAATTCCAACAGAACTCCCGTAAGTAAACAGAAAATCCGGCGGACTACACGCCGCTGTTTACTATGGAGAGACGACTGCGTGGAGACGACTGCGTGGTGTTGATTGTATCCTTGGTCATATTTTATTATAGTTTGTCTACACCACTTTAGACAAACAATAATATTTGAGAATGAACCGAGGATGCGGCTCGAAAATAATGTTAATAATAATTTCTATCAGGCTCCGCACCTCCTCACAACTGTCAACAAACATTTCTCCACATCCTACTGACTACGGCAACTGGCCAACAGTCCAAAAATGCGCAGTTATTTGGCAGTTGGTTCTGTTCGAGGTCGGATCACGTTCTCACCACAGACGAACCGCTCCAGAGTTCGTTTCAAAGCGTACCGAGACCACCTCTTCCAGGAGGTCTCGGTACGCTTGTTTGGTCCGCTTTTGGTGCGCACCCGAGTGCGATTGCCGCATTCACACCTGCCCAAACGAACCGCACCAACGGGGAAAACGAACTCTAGTGCGATTCAACCGAACTAAATGAGGCAGGTGTGAAAGCACCCATAGAAACTCATTCAACCTCCTACAGGGAGAGAAAGATTGTACGTTATCTAACTGCAATTAGAGTCTAACTATCTATTATGTAACGATAAACATTAAAGTGCTTCATAAAATACCACTACTTTCTAGATTCCTGAGAGCTCAACGAATGTGTTAAAATGTCAAAGAAAAAAAAGTTTACCAGTGTGTGCGCTTGAGAAACACTGAAATGAATGGGGTTCAATGCTGGAACTACAGTATTGGTTGTTTGAACTATTGCTTGCTCCACGACATGCATTACTTCCACATTCCTCAATTCCAATGGAAATCTTTGGGAGTGTCGCAACTCTGTTTTTTTAAAGGCTCTGATATGAACTGGCAACAGTGACAAAGGGGGTGGGGCTTAGCAAAGGGTCGGTAACACCTGTCACAGTATAGGACTTTCTGCATTAGGTTAATGTGAGGAATAGAAATTCACATGTTATTTACATCAAATATGCAAATGTGTTGTATACATTTTTTAACACATCTGTAGAAAAATATTTTTGAAGAATTAAAGTCATTTCCCCATCGAAACATGCAGACAGCCTTGGGATTTAAAGATGTATGTTTTTTTTTAAATTACATGAAAAAGGAAAAACATGTCTGCATTCACAAATCAGTGTTTCTGTAGAAACTCATAAATCTATCAAAGACCATCTATAAATCAGTTTATAGATTTTCCAGTATGCGCTTAAGACACTGCATTTCAAACAATGTTTATTTATTGAGTAAAGATGAAAGACACCTTTGGCTGGCCAAAGAGCTTTATAAATTCACTCTGAGACATGAAAGTATGTGTCTGCATGTGCGAGTGCGGTATATCACATCAGCGTGTGAAGTCTACAGTTCCCTAGAGGAGCGATGAGTTATACAACAGGCGTGTGATGAAGTTATACATCTTTAAATCACATCTGAATCTGTGTGCATGTGTGTGTGTGCGAGCATTATTAAAATCATTTCCCTCGTATCTGCAGGTGGTCTCTAGGCCAAGCTACAGGCGGTTTATGTAATTTTCTGCCCAGGTTTGTAATATAAAGTAAAAAAAATACAGCTCTGTATGTGCACAAGTGTGCATTTTATGAAATACAGATTTCTGTTGCATCTTAAACTAGATAAAATCCTTATTAAAGGCAAAATTTAACACCCTTCTGATCTCATTTAACAGATGATACTTTTATGTCGTCATTACATTAATTTATTTACAAACTACATTACATTACACCTCTCTAATAGTCAAAATCCAATAATCAAAATTATGTTCCTGAAATGAGTTCTAATTATGCAAGTCAGATGGTGCAAATTTCCTCAGTAGTTTTCGGATGAGATGTAACATATTGTATACCCTCATCTATGACTGAATCAATGAGCTTGTGACAGATTTGGAGTGCTTTTACCCTCCTCAGACCTGTCTTAGAGCTGAACGCACCATGGATTACCTGTTTGACACTTTTCTTTCTGGTCTGACATATAACAAAGGATATTTTCAGGTGGAAATTGAGATACTAGCAGAGAAAACACAAAGAAAACCTGAAGTAATAAACTCACACTCCCCAGGGTAATGATCAGATGGATATGGTGTGTGTCTGCTTTGAAGGCACCATATCTGCTGTGCAGTGCTTTATATAACTGGGACACTCACTCTCACTCTCTCACTCTCACTCTCACTCTCACTCTCACTCTCACTCTCACTCTCACTCTCACTCTCACTCTCACTCTCACTCTCACTCTCACTCTCTCTCTCTCTCTCTCTCACTCTCTCTCTCTCTCTCTCTCACTCTCTCTCTCTCTCTCTCTCTCTCTCTCTCTCTCTCTCTCTCTCTCTCTCTCTCTCTCTCTCTCTCTCTCTCTCTCTCTCTCTCTCTCTCTCTCTCTCTCTCTCTCTCTCTCTCTCTCTCTCTCTCTCTCTCTCTCTCTCTCTCTCTCTCTCTCTCTCTCTCTCTCTCTCATAAACGGATAATGTTAGGAGATTTTGTCTGCGAGATTTAGATTAGCTTTCGGCTAAGATTTGAGATTGAAGATCAAAAAGGAAGAATATAATGATAAAAACACTTTTTATTTTTACTGAAAGGCTTGTGTATGCAAAAAAGGATTTGAGCTCACTGCTGAAAAGCATCTAAGAAGTTCTGCATATTCATTTCTTGATTAAGTCTTATGTAAAATACATAAAATACATCAGATATGTATGGTTGCATAAATCCATGTTTCATGACTGATTTTTTAAGTTATTTGATGTTTAATGTGCAGTTATGTGGAAAGGAATTTTGGAACCATGAGATGGCAAAATGGAAAGAGAAAACAAGCAATTTACAAAATGTTTTCACAGCCAATGGGTCAAAGAAAGTTTAGCTGATTAGCATGGTTAGCCCTTGCTGACAGACGCAATTTTAATAAACAATACAGTTTGCTCTGATCTACACTGTAAAAAGTGAAAATGTGCAGTTGTTGCTTTAAGGAGATATTTCTACCTGAATCTAACTATAAAATCTAATTTTGTTGTTGTAACCTGATCCAAACAGGTTTTTGGAAAAAAATAAAACAAGGGAATGTAATTGAGTTACATTGACCCAATATACAATTTCCAGTAAAGCTCAGGATGGACACATTCGACACATGCGCACTAAAACCACATCAGACCTATAGAGGGCAGTATAACTCATGTCAGCTACAAGACATCTGCTCTGAAGGACAAATAAGAAGAAAAGGTTTGTGTTTGGCGGCTCCTTCCTGATCTGCGAATTTTACTTCAAAGATAAATTGAGATTTGACGTTATTATACACATTATGTTGCATCAAAGTGAAAATCACAATTGACATCATAAAACGAATATACACTCAAAAAAAATATTTGAACTCTTGTACTTGTTATTTAAAATGAGCTAAGGTAACACAATTTAACATTTGTCACAACTTAATTTCATTGTGTTCAATCCACCTAATATATTTAAAAGTGAAGGTTACTTAATTAATTTGTGTTGAAACTATGTGAATAATTTTTTGACATAACTAGCTGGGCAGTTGATCTGTTCCCAACATGCTTTGCAAGGGACTGCATTAGGAGAGTAAATTTAGGGATTAATATAGGGTTATTTTATGTGTTTTTCAGTAAAGAGAAAGATGTTGGTAGTTTATGTTAATGTTTAATGTTCAGTTATGTTGGACATTTAGAGGAGTTTCTGTTATTGAATTTTGTGATTACCATTGTGCTGAAGAGTAGCGCTTGTGGGCGCTCAATGTTCTGTGTCAGTACTGATACCTATCTTCTCTTATTGGTTCATTATATATAATGATGAACAACACTACTTGTCTGAAACTTAAGCCTCAGTAAATTAATAAAAAAAATCTGGTTGGATCAACATAAAAAAATAAGTTTGACTAAAAGTTAAGTTAAACATACTAGAGTAAATAAATCAATTTGACCTAAACCAACTAAATTGTGTTGACCCAAATAAACTGATTTATTTTGAATTAACTAAATTAAATTGTTTAAACATTTCTTTCATTTAATTAATTGATTTTTGAGAGTATTTACATCAGGGTGGAAAAGGACTTTCAACATATACATCAAAAAAAGATTATATCAAACTTATTTTACCTTGCTGGAGAAATCAGGTTATATCTACTGACAGTTATGCTTCAGTAAAATCTTGGGGGTTTTTTTTCAGGTTGGTTAAATTCAGTTATAATCAGTAATCTTAAATAATTTCATTTCAACAAAACAAGTTATTTTAGATGTTACCACATGGAGTTGAACAGACAAAACATCCCAAAGTGATTCTATTGGCTCAAAGAACTTTTAATTGGCATTCTGTTAAGTGTCTGATTAAAAATCGTACAAAATCACTTTGTTGTATGTCGTCAGAACTATGTTATGTCTTTCAAATTGTTAATAAACTGAAACTATAGACAGTGAAATAAAAAAAAATTGTATTACTTATTTAACTTACATCACACTGCTAGTCGATTATTATGTTAGCTTAGTCTATACCAGTGTTATTTTAGTATTATTTTCATACTATTAGTATTTATAAATATTTTAAATTAGCTTTGTTTAGTTTTTTAGTTTTAGTAATTTAGTACTTCAAGTTCAACTTATTTTATTTTAATTAGTTGGCAAGGCAACATTTTTTGTTAAATTTTTCATCCAATATTTAAATTGTATTTTATTTCAGCTTCATTTCAAGTAAAAAAAATATTTTTAAATGTTTTTTTTAAATTTTCAAATGTTTCATACAGTTTTATACATTTTTGTTTGATCAAGCATTGCAAAAGGTTAGGCAGACTCAACAAGTCCAATTTCATAATATTACAGTTAATGTTTTACCAGTGCCAAATTTTGTTATAGAATGCTCTTAAACGCCTGAAATGGATTTAGATTTTTCCGTCTGGTGTCTTTCACATCCCAGCCAATGATAACACTAGTGATTTGTTCGGAACTGTGCACATTCTCGAGATGCATCAGCCAATCAACATTGTAATAAAGTAATTTTCCTCTGGCTTTCAGAGTGAATAGTTACAGTACATGCCATTTATGGCTCAGGTGATTGGCTCCAAACTATTTGACAGCAGAACTAAGTGCAAATGAGCAAAGACTGCCAGCTTCTTAGGGATCCAGCACAAGCCAAGCAACTACCATTGAGATGAATTGCCATAGTGTGATATTTTAATTCCTTTCTATGTAAAGCACTTTGAATTGCCATAGTGTATGAAATGTATTATATACAGTGAGGAAAATAAGTATTTGAACACCCTGCTATTTTGCAAGTTCTCCCACTTAGAAATCATGGAGGGGTCTGAAATTGTCATCGTAGGTGCATGTCCACTGTGAGAGACATAATCTAGAAAAAAAATCCAGAAATCACAATGTATGATTTTTTAACAATTTATTTGTATGATACAGCTGCAAATAAGTATTTGAACACCTGAGAAAATCAATGTTAATATTTGGTACAGTAGCCTTTGTTTGCAATTACAGAGGTCAAACGTTTCCTGTAGTTTTTCACCAGGTTTGCACACACTGCAGGAGGGATTTTGGCCCACTCCTCCACACAGATCTTCTCTAGATCAGTCAGGTTTCTGGGCTGTCGCTGAGAAACACGGAGTTTGAGCTCCCTCCAAAGATTCTCTATTGAGTTTAGGTCTGGAGACTGGCTAGACCACGCCAGAACCTTGATATGCTTCTTACAGAGCCACTCCTTGGTTATCCTGGCTGTGTGCTTCGGGTCATTGTCATGTTGGAAGACCCAGCCTCGACCCATCTTCAATGCTCTAACTGAGGGAAGGAGGTTGTTCCCCAAAATCTCGCAATACATGGCCCCGGTCATCCTCTCCTTAATACAGTGCAGTCGCCCTGTCCCATGTGCAGAAAAACACCCCCAAAGCATGATGCTACCACCCCCATGCTTCACAGTAGGGATGGTGTTCTTGGGATGGTACTCATCATTCTTCTTCCTCCAAACACATTTAGTGGAATTATGACAAAAATGTTTTATTTTGGTCTCATCTGACCACATGACTTTCTCCCATGACTCCTCTGGATCATCCAAATGGTCATTGGCAAACTTAAGACGGGCCTTGACATGTGCTGGTTTAAGCAGGGGAACCTTCCGTGCCATGCACGATTTCAAACCATGACGTCTTAGTGTATTACCAACAGTAACCTTGGAAACGGTGGTCCCAGCTCTTTTCAGGTCATTGACCAGCTCCTCCCGTGTAGTTCTGGGCTGATTTCTCACCTTTCTTAGGATCATTGAGACCCCATGAGGTGAGTTCTCCCACTTGGAAATCATGGAGGGGTCTGAAATTGTCATCGTAGGTGCATGTCCACTGTGAGAGACATAATCTAAAAAAAAAAAATACAGAAATCACAATATATGATTTTTTAACTATTTATTTGTATGATACAGCTGCAAATAAGTATTTGAACATCTGTCTATCAGCTAGAATTCTGACCCTCAAAGACCTGTTAGTCTGCCTTTAAAATGTCCACCTCCACTCCATTTATTATCCTAAATTAGATGCACCTGTTTGAGGTCGTTAGCTGCATAAAGACACCTGTCCACCCCATACAATCAGTAAGAATCCAACTACTAACATGGCCAAGACCAAAGAGCTGTCCAAAGACACTAGAGACAAAATTGTACACCTCCACAAGGCTGGAAAGGGCTACGGGGAAATTGCCAAGCAGCTTGGTGAAAAAAGGTCCACTGTTGGAGCAATCATTAGAAAATGGAAGAAGCTAAACATGACTGTCAATCTCCCTCGGACTGGGGCTCCATGCAAGATCTCACCTCGTGGGGTCTCAATGATCCTAAGAAAAGTAAGAAATCAGCCCAGAACTACACGGGAGGAGCTGGTCAATGACCTGAAAAGAGCTGGGACCACCATTTCCAAGGTTACTGTTGGTAATACACTAAGACGTCATGGTTTGAAATCATGCATGGCACGGAAGGTTCCCCTGCTTAAACCAGCACATGTCAAGGCCCGTCTTAAGTTTGCCAATGACCATTTGGATGATCCAGAGGAGTCATGGGAGAAAGTCATGTGGTCAGATGAGACCAAAATAGAACTTTTTGTCATAATTCCACTAAATGTGTTTGGAGGAAGAAGAATGATGAGTGCCATCCCAAGAACACCATCCCTACTGTGAAGCATGGGGGTGGTAGCATCATGCTTTGGGGGTGTTTTTCTGCACATGGGACAGGGCGACTGCACTGTATTAAGGAGAGGATGACCGGGGCCATGTATTGCGAGATTTTGGGGAACAACCTCCTTCCCTCAGTTAGAGCATTGAAGATGGGTCGAGGCTGGGTCTTCCAACATGACAATGACCTGAAGCACACAGCCAGGATAACCAAGGAGTGGCTCTGTAAGAAGCATATCAAGGTTCTGGCGTGGCCTAGCCAGTCTCCAGACCTAAACCCAATAGAGAATCTTTGGAGGGAGCTCAAACTCAATGTTTCTCAGCGACAGCCCAGAAACCTGACTGATCTAGAGAAGATCTGTGTGGAGGAGTGGGCCAAAATCCCTCCTGCAATGTGTGCAAACCTGGTGAAAAACTACAGGAAACGTTTGACCTCTGTAATTGCAAACAAAGGCTACTGTACCAAATATTAACATTGATTTTCTCAGGTGTTCAAATACTTATTTGCAGCTGTATCATACAAATAAATAGTTAAAAAAATCATACATTGTGATTTCTGGATTTTTTTTATTTTAGATTATGTCTCTCACAGTGGACATGCACCTACGATGACAATTTCAGACCCCTCCATGATTTCTAAGTGGGAGAACTTGCAAAATAGTAGGGTGTTCAAATACTTATTTTCCTCACTGTATATATAAATTATATATATATATATAATATATATATATATATATATATATATATATATATATATATATATATATATATATATATGTGTGTGTAACAAAAAAAGATATATATATACACATATATATATATATATATATATATATGTAACAATAAATAAATACAAATATAGATATATATATATATAGATACAATAGGCCAACCTGACTTTGAACACAAGAGGGCAGTATAGCACTATGAATGACATTATTTATTTTTTGGACTAAAAAAACATTCTGGATGTTTTTAAACTTAAACAATTATTTAATTGAAAGAAAAAAAGAATAAAATAGGTTTAGTTCTGATATTTGTATAATTTTATATAGAAATAAATGGTGTATAATTACATTTTTAGAAGATATGAGGCTTTTAGTGTTTCCATTTTTGACATTACTTTAATCCCTCGCCATAGCAAAACCGTTTGAGATATGTATTATCCGTTCACAATTTAGCATCTTTAATGTATTTTCATCAAGTTGAAAAAGTTTGGTGGGAATAAAATAAACCACATAAGAGGAGTGGGTAAAAATTCAGAGGCTGATTTTGCAAAGAAATCCACATTCAAACCAAAATATCTGACTTCCTGTTGGTCGGAGCTAATGACTGTAAATTAGAAAGTTGTCCGGCTCGATGAGACCAATATACATACTGATTTTTGTAATTGTTGGTAAAACTAACCCCCCCACTTTTGTCAAAAGCATTTTGAAAGTGACACACTTCCTGCTGCCAGTTGGTGGCGCTATAACTTTGACTCACAATAGTTACATCCATCTGATCGGCCTCTTACCACGAACACACTGCTGAAGTTTCATCAAGATCAGTTAATGTGTGCAGAAGTTATAACACTTCGTGTTTCTCTTTTCTCGCCATAAATTTGTTTCGTCGCCACGACCAAACCGTTCGAGATATCAAAAATCCGTCTGCAATTTAGCATCCTCAATGTCTTGACTTTATGCACACCAAGTTTGATGGGGATTGAATTAATTCTCTAGGAGGAGTGTTTCAAATTCCACAGCAAGCGTTCTCCAAACCAAACCAAACCAAAATATCTGACTTCCTGTTGGTCTGAGGTAATGACTGAGTTAGGTAATGACTGAGTTGTCCGGCTTGATGAGAACAATACACCTACCAAGTTTTGTGATTCTAGGAAAAACTAAGACCCCATTTTTGACTAAAGGTGGCGCTACTGAGCCATTCCACCACGCCCGTTTCTCGCCATAAATTCGTTTCCTCGCCACGGCCAAACCGTTTGAGATATCAAAAATCCGTCCGCAATTTAGCATCCTCAATGTCTTGTCTTCATGCACACCGAGTTTGGTTGCGATTGGACGAATTTTCTAGGAGGAGTATTTCAAATTCCAGAGGATGCGTTTTTCAAACAACCCATAATAGTTGACTTCCTGTTGGGCTTTTGTAAAACTTAGAGCACGAAAGTTAATATATATTATTAACGGTGCACCAGGGTGCACCGCCACCCTGGTGCCTTTAGTTACACCCTGGTGCCACCCTGGTGTACACCCTGGTGCCACCCTGGTGCCTTTAGTTACACTAAAGGCACCGGGGTGGCGGTGTCACCGGCTTGGGCCCTCCATCGCTGCTCGCAGCTATATTTATAATATATATATATATATATATATATATATATATATATATATATATATATATATATATAATAAATATAAATGTAACAAGAATATATATATATATATATATATAAAAGACAGAAAATATTACTTGTCTTACCTTATTCTGATTTTATGATACACTCAAAATATTCCACAACAAATCCTTTAAATGTAATGTAAAAATAAAAACAAAAGTAAGCAGTGTTGGGCTCACGTTACCCTCTCATTAGAATGAAAATGTTTCAACATTTGCCATGTATTTGGATGCTAAACTATTCTTTATTATAGGCTTTGTACTTTATTTGTGTTCCAATATCGACGGAAAAAATCATCCTCCTCATACGCGCAAAAATTTGCTTGGAAACATCACAGTGGAGCGGTGCTTACCGTGAATGGTACAAATTGTACTACTGACTATTTAAACAGAGCAGTGTAATTTTTATATGTTAGGTTGACTATTTTATTAATATATTTTATTAAGACTATAATGAACAGGCTGTGATGTCAAGATTGCAATGCTGGAATGTGTGTGTGTGTGTGTGTGTGTGTGGCGCAGGCGTGGGCGCGTTCGAACAGTATAGACATAAAAACATAGGCTATTCCGTCATTTTTTTCATACAGGACATTCAAACTGCAAAAAAGGAATTTTTTATATAAAACTGCTTATATAAAACTGAGTTGAGCAGTCTTATTTTCCTCATTTTTTGTAATGCCTTTGAATAATATGGGAGACATGAATCACAATATATCGCAGAATCGAATTGCAATACTTGCTGTATCGCAATATGTTAAGAATCGCAATAATATTGAATCGTGGGCCAAATATCGCAATACTATCGAATCGTCACATTTTTGCCAATTCCCACCCCTAATGGAAAGAGAGTTTGATTGCATACAGAGAGGCCTTAAAAGCTGCTAGATCTGCTTATTTTTCAACCCTATTAGAAGAAAATAAAGGTATTTATTTGAAACAGTGGCTAACGAAAAAGAAAGCTTCAAGCCCAGAAATTTCCAAGCAACACAGCAGTAATGACTTTATGAACTTTTTCACTTATAAGATTGATAATATCAGGGACAAAATTATAACTATGCAACCGTCTACTACAGTATCGCATCGGGGAGTGCATTGTAGTCTCCCTAAGGAAAAATTTGATTCATTTATTGCTATAGGAGAGGAAGAATTCGCTAAACTCATTAAATCATCTAAACTGACAACATGCATGTTAGACCCTATACCAACTAAGCTACTGAAAGAGATGCTTCCAGAGGTCATAGATCCTCTTCTTACTATCATTAATTCATCTTTGTCTCTAGGATACATACCAAAAACCTTTAAGGTGGCTATGATTAAACCGCTTGTTAAAAAAAAAAAAGCAACGTGATCCTACAAAATTAGTCAATTACAGGCCGATCTCAAATCTACCCTTTCTGTCAAAGATACTAGAAAAGGCAGTATCTTCACAACTATGTTCCTTTTTAGAAAGAAATGATATCTGCAAGGATTTTCAGTCAGGATTTAGACCGTACCATAGTACTGAGACTGCTCTCATTAGAGTCACAAATGATTTGCTCTTATCATCTGATCGTGGATGTATCTCTATTGGTGTTACTCGATCTTAGTGCTGCATTTGACACTATTGACCACAACATTCTTTTAAATAGACTTTAAAGCTGCTTTGGAACAATCTACATTATTTAAAGTGCTATATAAATGAAGATGACTTGACTTGACATGAAAAGAATGCAGCAACTGAAAAGAGCTCTCGCCATAGATGTTCTTGTTATCTGTCACGTTAAAATACTGCGTTATGTTATTCTCTTGACATCTGAAAAAAGAACATGTAGGGAATTTTACAGCTTAATCAGTCAAACTGTGCTACCTTATGATTTGAAATTATTTGTTTTAGTCTTCTGAGTGAAACGTCCCCGAACCGGAAGTGTCTTCCGTATTCTAAAACGCAGTACACTCATTAGGAAAAATGTGAATATGATAGGAAATAGTGGTGATGTGGTAAATGGTAAGTGGTAAATGGTGATGCAATTATGCCTAAAAGGAGTTTTTGTTTACTTTTTAAAGTTTACTTTTATCATTATTGCATTATTGATACTCCAGTAAAGTGACTTTTTTTTTTGTTGTAGCTGATTTTATGAAATTGTAAAAAAAAAAAAAAAAAAAAAAAAGTGATAGAGTGGACAAATTAATAACAGGGAAGACAAGTGATATAAAGAATGGATGGATGATTTCCTTTCTCTCACATACAACCAGTTACGTGATTACTTAAAGGAGCTGTATGTAAGATTGTGGCCAAAACTTGTACTGCAATCACTTTCAAATTACTGTATAGAGCGGTGTATCCCCTCCCCCTTCCCCTTCCCCTGACTCGAGGTTGCCAGATAGGCTGCAGGATCCAGCAGGAACGTTTGTAGCTGCAGCTGTGGTAACTAGAGCAGAGCTGGCAACCCGGATGCTGAAACACTACTGACTTTGTGATTGGTAGATAGGTGCAGGGTGGAGCATCAGGCTCAAACACAAGATGACAACATCAACATCAGTTGAGGGCTGCAACTTCACTTTTTAAATGACAATATCCTGGCCGTACTACTGTTGTCAGTGATATAAGTATTTGAAATGAACATGATTTCTTAATGTCTAGTGACATATCAGGGCCATTTTATGATTAATTGAAATACATTTCTTACATACAGCTCCTTTAACTGGATTCGGGAAACAATATGTAAAAACACTGCCAAAGAACTTTAAATGCACTTCTTGAACTTTAAATATAAATTGCTTTCACAATCACTATGTACATGTTTAGGTCTTCTGACTTAATAGGGTGGACACTGACCGGACATTCTGACCTAAAAGCAGCCAATGCACAGGGTCTGTGCAAAAAGAAGCTAACATAGAATGCTTATCTAATAAAGAATTGCATGGTCTATAAATTTGTAATTTTAAAACTATGATGTTTCTACTAACTTTTTTCCCTTTTTTAAGTTTTCCCTTAACAGGGTGGGCGTACTAAGGTTGACCACATCAAATTTGAAAGATAAAATTGATGAAAAATAAATAAAAAATAAAAATAGACCATTAAAATAATAGAGGATCTCACTCACTTTCCAAGTTGTTTTCCCTCCAAAGAAGTGATGACAACTTAATGATATGCCATTTAATTTTTACAACTTTCATTCAAAGGGGAAGTAGTCAAAAATAAGAGGGTGGACAATAAATTGAGGGACAAGCTAAACACCTTGATTATAATAACTAAAATAAATTTAATAATTAAAAAGAATATATACATTAGAGAGAATCTTTACTGATATACTCAACAATGTAAAAATGATAATCACATACAGGAAGTGTTGCATTTATAATGAAATTGGGATACACAGGCATATAGGGACATTGAAAAAAATGTGATATACATGGCAATTCAAAGTGCTGTAAAATGTCTTAAATTAGCTTTTTCTTTTTTTTTTAAATCACCTTCAATATGCTTAGAATTCAAAAGTCGTTATTTATGACTAAGACATGTTTATAATTTGTATTGTTCCACATTTAAGGAAGTAATGGTATGATCATTATGGGACACAAAAGGCACCGAATCCCATGAATGACACAATTAAGTGACAGAGCGGTAGGTTAAATACGCAATTATGACGAAGTAGTATCTCCCAAAGCTTATACTTTTTCTTCACAAAAACAGTAAATACTTTTAGGGCACAGTATAAGTAAGCGAATTGGGACGCTGAAATGATGACTGCTTGTTGCTCAACGGTGCATGCGCAAAATCACTTACCGAAATGATCCAAGGGAAACGCTCCTTTGTCCGGTGGACGGGGTCGGAACGTCTTGGTTCCGAAGTTCATCGCTGTTGACATTGTTTCTTAATATAAGTTCTGACTACGCAAAGAAGGACGCACTGTTTGGTTTTAAAGGCCACTCATGCGAAGCTGTGAATTAAGCAACAACCGGACAGTTTACTTCCTCTGTAATACTAGACTTAGGTTTCAAAATAAAGGTAAGCGGAACAATTAATCTAATGCTACCTATAAAATTAGCATCATAATCATGGGTAATCATGTACCCTCCTAATCTTTATTCAAAATAACTTCCCCTCACAATTTTATTTTATTTTTTAAAATCTTTTTATTTAATTTATTGCAGAACTTATACATAATTAAGCTCAGGGAAGTTAAGCAAGGTTGTATCTTTTACAATGAACAAACAATGATACACAACAGAAAACATAATTTGATGTATGCAAATCCAGGATATTTATGTAATTATACATACACAAAAAAAGAAAAGAAAAGCATAATAATAAGGTTAAGTCATATCTTTGAATAAATTATCATAATGCATAAAACATTTTGCACTTTTTTGTTGTTGTCGTTATTTACAAGTCTAAGAGTCTAAATAAAAGAGTTAAATTCAGCAAGAAAAAGAGGAAAGCTTAAAGGAGACTTAAGACATTTTTTCTTGTGGATGAAGAATTTTGCATACAAGATAAAGAAATTAACAACATATTCAAGGGACAGCAGCTTTGGGTTTTCATAATAAAAGATAATGTCTTTGAGAATGAAGGTGTGGGTCACATTTGTAGGGCTTTAAAAAAAAAAAAAAAAAAAAAAAAAAACTTAGTTCAACCCAAAATCTATTGGTTACATTACAATCACAAAATAAATGGGTGGCTGTTTCTTCAACAAAACCACAAAAAGAGCAAGTTTCATCAATATCAGTATATTTAGAGATAGAGGAGTTAACATATAGATTTTATGAAGGATTTTATAATGAATTTCCTTAACTTTGTTGGAAACACAAAATTTACTAGGCAAAAGCCAGGCCTTTCTCCAATTTACGTTTGTTACAAGCAGTGGTGGAAAGAGTACTAAATAATTGTACTTAAGTAAAAGTATTGCTACTTAAGTAATAATTTACAATAAGTAGTTTGCTTAAAAACTACTCAAGTAACTACGTTACAAAGTACTTTAATATTATTTTTCTATTTTTACCCAAAATGGGGAGATGATAGCGATATGGAGCGCTAAACACTCTCATGTCAATTCTGTTTCATTCATACTGGAAGCCCAGTACACACTGATTCATACCTCGCGCAGAAAGTCCACAAGTGAGATTCATAGAAGTGATTCACTTATGACGTTTCAGGAAATGCCAATATGGATATAATAATATGCAAATAGAGACATTTGACTGAAGAAACATGAAGACAAACACATGATAGCGATATCTTAGGTATTTTCATAAGAATGATGTATGTCTTTAAAGGGATAGTTCACCAAAAAAGGAAAATTAGCCCCTGATTTATTCACCCTCAAGCCATCCTAGGTGTATATGACATTCTTCTTTCAGATGAATACAATCAAAGTTATAATAAAATTTAAAAAATATATACCTCTTCCAAACTTTATAATGGCAGTGAATGGCTAGAGAAAATTTGAAGCCCAAAAAAGTGCACCCATCCATGATAAATGTGCTCCACTTTTACTCCCGGGGGTTAATAAAGGCCTTTCTGAAGTGAAGCCATGTGTTTGTGTAAGGAAAATACCCATATTTATAACTTTATAATCTAAAATAACTAGCTTCAGCCAGACGACCGACCATACGCATCGATTTACAGTGGAAGACTAACCCCTGACTCGACACACAACGTATATATATTATAGAAGAGGAGCTTCAGTTTGTTGCACAGCCCTATTTGTTTAAACCACGAGAGGCGTCTAAGCTTACGATACTCCTACATTCTACATCATATACATGTGTCACAGGTTACTCTTGTGGCGCAAGTCAATTTGCTTAGTATGTGTACGATCGTCTGGCAGAAGCTAGTTATTTTAGATTATAAAGTTATAAATGTGGGAATTTTTCAAAAACCCATGGCTTCGCTTCCGAAGGCCTTTATTAACCCACTGGAGCAATGTGGAGTATTTTTTTTTTATCATGAATGGATGGACTTTTTGGGGTTTTACATTTTTTCCAGCCATTCACTGCCATCATAAAACTTGGAGGAGCCAGGACATTTATATTAATTATGTGTGAGTAAATCATGGGCTAATTTTCATTTTTGGGTGAACTAACCCATTAATGCAATGCTAATCAACATAGCCTGGTATTATAGAATTTAATAAAATAATATATTCTCACACATGAAACCACAGAAGTAATTTCAAGTCATTTTGATTTTTGAAGCAAAACATGAAACATGATATTAAACTCATAAATTGTAGTTTTGATGGTATGGTATGCTAACCAAACATACTAGCTTTCCCTGCTGTCAAGAGAAAATGTTTTATTACTAATCTTTAAAAGTAAGTCCAGGTAAGATCATTTGAATGTTTTTATTTGAATAATTTCATAATTGAAAGCAAAGGTAAAAAAGAGAGATGTAGTATGAATAAAAAAGTGCCAGTAAAAAAAAAAAAAAAAAAAAAAATTAAGTGGGGTATGGTTAACGTTAAATTAAATGCTCTTTTTTTTCGTTCTACCGAAAATGTGCTGGGAGCCTACTATTGCTTTTACATGCATCTGATTGACAGACAAATCATGCGATCTTATTTTACTGTTGTTGAGGGTTTTTCAGCTTTGTACAAAGTTTGTTTTGTACATTTAGTTTAACTGTTTTGTTAAAGAGGGCGAGCTTTACCTTTCAGTTGAACTGTGTTAATGTTTTCAAGACACTTAGGCTACATTGTTCTTGCTCCGTCCAAGCAATAACAGTGTCCATGTTATGAGCCGACTTTTTTATTTACTTCAACTGCTCAATGCTCTGGTAATATCAATGGGATGGCCATTTCAGGAGTTGCCACAATTACATTTTAAAATCAGAATCAGAATTTATATTCAATAAAATATTGAAACGTTAGCAATACGGATTCTAAACACGAGCGCCAGTGATTGAATGTCAAAGCGCGGTTTGAACGCCCCGCCCCCCAGCTGAACTGGAAGTTTTGATTGGTTTTGCACCCGAGTCAGACCTGTCTGTTATTGGCTGAAGCGCTTCAGAACTGTCTGTTATTGGCTGAAGTGCAGAGCTGAGGGCTCAGCCTCCACCGGCACCGCACGCAGTCGTTTGAAAAGTGTTTGTGAAATGTAAACTCGCTCTGTTGCTCCGTCGGCACCTTTTTCAAAGTAGGGCCTACTCTGTACTTTTGGTGAAAAATAAATGTAGCGAAGTTGAATACTTTATTTTAATTCTACTCAACTAAAAGTAAAAGTACCACATTTTAATTATACTCAAGAAAGTAGAAAAATCTAAAAATCTACTCAAGTACTGTAACGAAAGTATTTGTAATTAGTTACTTTCCACCACTGGTTACAAGGGATCCCCAATAGAATTTACCCCTAGGCGTAATTTGCGGGTGGGACGTGTTGGACATGTCCCCACCACTTTTTGCTAAGGTCGATATTGTCCCCACCACTTTTGAAACATCTCGCGGGACGAATGTACCAATACAAATAAATAAAATATCTCCAGTTAACTAGCAGAGCATTCATTTCGTTCGTTTGTTAAATAAGAGGCAATCTAGCGCTGAAATGTGTTGTTTTTGAAATCAAGTGATTAAAGTGCTCATTTATGAAGGTATATGATGTCATAAAGAATCGCATGTGCAGGGTAAGATTTGTGAAAGTGTACATAAGATTGCAGGCGTAAATTAAATTTGCATGCGCAAGAGAAGATTTGTAAAGATGTAAATCTCCTTTCAAGTGTAAAAAAATATATATTTGCAGCATTTTACTGTTATTCGTAAGTGTAATTCATGTGTTTTGAAACTGCAGCTTCGTGCTAACGCAAAATACATGTATTCTTCTGACTTCCATTTTTTCCGCGCTTACACTTTTGGCACGTTTTTTTCGCACAAATACGGCCAAAAGCACTGCAAGCCTAGCCTGGCTAATGTCAGACCAAGTCTCATTTGAGACTTGGTCTGGGAACCACGTGTTCATTTTCTCGTATTTGAGGCGTGGTTTACGAATGCCCAGAGCCGTTTATTGGGCGCTATGAATGTCTATCAAATGCGCCTGTACGTAGCTCATAGCCAATCGCTTCAATTATACCAGATGACGTATGTAGAGCGACAGAAATTCGACGAGGAAAAAGACGATGGGTCAAAGATTTATTTGTACACGATGGCATTTAGCGAATATTACAGTTTGTGCAAGATAAACATGAGGGTAGAAGGTAACGTCGAGTCTGATGCCATGTTGGATCCATCGGTGTCGTCATCGTCTTGCTGCTCCCTCCCCGTTCTGTGATTGGTTCCCTTTTTCAGGGGAAAATCTGGTCCATGGTGTCCAGACTGCCTAGCAGCGTGAATAAAATCGCGATGTGAACAAGGCAGTATGGGGAAACCCAGGCTACTGCAAGCCTGATGTGAACAGCAATTTGCAACCGAAAACACGTCAGGAACTGCAAAACAGATTAATTGCGTAAAATCAAATTTTGTGTAAAAAATAAGCTGTTGCAAATGTCTAAATTAGGCCTACTTGTTGTGTGCATGGGGCAAAAAAGTTCCCGAAATAACCTGATTTGTACAGTTGCGTCTTTTTTTTACCTGCGCTTCCAGTTTTGCCGAGACATATAATATCCAGCTGCTGCAGACCCGCAGGCGATATTTTTTTCCCCAGGATGGTAGGGGAAGACTCATGAATATTCATTAGGGAAGTCATCCCTGATTGGTCTGATGACCTACCCCTAACCCCACCCCTAAACCTACACTCTCAGAAAAAAAGGTAAAATTTTGTACCAAAGAAGGTACAAACCCTTGTCACTGGGGAGGTACCTTTTACTGGTACAAAATTGTACCTTAATATAGAGGAACAAATTTGTTCCATTCCAGTTTGTACCTTAAAGGACATGATTTGTACCATGGGCAACCAAAATGTACCTTTTGTTTTTTAAAACTTGTTGGTACAATATTGTACCTTTATCAAAGGTACAAATTTGATCTTTTAAGGTACCACCCCAGTGACAAGCCCCTTTGTACCTTAACTGTGTCAAATTTGTTCCTACGAGAACTATTAAAGGCTATTTTTCTATTGAATAACATGCACATTCAACAACTGAATCCAAAAGGCATCAATTTAATAATTTCTGTAAATACATATCAAATACATATGAACATTTGAATACTTTCATTCCAACTTACAGTAAAGTATTTATTTGTGTAAATACATCAAAGACTTCACAATACAATAAAGACTTAGCAAAATGAACATATATATATGTGAATAAAAGCCTAAATTAAATCTGTTCATCATATAAAATGACCGTATCTCTACAGAAAAACTTGGACTAAACTGCTCAATTCAAATTATTTTACGATCTCTTTATTATGGTAGCATACAAGTATCAAAAGACATTTTGAAATTTAATATGCAAAATGGCAATGTAATATATAAAATGGCAATGTATTTCTTATTTAAATTTACATTTTCCATACCATATGTGCAATGTTTGGGGCAAAGTGACAATTCAAATTCAATAATATAATTAAATTAGCCATCTCCTACATTTGTTTTAACATATCATTTAAACATATTACAAAAATGATTAGAGATGTTTAAAGGCATAATTCACACAAAATTTAAAAAAACTCTGTCATTAATTATTCACTCTCATGTTGTTCCAAACCTGTAAGACTTTCGTTCATCTTTGGAACACAAATGAAGATCTTTTTAATGAAATCTGAGAGCTTTCTGTCCCCCCATTGACAGTCCATGCAACTAAAACTTTGATGCTTCAAAAAGTTCATAAAGAGATCGTAAGACCAATCCATTTGAATCGAGCAGTTTACCGTAGTTAAAATTTTCTGAAGAGACATGAACGCTTTATATGATGAACAGATTTCAGAAGCTCAACCGAACATGCTTGACACGTGAGAACAAACCTCTTTCTCAAACGTGCTGCGCAACACACGAGAATGAACCTCATTTGTTTTCGCATGTCAAGCGAACATGCTAGCGCTTCCTTTTACCGTATCTGATGTGAATTGATGAATAAAAGCCTAAATTCAACCTGTTCATCATAAAGGAAGCACAAAATTTAGACTAAAACACTCAATTCATATGGATTAGTTTTACAAACACTTTAGGAACTTTTTAAAGCGTCAAAGTGGTAGTTGCGTAGCTGTCTATGGGGGGTCAGAAAGCTCGCAATTGATGAGTAATTGATGAAAGAATTTTCATTTTTGGGTGAACTAACCCTTTAACATGTTCAACGTAAAATTGTAGCAAAATGATAATTTAAATGCTATTTTTCTTAATTGCATTTACACTCACAGTTAAGACACTTATGATTGCATTTTTATTAAATACCCGCGATGAACGTGGCAAAATTCAATCTGGATTTAAAAAAAGGATTCCGAGGCGATCATTGGGTCCGTGTACTTATTCGTTCATTCATTATTCTATTTCGGAATGAAAGATGAAATTTAAAAAAGGGTGCAGCTTGGTTTTTTGTTTAAAAGAAAAAAAGCAGAAATGGCTGTATTTTGTTTTCCAAATGTATTGTTGTCATCAAATAATAGTATTAGAAAATTGGACGACATTTCCGATCGTTTTTTAATTTGTAATATTTATTTGTACGTTTATTGTATTTCATTTGACTGATCCTATCTTTACCCGGAAGTAAATTACACCGTCGTGCGAAGTCATAGATATATAGGCTACACTAGATGTCGGACATGTAACCTATTTATGTCCGACACGGTCAGACATGTATTTATCATTGAGTCCAGAGAAAATTTAAGGTTTTGATATTAAGATAATCTACTTCTTTTTCAAAATATAATGCATTGTGTTAGTAGGCCTAAGTTTATTAGTCACATTCTTCCACTTGAGTAAACTTGGAATGAACTATCGCTACTTAAATATATAGGCTAGCCTATATATATATATACAGGGTGCGATTTGAGAAAAAACAGAGGGGGGGGGGGGGGGGGGGGGGGTTTGAAACATTTTTATTCATAAAAATAAATCATGAGAACATGAACTTCATCACTGCATTTGCAGGAATTGTAAAATCTTTTTTCTTATTAACTCATGAAGTAGCCTAACGCAATATTTTTACTCTAATAGCTTATCTTTCCCAAAACTGTGGTCCTTGTTCATTTGAGTCAACCTGGGACTTTGAGTTCTGCTGAAGCTGGGAGTTGCCGTCCATCGTACCTGTAGTAACATTCTCATTTGCAGTTTTAGTTTTTTTTTTTTTTTTTTTTGTGACGGTCCTGTAAAATATGATGATATACCCTTTTCATTGTTCCCAACTAGAGTTTTCGCGCTGAAATATTACATAAATATTTGTACTTGGTGACATTCTGAAAAGCCGTACATGGATCAAAGCTAATGGACAGGATCAGATAAATCAGCCGCAATGTCATCTATTGTCATATATCAGCCTCTGCTGAACCACGGATTGATTGCAAAGTTAAACCATCACAGTAGAAACAGTTTTACTGCTGCTGTTAAAGTAATAACGTTAACTTTACATCGCGATTCTGAGATACAGTGAAATGATCGAAAAGACAGATGCATTAATCTGTGTTAGTCAATTCGCCTCATTCGCGTCTACCGCTCCGCGCTAAACGCCTCATTCAACGCCTCATTCAGGACCTCTAGACGCGTGTAAACGCGTCTTTACATTGACATTGAAATCACTCGCGCCAGACGCTCAAGAGTGAGTGAGCAATCAAAAAACCTTTGCTTTAGCCCAGGCACGGCGCCAGGATTCCAGTTTTGGATGGGCCAGACCAATTGTGGGTGGGCCTTAAATTAAAAACGTTAAATTAAAAACGTTATCCAATCACTGTTTAACCTAATAAAAAAATATGGACTAATATAGCCTACTGTTATATTATCTGTGCGTAGCCTATACATAATCTAGATTTTAATAGCTTGATACTCTTTAAATATTTTGTTGCATAGTTAAAAGTTTCGGTGCATAGGACAGACCTATCCGCGATCGCTCTCCATGGTTCTGACCAAAGAAGAGCGCTTTGGAATCTCCATTATGCATCATACGCATCATACCTGGGCTGCATTTTCCATTGACGTCGTCTCTTAGCGCGCTACTAAGACTCTTAACCCATTTGTGCCCAAATTTTTCTGAATGGTTTCATGCATATAATCCTGTTAATAGTGTCCTATGTGAACATGTTCTGCATTTATTTTCCCCAGGTTTTTTTTTTCTTTCTTGAAAATCACATTTGAATGTGCGGCAACTATAGTTGCCGGTGGGCAAATATGTTGTATGCACCCCCTCAATGTAAAATATGAATAGGAGGAGAACATTTGGCATTTATCTCAAAATAACTGCTTTCAACAGATCAATCTTAATTCATAAACAAATTTATAATGTATAAAAGTCGAAGAACATTTGATGCAGACCCAAAAAAACTGCATCTAGCTTATAATCTCTTGAATATGAAAACACAACAAACAACAAATCCATTTGTCTTAACCCTTGTGCGCTGTTCAGGGTGTTTTTGACCCACATTTCTAACTTTCATTCATGGGGATAACATGGATAATTTGACATGGTTTAGTGTAAGATTTTTGCCCATCTTTTGGAAGATGCTGTTTTAAAAGTAACAAATTATCACTTTAACCAGTAGATGGCTGCAGAGCTCCACTATATGCTTTTTGACTAAATGAAAGACATCTTTTCACAAGTTTTTCCAGTTGTATTCATATCTACATATTATGAAATCACAATTATAATAATAAAAGTTACTTTTTGTCAAAGTTTAGGCACTTTTTGTACTGAAAAAAAACCTGTTTTTCAGTAATGTTATATTATGATTAGAATCAAATGAATTTGATCAATGGACAAAATTCATCCTCAAAATCAGAAACAACACAGAACACACATAGACAGAAATAAAGTGGCACACTTTAAATTTGTAGAATTATATGAAAAACAGATGTTTGAAATAAATGATAAACTCTAAAAACTCCAACTTTTCTCTTTGTAACATCCTGATCAGGTTTGATTCTAATCATAATGTAACATTATTGAAAAACTGATTTTTTTTCAGTACAAAAAGTAACTTTTATTGTTATAATTGTGATTTCATTATATGTAGATATGAATCTAACTGGAAAAACTTGTGAAAAGATGTCTTTTAGTTTGAAACCTTTAGTACTTTTAGAGCTCTGCAGCCATCTACTGGTTAAAGTGATTATTTATTTATTTTTTACTTTTAAAACTGCATTTTCCAAAATTTGGGCAAAAGTCTTACACTAAACCTTGTCAAATTATCCATGTTATCCCCATGAATGAAAGTTAGAAATGTGGGTATTTTATAAGGCACATTTTTTATTCATTTTTTTTTTTTTTTTTGAGAATTTTTCTATTCTTTTTTTTGAACATTTTGTGGAGTAAAAATGTCCAAATGTAGAGTAAAAATATTAATAAACTGAGTAAAATTACATTTGTTTAAAATATATATATATTGTTACAAAATTACATTTTGTTGCCTGGGGTCTCTCAGAGACCCATAGCCTGACTGTAAACCGCAAACGAACAGCGCACAAGGGTTAAAGTTGCAGAACAAAGTGCAGCCATAACAAGGCATTGTGTATCAAAAAGCTAAATGAAAATAAATAAATACAAATAAATAGAATGAAGAAAAAAATATATCTATATAGAGATGTCATTTAAAGGGTTAAGTTATGTTTATGCACTAAACAAGACCAATGAACTTGATTTATTAACCTATTAACACAGTATACCCCATTTTCCCATGATATATGTACTTACAAGGCATTTGCCCACCGGCAACTATAGTTGCCGCTTGGACTTTTGACTAAGTATACAAAAAACTATAGATCTCTTGTAAGATTTGTTTTGTTTGGTTGATTCTAGAGACCTTCATGATTATGTAGATATATATATGTCAACAAAAAATACTAATTAGTAACATGAAAATGACCTTTCTTTGAGAGGGTTTGCCTTCGCTATGCTTCCTGGAAGTAGGGGTAGGAAGTTGACAGCCTCATGTGACAGGGAGGAAGTGAATACCTTTTTTTTTTTCTTGAAATCCTTTATTTTGTTGTTTGCTTGCATGCCATTGAGAAATAAAACATGGACAACCTCTAGAAAAATACTTATAAAAGGAAAATGACAACTATGCACTGCGGCAACTATAGTTGCCGGTGGGCTTAAATGGGTTAAGGTATAACTTAACTAAAGGTATACTACCACTAAAGGTATACCATTGCTAGGCGTCTTCAGGGCTATCATCCACTCGCGAGGCAGAGGAGCTGAAAGGCAGAGGCCCTCCTAGCAACAGCGCTGTTTTTGTTAAAACATGATTTTGACCACTTCATTAAGTTTTGTTTTGTAGAAAACTCTTTTTAAAAGATTTTCGTTTTGTATAAATTGTATCTTAATTTTGATCAATGTTTTATCAACCAATTGCCCGTATTTAATAAATAAGAAGCAAATATATAGCAGACAATGTAATAAGGCGCCAGCACGATCACTTGCATTGCACGTGAACTGGAGGGCGCCGAAACTCAGCTTGTGCCTCACATTTTTGAGAAATATGGGCTATCTATTACAGAAAGCTTGAAATGTCTACTTTTAAACGAAAATATTCAAAACCAAAAGAAATAGGCTACTCTCTAATTATGTAATCCATATGAAATGTGCATTTCTCTCTGGTGTTCATGGCGAGTCGACTTCAAAAGAGCTTCATCTTTGCAGCGACACAGAAAACACCTGTTTATTAATAAACAATTAAATGTCTCCTTGCTAATTTAGACACATTCATAATCATTACTTTAACCGGTTCTTTGTGGCAAGCTTTATGCGTGCGGTCATAACGCTCATTATCCTGTAGGCTATATAGCATATTTAAGTAGGCTAATTAAATTAATATAAAGAGGCGATTTGTCAACGAATGGCTTAAATGAACAACTACTAGTCGACTAGAAAAAAACAGTTTAGTCGGAGGCAGCCCTTATTCCACATATTTTCGGAATATTCAGAAATGCGCTCTCTGTTCACAAACCCGAGCCTCACTGTCTGCTGAACTTGCGCAGAAACATCAAAATAGACATAGCCAGCTTTTTAAAATTGTTTTTAAAACTCAACATTTAGACTATTTTAGTACACATTATGAGCTTATTGACGATTTTTTATCATTCTTGACAAAATTAGAATATATTAAAAGTTTTTTTTTTTTTTTTTTTTTTTTGGGGTGGGCCTATTGAAAAGTGGGTGGCGTCTCGCAAGTGTTGATAGGCTATTACTCGTGAGGTGTAACCAATCAGATAGCGCCGTGGGCGGGACATTGAGCAAGTCTGCAGAGTGGTGATTACAGAAAGGCTGCGGAAGCTATATCAGAGCCAGCCAAAGTAGCGCATTTTAAAATAAAATTGACTTTAATCAAACCACGGATCCGTGATAAGTTTTGTGATCCGTCTCGCCACTAGTGTAGTAGCACTGATCACTTTGAGGGGGGGATAAAAATTATTAAGCAGAGGCAGGGATACATTGACCAGAAAGGGGGAAATCCCACGCTAAGTTTACTCAAGTGGAAGAATGTGACTAATAAGCTTAGGCCTACTAGCATTATATTTTGAAAAAGAAGTAGATTATCTTAATATCAAAACCTTAAATTTTCTCTGGACTCAATGATAAATACATGTCTGACCGTGTCGGACATAAATAGGTTACATGTCCGACATCATATATCTATGACTTCGCACGACGGTGTAATTTACTTCCGGGTAAAGATCGGATCAGTCAAATGAAATACAATAAACGTACAAATAAATATTACAAATTAAAAAACGATCGGAAATGTAGTCCAATTTTCTAATACTATTATTTGATGACAACAATACATTTGGAAAACAAAATACAGCCATTTCTGCTTTTTTTCTTTTAAACAAAAAACAAAGCTGCACCCTTTTTTAAATTTCATCTTTCATTCCGAAATAGAATAATGAATGAACGAAAAAGTACACGGACCTCATTGCATCAAGTGCCTTAACTTTGAGTGTAAAAGCAACTAGGAAAAATAACCTGAATTATAATTTTGCTATAATATTTGCTTGAACATTTTAAACATCTAATTTCTGTAATACATTTCATTTTTTATTTTTGAACTTATAACATTTTCAAATGTATGTTTTAATTTTATGTTAAAGCTAGTGTAGTAATGCAAATTATTATATTATTGATTTTGAATATTTTTTTGCTCCAGATGTTGCACATATCATATAGAAAATGTAAATATAAATACAGAAATACATTGCCATTTTACACATTGCATTGCCATTTTGCACGTTACATTTCATGTTGACATTTGGTACCTGTATGCTACCATACTTTGTGAGTGTCAGAGTTTTAAGGGAATATACTTTCAGTTAAGTGACAGAAATCTTTCAGAGTTCATTTGAAGTGCAGTTACTGTGCTTTATCAAGATTGACATCACTCTGTCATTATGGCAAACATTTTGTCTTAGAAATATAAATTCAACCTCATCAGAAAAAAGAATATCATATTAAGAAACTCAAATAACACATTGTACTGATACTTGCCTCACAGCTGAGGACGCAGGAAGACTTTCAGATGTGTGATCAGTCAGTGAGACCAGCACTGACAGTTTACCCCATCATGATCTAAAAATCACAGACACATTAGCTGAGTATATGACATATATGATGAATTAGGACAGAATCAGGTAATCGCATTAATTATGACCGCCGCTAGCGTAGCTAGCGAAAGCGGTCATATAGGGATTGTCAAAGTTTTTTTTTTTTTTTTTTTTCGTCATCTTACTGAATTTTCCGTCAACGATACCAGGGACACCGAAGCACCGGGGAACATGAAATTTGGTGGGCATGTAGCCCCACTAGACTTCTAAGGAAAAATTTCGTTTGGTCCCCGGGGGCCACTCCCCCCCCGCGCTGGGCCCCCCCAAACCCAAAAAAATGCAGTTTTTCCTAAATAACTACCTGAACCGTGGCACCGAGGATGAAGAAATTTTTATGGTATGTTGGTCTACTAGACTTTTACGGAAAAATTTCGTTTGGTCCCCGGGGGCCACTTCCCCCCCCCGCGCTGGGGCCCCCGTAAATTTTTCGTCAACGATACCAGGGACACCGAAACACCGGGGAACATGAAATTTGGTGGGCATGTAGCCCCACTAGACTTCTAAGGAAAAATTTCGTTTGGTCCCCGGGGGCCACTCCCCCCCCGCGCTGGGCCCCCCCAAACCCAAAAAAATGCAGTTTTTCCTAAATAACTACCTGAACCGTGGCACCGAGGATGAAGAAATTTTTATGGTATGTTGGTCTACTAGACTTTTACGGAAAAATTTCGTTTGGTCCCCGGGGGCCACTTCCCCCCCCCGCGCTGGGGCCCCCGTAAATTTTTCGTCAACGATACCAGGGACACCGAAACACCGGGGAACATGAAATTTGGTGGGCATGTAGCCCCACTAGACTTCTAAGGAAAAATTTCGTTTGGTCCCCGGGGGCCACTCCCCCCCCGTGCTGGGCCCCCCCAAACCCCAAAAAATGCAGTTTTTCCTAAATAACTACCTGAACCGTGGCACCGAGGATGAAGAAATTTTTATGGTATGTTGGTCTACTAGACTTTTACGGAAAAATTTCGTTTGGTCCCCGGGGGCCACTTCCCCCCCCGCGCTGGGGCCCCCGTAAATTTTTCGTCAACGATACCAGGGACACCGAAACACCGGGGAACATGAAATTTGGTGGGCATGTAGCCCCACTAGACTTCTAAGGAAAAATTTCGTTTGGTCCCCGGGGGCCACTTCCCCCCCCGCGCTGGGGCCCCCGTAAATTTTTCGTCAACGATACCAGGGACACCGAAACACCGGGGAACATGAAATTTGGTGGGCATGTAGCCCCACTACACTTCTAAGGAAAAATTTCGTTTGGTCCCCGGGGGCCACTCCCCCCCCGCGCTGGGCCCCCCCAAACCCAAAAAAATTCAGTTTTTCCTAAATAACTACCTGAACCGTGGCACCGAGGATGAAGAAATTTTTATGGTATGTTGGTCTACTAGACTTTTACGGAAAAATTTCGTGTGGTCCCCGGGGGCCACTTCCCCCCCCGCGCTGGGGCCCCCGTAAATTTTTCGTCAACGATACCAGGGACACCGAAACACCGGGGAACATGAAATTTGGTGGGCATGTAGCCCCACTAGACTTCTAAGGAAAAATTTCGTTTGGTCCCCGGGGGCCACTTCCCCCCCCGCGCTGGGGCCCCCGTAAATTTTTCTTCAACGATACCAGGGACACCGAAACACCGGGGAACATGAAATTTGGTGGGCATGTAGCCCCACTACACTTCTAAGGAAAAATTTCGTTTGGTCCCCGGGGGCCACTCCCCCCCCGCGCTGGGCCCCCCCAAACCCAAAAAAATGCAGTTTTTCCTAAATAACTACTTGAACCGTGGCACCGAGGATGAAGAAATTTTTATGGTATGTTGGTCTACTAGACTTTTACGGAAAAATTTCGTTTGGTCCCCGGGGGCCAATTCCCCCCCCGCGCTGGGCCCCCCGTAAATTTTTCGTCAACGATACCAGGGACACCGAAACACCGGGGAACATGAAATTTGGTGGGCATGTAGCCCCACTATAGATTTTACGGAAAAATTTCGTTTGGTCCCCGGGGGCCACTCCCCCCCTGCGCTGGGCCCCCCGTGAATTTTTCGTCAACGATACCAGGGACACCGAAACACCGGGGAACATGAAATTTGGTGGGCATGTAGCCCCACTAGACTTTTACGGAAAAATTTTGTTTGGTCCCCGGGGGCCACTCCCCCCCCACGCTGGGCCCCCCCAAACCCAAAAAATGCAGTTTTTCCTAAATAACTACCTGAACCGTGGCACCGAAGATGAAGAAATTTTTATGGTATGTTGGTCTACTAGACTTTTACAGAAAAATTTCGTTTGGTCCCCGGGGGCCACTCCCCCCCCGCGCTGGGCCCCCCGTGAATTTTTCGTCAACGATACCAGGGACACCGAAACACCGGGAAACATGAAATTTGGTGGGCATGTAGCCCCACTAGACTTTTACGGAAAAATTTTGTTTGGTCCCCGGGGGCCACTCCCCCCCCGCGCTGGGCCCCCCGTGAATTTTTCGTCAACGATACCAGGGACACCGAAACACCGGGGAACATGAAATTTGGTGGGCATGTAGCCCCACTAGACTTTTACGGAAAAATTTCGTTTGGTCCCCGGGGGCCACTCCCCCCCCCCCGCGCTGGGCCCCCCGTGAATTTTTCGTCAACGATACCAGGGACACCGAAACACCGGGGAACATGACATTTGGTGGGCATGTAGCCCCACTAGACTTTTACGGAAAAATTTCGTTTGGTCCCCGGGGGCCACTCCCCCCCGCGCTGGGCCCCCCGTGAATTTTTCGTCAACCATACCAGGGACACCGAAACACCGGGGAACATGAAATTTGGTGGGCATGTAGCCCCACTAGACTTTTACGGAAAAATTTCGTTTGGTCCCCGGAGGCCACTCCCCCCCCGCGCTGGGCCCCCCGTGAATTTTTCGTCAACGATACCAGGGACACCGAAACACCGGGGAACATGAAATTTGGTGGGCATGTAGCCCCACTAGACTTTTACGGAAAAATTTTGTTTGGTCCCCGGGGGCCACTCCCCCCCCGCGCTGGGCCCCCCCAAACCCAAAAAATGCAGTTTTTCCTAAATAACTACCTGAACCGTGGCACCGAGGATGAAGAAATTTTTATGGTATGTTGGTCTTAAGGGCCCACATCAACCTAGCCCATAATCGATTGTCAAAGTTTTTTTTTTTTTTTTTGTCATCTTACTGAATTTTTCGTCAACGATACCAGGGACACCGAAACACCGGGGAACATGAAATTTGGTGGGCATGTAGCCCCACTAGACTTTTACAGAAAAATTTCGTTTGGTCCCCGGGGGCCACTCCCCCCCCGCGCTCGGCCCCCCCAAACCCAAAAAATGCAGTTTTTCCTAAATAGCTACCTGAACCGTGGCACCGAGGATGAAGAAATTTGTATGGTATGTTGGTCTTAAGGGCCCACATCAACCTAGCCCATAATCACTCATTTGTGATTTGCGCCCCTCCCATAAAAAATGAAAATGCAATATTATTCTGCTTTAATCGCCCCTATCTTCAGTTTAGATGTTCAGAACTGCACCATATTTCATGTGTATGATTAACTTGACATCCTCTGGGGGTATGCTAAGTTTCGTAGAATTTCATCCATGGGGGGGTATAAAATAAATTCATTTATATGCACATTTAGTGACTGTACACTCATCGGCCTGTAGATGGTGGTGTTGAGCGAAGGGTTGCTGGTTTAGGATGATACTGTCACACACACACATGCAGGAATACAAACAAATGCAAGCATGCACACACACTGACATCCACACGCACAGACACACACCCATACACACACATACAAATCCACATGCACAGACATACACACACAAACACACACGTGCACACACATGTACTGTACGCACGCATACATACACGCACAGACACACAAACACATACACACACACACAGACAGACATGCACATACTACTACTTTTTTTAGGTATATACATAAACACGCAATACAGCCAAATTGCTCCACGTCATTTATTTTTGTGGAAAGCCAGTGCAGGCGTGAGCGGCGGTCATATTTTGTACCGCCATGCGGTACATCTAGTTTAAACACAGAACGAGTGATCAACTATTTTATCTGCGCACTGTTCGTTGGCGTTCAATCACGTTGTTCCAAAACCGCATAACTTACAGTATTGTGGACTAATGTAAAGTAGCCTACACCAGCATGGCACCTCTGGTTGAGCATTCATTTACAACAATAATGTTTTAAATGTGAACTTACGACACGGAAACTCAATTGCAGACGGCTATCACTGACTGGATTCGTACAATTAAGCTATTTAACGTTACACTCGCTATTATCATTTTGAGTAGCTGTAACGTTTTATACATTTTATTTGGTTAAACAAACATAAAACCCACCTTTGAATTTCCTCTTCTCGTCGTCTTATAATTCGAGTCCAGCCACTAAAGTACTTCTGACGATAAAGAGGGCGAAGCCATGGCTTGTGGTGGTGCTCGTGCTCGTAATCTGCTTCGCGAAGTTCCCGCTCTCCGGTCTATTTGAAAATGCAGTAACGGCTGCAGCAACCTTGGGCAATCAGTTTCATGTTGCCTAATACAGGGGTTTTCAAAGTGGGGGCCGCAGCAAGTTGAAAAAAAAAAAAAGTTAAAAAATAAATATTTGCTAATATGAGTATTGTTATGAAAAAACATTATAATAATTTGTTGCATAGCCTATCTGATATCTGATTGATCGGCTAGTGACAAGAATTGGCCGATTTTCACGTGATTTTCAGTCTGACATATGCCGATTCAAATGCACTCGGGCGCCGCATGAATAACATCGTGCAACATCAACATCACACATGCACACAGAACGCACATGTAGGAAACCTTGTGAATTACGGCCGTTTCAGATCGCGAGCGGCGCGTGAGCAGCGCGAATTTTTTTCGGCGTGCATGTTCAGTGAGTGCATTCACACCGCGAGCTGGAGCAGCGCGTGAGCGTCAAGCAGGAGCGTCGCATGAGCAGCAGTGAAGCGGAGGGTTTCGACGCCAAGTCTATTTTTGTAGCGCTGCTCACGCTCAGTTAAAGTGAAAGCACACTTTTGATGGACAAAATAAATATGATTTCACTCAAAAAAATGCACATAATTTGCATGTATAGTGTGTTTTAACAAGGAGTAGGCTATGTCAGAAAAGAAAATGAAGACAAAAATATTTATAGAGAATGTATCCATTTAAACTTGTTTTTATTAACCAGTTTGGGTAAAAGTGGTGTTTTATTATATATATATATATATATATATATATATACAGTGAGGAAAATAAGTATTTGAACACCCTGCTATTTTGCAAGTTCTCCCACTTGGAAATCATGGAGGGGTCTGAAATTGTCATCGTAGGTGCATGTCCACTGTGAGAGACATAATCAAAAAAAAAAAATCCAGAAATCACAATGTATGATTTTTAAACTATTTATTTGCATGATACAGCTGCAAATAAGTATTTGAACACCTGAGAAAATCAATGTTAATATTTGGTACAGTAGCCTTTGTTTGCAATTACAGAGGTCAAACGTTTCCTGTAGTTTTTCACCAGGTTTGCACACACTGCAGGAGGGATTTTGGCCCACTCCTCCACACAGATCTTCTCTAGATCAGTCAGGTTTCTGGGCTGTCGCTGAGAAACATGGAGTTTGAGCTCCCTCCAAAGATTCTCTATTGGGTTTAGGTCTGGAGACTGGCTAGGCCACGCCAGAACCTTGATATGCTTCTTACAGAGCCACTCCTTGGTTATCCTGGCTGTGTGTTTCGGGTCATTGTCATGTTGGAAGACCCAGCCTCGACCCATCTTCAATGCTCTAACTGAGGGAAGGAGGTTGTTCCCCAAAATCTCGCAATACATGGCCCTGGTCATCCTCTCCTTAATACAGTGCAGTCGCCCAGTCCCATGTGCAGAAAAACACCCCCAAAGCATGATGCTACCACCCCCATGCTTCACAGTAGGGATGGTGTTCTTGGGATGGTACTCATCATTCTTCTTCCTCCAAACACGTTTAGTGGAATTATGACCAAAAAGTTCTATTTTGGTCTCATCTGACCACATGACTTTCTCAACTTGACTCCTCTGGATCATCCAAATGGTCATTGGCAAACTTAAGACGGGCCTTGACATGTGCTGGTTTAAGCAGGGGAACCTTCCGTGCCATGCATGATTTCAAACCATGACGTCTTAGTGTATTACCAACAGTAACCTTGGAAACGGTGGTCCCAGCTCTTTTCAGGTCATTGACCAGCTCCTCCCGTGTAGTTCTGGGCTGATTTCTCACCTTTCTTAGGATCATTGAGACCCCACGAGGTGAGATCTTGCATGGAGCCCCAGTCCGAGGGAGATTGACAGTCATGTTTAGCTTCTTCCATTTTCTAATGATTGCTCCAACAGTGGACCTTTTTTCACCAAGCTGCTTGGCAATTTCCCCGTAGCCCTTTCCAGCCTTGTGGAGGTGTACAATTTTGTCTCTAGTGTCTTTGGACAGCTCTTTGGTCTTGGCCATGTTAGTAGTTGGATTCTTACTGATTGTATGGGGTGGACAGGTGTCTTTATGCAGCTAACGACCTCAAACAGGTGCATCTAATTTAGGATAATAAATGGAGTGGAGGTGGACATTTTAAAGGCAGACTAACAGGTCTTTGAGGGTCAGAATTCTAGCTGATAGACAGGTGTTCAAATACTTATTTGCAGCTGTATCATACAAATAAATAGTTAAAAAATCATATATTGTGATTTCTGGATTTTTTTTTTTTAGATTATGTCTCTCACAAGTGGACATGCACCTACAATGACAATTTCAGACCCCTCCATGATTTCCAAGTGGGAGAACTTGCAAAATAGCAGGGTGTTCAAATACTTATTTTCCTCACTGTATATATATATATATATATATATATAGAAAATAAATATTTGTGTGTGCTGTAAAGTGGTTAGAAAAAATGAAATCAGAATCGGCTTAAATCTGTATCGGCAGGTCAAACTCAATGAAAAATCGGAAATCTGCCTTGAAAATTGTAATCGGTGCATCTCATCTTTCTGATTGGCTGGTATCAAACACCATCACATAATCTGATGTTCACCTAGATGTTTTATTTATTTATTTCTACATGTGCCGTGCCGTAGTATTGTCGATGGGTTATACGGGGGGCCTTGGCCAGAACCTAGTGGTATTTGGGGGGCCTTGGCATGGAAAAGTTTGGGAACCCCTGGCCTAATAGCAAAGTTAACATTTAACAGTTAACGTTATAGTGGATAATGGAGAACAAACGCCATATATTGTACACGTGATGACTTAATAATAGTCAATAACTGCATTATTTTTTTTTTAAAAGTGTAACGTTATAACTTACAAGTCAAATGGCTAAAAAGCATTTGGAGCAAAGCTAATTTAACTTGCTAAATTAACGTTAAGTGGCTGAAACATTTATATTTTAGACTTGTGAACTAAATATATACATAAATTATCAGAACTCACCTTTAAATTTCGTCTTCTTCAAGTTTGATAAAATAATCTCGACCGCGCTGCAGTTGTGTAACGTTAGCCTGCTTCCCGCTGTCAGTTCGGAAAATTCCGTGGCTGAAGCGATTTCGACCAATCAGTGACTTGTTGCTATGCCAAATATTGAACACAGAAGTATTTCAATCATGAATGAAACAGTAATTTGGTCCATCACTGTACCCTTGATGTGAGAACAATTATGTACCTTCATTTCAATTGTACCTTAACAGGTACCAAACAGTATCATCAGTGGTCTTTCCTGTACCATTAAAGGTACTATTATTGAAAAGGTACAAAACTGTTCTTTGAGGAACATTATTTGTACCACCGTGTACCTTTTTTTCTGAGAGTGTACCCGTCACTGGGGGTCTTATGACCTCCCTAACCCCGCCCCTAAACCTACCCGTCACTGGGGTTAAGACCAATCAGGGATGACTTCCCTAATGAAAATTCATGAGTCTTCCCCTACTATCCTGTGAAAAAAAATATCGCGACCCGCAGCACCACCAGTTTCAGAACCCCAGCCACAGAACCGGAAGTGAGGGGTGGAGTTTACCGCCGAGTAGCGCCACTTAAGGTTCCTTCTTCTTCTTCTTCTTTCTTGCTTTTTACGGCGGATCGCAGACAAATATGTGCATTACCGCCACCTATCTTGGAAATGGACCATTGACACTTTCCTATACTAACCTCTCAACCAACATAAATTCCCCTTATTTACCCGCACAGAGGCTTCATAGAGTTTCATCCGGCGCTGCGTGTTCAGCTCCTCCGTCCACTCTCAGCCCCCATGACAGATAAAAAAAAATAAATAAAAAAAACACCCTCATTTAAATACGCTTATTTAACCCAGTATTTCCCAAATATTCTACCATTAAATGTATTATACTCCTATCTGACTTTAATACATTTTGAATTGTAAACTTAACTCCTATATTATTTAATTCCTCCTTCAACTCTTTCCTTTCAACATTATATCCACTTAAGGTTTTGGATCATAATTAGCTTTTATTACACACGAAACATTAAGGTACAGTTACAGTACAATAAGCATTTTAAAACATTAATCTTGTGTAATATAATTGTATAGTTATCCGTTTAATTGTATGAGAGTTAGGCTACTTCCTGATCACGATGTTGAAAAATAATGCTTGAAACTTATGGGCATTTTATATCAAATATCCTTTATTTCACAAGAACATGTGAAGCATGCATGTTTCTTTATGTAAACTAAAACATGAAAAAAATAAGCATAGTTTTAAAAGAAACAAAATTCTAAATAAAATTAAAAATCTATCAAATGAGGAATTTACTCTGAGGCCCATTTTGTCCTTACATTCTTGCAAAAAAACCTCCATGTCATCCCTGAGCAAATACAAAGGGCTCTCTGGAAGCTTCTGACTGTTCCCCGAGATTGTTGAGGGCCTTTTCCTTATCTTCTTCATCCATTCGAATGAAAAGAAGCTCCTCCACTGGACCCTTGAGCAGATGGCTGTTGGAATGGAGCCATTTCACGGCTTCTTTCATGTGCCAGATTATTGGAAGCTCCTTCATTACAGAATATTAAAGGAAAATGTGACTTTAATATTTCTTATAAATGTATTATATGTTAAGATATATTATAATTATAAATATAATTATATAAATATATATACACACTGCTACTAAGTGTAGCTTGTTCTCTTTTGACACTTGTAGGGGTTTCTGCACTGGAATATACATATCTTGGTTAATTTAAAATTGATCAGAAGAGGGTAACAGTGGGTAACAAATGTAACAGTGGGCTGGAGTAAATGTCAAGTATCTACCTTTCAGAGAAAACCCCAAAGTTTTCCAGAAGAATAAGAGCCCACCATCTCCGTATGTTTGGAAAGTCACACTGGAAGACAAAAATAGAGAAATCTTGATATTTTCAACTGCTACAACATCATAAAGGTCAATTACTTGAACTGGTAATTACTTACAGATGTAAAATCAAAGGGTGCTCCCAAGACAAGATGTAGAGCATACTGGAAAACAGCAAAAGTTAAGGAACATTATCGTCAAATTAAATGTGTTTCAAATGTGTGTATCTGTTATTCGCATATCTCTCGAACCGTTAGTCTGATGGATTTCAAACTTGACAGGTGTCTTGCTACGGGCATGAGTAAGTGCAGTGCCAAGTTTGGCGCTGTGTGGATTAGAAATGCAAAAGATATTGTTAAATATATCGGTAAAGGAAGCACACATCGGCTTTTGCTGCTCTCGACGCTGACCACTCCCCCTCTCACACTGCACACTGAGTGAGCACAGCGCAGGACACTCCCCCTCTCACACTGACACTGAGTGAGCACAGTGCAGGACCAGAGGCCACTCCCCCTCTCACACTGCACACTGATACCCCTTTTCCACCAAGGCAGAGCTGGTGCTGGTTCGGAGCCAGAGCCTAGTTTCAAATCGGTTCTTTGTTTTTCCACCGCCAAAGCACCAGCTCCGAACCAGTAAAACTGGTTCTTAAGTAGCACCAAATCATTGCAGGGTCTAGAACGGAGCCAAGAAAGAACCGCTTGTGTCAGGGGCTGGGGGCGGGGTTACCGTGACCAACAAGACGAATAGAAACTTGTGACCGCCATTTTTAAATAGCAGCTAGTCGAGCTAATAGCAGCTCGATTATAATATCTGTCTATGTAAGTTACGGCGAGCTGCACGAACGCGTTGGATTCCGATGTATTTTTGCAAACCCATGAGTATCCATAGTATTGCAACGTCCGTTATTGTTGATGGCTTGTTCGAGATGCATCGGAGCGGCGAGGACCGATTGGAGCTGCGGGAGTGTTTGGAGAGAATACGACTCCTTGTGCTTTTAGATCGCTATCGCAGTGCTTTGATGTCATGCGGCGATCGATCTGCGAGAAGCCGATGCATCTCGAACAAGCCTGGCGTGTTTGTGTTTGGCGCTACCGCACTAGCGGTTGCTGGGCAACATGAGACGTATACAGTGACGTAAGATCTGGCTCTGTTGTGGCTCTCTAGCCGGTGGAAAGGCAAACCGGTTCTTAGTAAGCTCGTCAGTCGAACCAACTCTGAACCAGCTTTGGCTCTGGCTCTGAACCAGCACCCGGTTCTTGTTGGTGGAAAAGGGGTATGAGTGAGCACAGCGCAGGACTAGAGGCCAGCTGTGCTCACTCAGTGTCAAGGCTTGTTCAGCTTGAACCGGCGCTGCACAGACCGATCGGTGAATGACATCAAAGTACCGCGAGAGCAAATAGAAAATAGACGTCTCCTTATGCTTTTGAATTGCTCTCGCGGTACTTTGATGTCATAAACCGATCGGTCTGTGCAGCGCCGGTTCAAGTCGAACAAGCCTTGACACTGAGTGAGCACAGCTGGCCACTCCCCCTCTCACACTGACACTGAGTGAGCACAGTGCAGGACCAGAGGCCACTCCCCCTCTCACACTGAGTGAGCACAGCGCAGGCCACTCCCCCTCTCACACTGACACTGAGTGAGCACAGCTGGTCACTCCCCCTCTCACACTGCACACTGAGTGAGCACAGCTGGCCACTCCCCCTCTCACACTGCAGACTGAGTGAGCACAGCACAGGACTAGAGGCCACTCCCCCTCTCACACTGACACTAGGCTTGTTCGACTTCATGCAGCTCTGCGCAGACCGATTGGCGGCTGACTTGAAGCAGTGCATGCCGGTTAGAAATTTTGTCCGATACAGCGCCGACGCCACGTGACTGTGACGTGTGCCATCAAAGTACCGCAAGAGCGATTCGAGAGTAGCCGGAGAACTCAGCCAGCGCAGCTTCTCAAGAGCGTCTGCACTGGGCTGCACGAGCTCTGATGACGACACAGCTGTTCCACGATTGGCCGGATTCACCGCATGACAACGATCACGTGTGTTTTGTGTTTATTCAAACACCTTTAGTTCCTCTAAAGCTCACAAATCAGTTTTTTATAACAGTAAACACTCTTTTCATGTAGTTGCGATGTTATATTGTGTCATGTTTATCAAATTAAAACTGATTAAAAAACGTAGACTCCACTTCATTGATAGTAGATTATGTTGAACTTTATTCTTGTTCAAACAGACGCTGTATGAAGCAGTACATAAAGTATTGAATGAAAATGTCTGAAACATCTGTGTATTATTTGGCAAATATTGCATTTATTTCACTTCAGCTGTGGTAAAGTATGCAAACACCACGTGAGCGGTAACTACGGGAACCAGAAAGTGTCCGACTTCACGTCTCCGTTTGCAGTTCCTCCCCACCTGCACGCCGCTACTCTCGCCGATTGGTTACATCCAGCCGCAGCCGATGTCGAACACACCTATTGAGTGAGCACAGCTGGCCACTCCCCCTCTCACACTGACACTGAGTGAGCACAGTGCAGGACCAGAGGCCACTCCCCCTCTCACACTGACACTGAGTGAGCACAGCGCAGGCCGCTCCCCATCTCACACTACACACTGAGTGAGCACAGCGCAGGAGTAGAGGCAACTCCCCCTCTCACACTGACACTGAGTGAGCACAGTGCAGGACCAGAGGCCACTCCCCCTCTCACACTGACACTAGAGCTGTGTCCCAATGTAAAGGCTGCATCCTTCGAAGGCCGCGGACTTCAAATGATGCAGCCTATGCGTCCTCCGAACGACGCACCATGTAGCCTTCGTAGGATTTCCTAATGCACAACCAGGTGTTCCCGATTACCGCTCCAGGCGCCAAGCAACGGTGCGAGAGTATGCTGCCATCCTGATAATTCATTTGATATAATTGAGTAAACAGCTATGGAGCCAGAATTGGCTATTGTCATTTTTATGTTTTATATTTTACTGGAGGACATGGTACGGATGTTTCAGGTCATGTACTTTCGGCTTAGCCAAAGATTCAAATGTTCATTTATATCTTACCTTGATGTGATTTTGTAGGCTAGTGTATTATTTTTATTATGCACATAAATAAACCATGGTAAATATATTTACACAGGTTTTCAACCCTATTTGAATATAAAACCCAGTTGAATATAAAAAGTCCAGTGCGAATGTTACTCCCGCTCTTCATCGGCAGCTGTCAGTCACTGTTGCTAGGCGACAAGAACAATTGTCCGTAGGCTAGACCGGTCCGAGCGCTTCAGATGCGCCCTTTGAAATGGGAGCTGTAGTTAGCAACAATTTGTTAATACTGTGACAATAGGCCTACATTTTGTTACTTTAATTTTCAAAATAACCAGTGGTGATATGTAAGGTACTACATACTTCGTTAATACTCAAAGTAATTTTCCCACACAGGACAGCAACACTACAAAATTATGTTATTTTACAATATGATGCATTGTTTTGCATTAAACTACACAAAAGTATATAGTTTAAATGTATCAACCTTGAAAATATTCAGAAGTAAAATGCAACATATGCAGTAATATAAAAGCAGAACCATCATAAAAACCCTGACAAGGTTTTTTTCCCGCAGAATTCCTTTACTTTTACTCTTGATGCCTTAAGTACATTAGAGTATGCAAGATAATTTTGCTTAACTAAGGTTTGAAATATATGACTAGTAGTTTTTCCCCAATGCGGTATTAGTGGTTATTAAAAGTACTTTAGTGTAATAAAGTATCTCAATATTTATTCCATGAGTCAGCCCTGCAAACCTGTTGGTAGACAACTTAGTGGATAGTGAAAATATGCAATCAAACACTCTGGAGACCATCCCAGATGATGTCCCACCAGCAGAGGCCTTACCAGGGTCTCTATTGTGGAGCCCATCCCGGTCCAGCAGCACACCAGAGTCTCCCACTCAGCTGAATAAAAGTCTACATTTATTCTTATTTTATGTACTGTAAATTTAAATGTTTATGTTGATTTTGAGATGTTTAACGTATGTTGTAAATAGTTGGGGGAAAAAAGGTATAGAATAATTTGTTTCATGTAGAAATTATGACTGTCATTACAAAAATAAACAATGTCCAGAGCAATGAATTCTATTTTAATTACACATTTGAAGTTGCATAAAAATAAATAAATGTACAGATTTTTTTTTTCTTTTAAAAAATATAAGTGAAAAAAGTTAAACAAGAATATATATATATATATATATATATATATATATTTCTCAATCATTCTTTCAAGAAGAGAAAACAGCCTGTCCATCCTCTCCCTAGTCCCTACTCTCCTGTGCTCTCCTCGCCTCTGCAGTCCCATGTCTTCTCTAATCAAGTCCAAAAACTCGTCCTATCTGTCTCGCCTTCTTCATGGTGCTGGTGCTGATGCTGGTGCTGCTGCTACCCCTGGCTCCTCCTCTTCTTGGTCACACACTGCTGAACTCGGCCCTGGTGTGTTCTCAGGGATTGAGGCAATGAGGACAGGGGGGTGGTGCAATGCCACTTTCCCAACTCCTCATCCATGAGGACAAACCAGGGCCAAGTTTCAGCAGTGGGTTCCCACTCACACCCTCACATGTCCCAGGACACGTGCAATCCTAAGGCAGAGCAAATTAACCATGGCTTGTTAACAACAACAGCACAATACATTTCAGCAAAGATGTGATCTCAACTTTCTTACTTTGTATTTTTAAAATCATATTCATATTCAGAAATCTTATTTATGAATACTCAAATTTGGTTAAAACCTTTGTAGACATAGCTTGCATGACAGCACTACAAAAATACATAAAAGTGAAACCCCATTGCCTTATCTACTGCTTTTCTTATGTTGAAAAGTCTTGTGGGCTTTAAATGTGTGGGCTTTATAGGGTGAGTGATATTTCTTATTTACACAAGTTAGACAGACTAGTGCAAATATTACAATCAAATTTAATTTAATTTAATTTATTTAGTTTATTTATTTTTTTAATTTCAATTTAATAAATTGGGCTGTCTGCTCCTTGCTCCCTGAAACAATTATTAAACTAACATTAGCACAAGTTGAAGTCACGCAATGGTGACGAAGGAGTTAAGATGAAGTTTATAAGAAAGAAAAACTTGTGGCTTTTTTCATTTGAGTAAATGAAAACATAATACTTACATTTAAATGTGAATTTGCCGTCCACCACCGAACTCTAGGCCGTCATTTTAAAAATAAATAAAAATGCTGTCGTCACCAGCGCGCGATGACTTATGGGGTAGAATAGGGTAAGATAGTCCGCTAAGTGTCCAGTTATGTATCCTTCCTTTCACGGGGAAACGAAGGGTGCATTTGGTGTCGCTTTAGCCTTCGTCACGCAGCGATGACGCAACCGGCCTTCGAAAACGGCCTTCGGAGGATGCAGAATTGAATTGGGACAGCCTTCATCGCGCCGCGGTGATGCAATCGGCCTTCAAATGCGACCTCCGAAGTGTGCAGCCTTTCAATTGGGACGTCCTTCGTCGCGCCGCTGTGACGTTTAGTCGCGCCGCTGTGACGCAATCGGCCTTCAAATACGGCCTTCGGAGGATGCAGCCTTCACATTGGGACACAGCTTACGCTTGTTCGACTTGAACCGGCGCTGCACAGACCGATCGGTTTATGACATCAAAGTACCGCGAGAGCAATTCAAAAGCATAAGGAGCCGTCTACTCTCTATTCGCTCTCGCAGTATTTTGATGTCATTCACCGATCGGTCTGTGCAGCGCTGGTTCAAGTCGAACAAGCCTACTGAGTGAGCACAGCGCAGGCCACTCCCCCTCTCACACTGACACTGAGTGAGCACAGCTGGCCACTCCCCCTCTCACACTGCACACTGAGTGAGCACAGCACAGGACCAGAGACAGAGAGGGTCGAAGAAAGCAGCGGAGCTTAAGTAGCGTTTTCTCTGAGTTCACTGTGTAGCCTGCTCCCTGAATCGTCGCGCTTATTCATATGTGGATGTTAATTGAATCTGTAAGTCAGCTACACTGTTTATTTCTGAATATTATATATTATTCTGGTGCGCTTAACGTTATCGCTACTGTGTAATAGTAGCCTATGCTATTCACCAACTAAACATATCCTCAACATATTCAATGCGTTCAGTCTCTTTTGCCATCATTTGTAGTAGCCAATTCACGAACTGTTTGCTCAAGCGTAGCATTTTTTTTGGGAGTTCACTGTGTAGCCTACTCCCTCAATCGTGTAGTTCAATTTTCCATATTTATTGTATGTCATTATGTCAGTATTAGTATTTGGTTTCTACCATGCACAAATAAAAATGTCACTGAACTTTTGCTGTGTAATTGTAACAATGAGCACTCAAACACACTGAATCAACAATTACTAAAAACACAAACAAAAACCTCTCGGTTACGTATGTAACCCTCGTTCCCTGAGTAGGGAACGAAGACTTTATGTCGTGACGACGAATGGGGTTTCGCTTAGAAAGCCTCTCATCTTTGAGAAATAAAAATGCCATGGGTCTGCGGAATTTGCATTGCGTAACTCCGCCTTACCTCGTGGGTATATAAGGAAGTACGCTGGCAACATGCAGATATGTTTCTTCGCTGAGGAGCCGAGACTGAACTCCGGCGTTCCAGTAGTACAGAGGAAGTGGCAGGGAGACGTAACGTCTCTGTTCCCTACTCAGGGAACAAGGGTTACATACGTAACCGAGACATTCCCTTTCGTGGTCACTACGAGTTATGTTGTGACGAAGAATGGGGTTCCCAGTCTAATCACCAGTGCTCTGCGTAAGTCTGAGATCCCTGTCGTGAGACTAGCATGGATGAAGGACAACTATTTAACACAGGAATACCAAGGTACACTGGGAAGCATATCTCAGTGTAAATATGCAATCAGTGCCAGCCCGAAGGGGGGGGGGGGGGGACTTACAGAATACACATATGACCCGGGAGGGGGCTGCATATGGAGAATCACTGGGGTGTCCAGCCGCAGATGGATTATTTCAACCCCAGGGGTGGCAAGGTGGCTTGCCAAGGGAAAGACACATGCTCAGAGAGGCTTACAGTGGAGATACACATGTGGGGGTCGCCTAGAAGGGGAACCATGCACATGGAGGCACCTGGCCAACGCGAAAGCTGCCGGTGGCATAACTCTGGCGTTGACGTCAACAGCGCTGGAGGAAACTCAGGGCTTATTAGGTTCACCTGAGGAGAATATCGCACGTATCCCATCCGTGGAGAGGAATGGCGAGCAAGCGAAGACACCTGAGCAGAATCTAGTACCGGCTGGTTGAAGCGAGTACATGAGTAGAAACTGGCTCCACTCGGAGATTGTAAAATCTCGCGAATGTGTTGGGTGTCGTTTAGCCTGCAGCTCTGCAGATGTCCGTTAGTGAGGCGCCATGCGCTAGAGCCCAAGAGGAGGCCACGCTCCGGGTGGAGTGGGCCGTCACACCAAGCCCCCTTCCTGCGTAATGGTCGACCTTGCTGCTGGTATGCCAAAGCAATGGCGTCCACTATCCAGTGAGACAACCTTTGCTTGGAGAGAGCCTTTCCCTTCAGCTTCCCACCATAACAGACAGAAAGCTGGTCTGAGGTCCTGAAACACTGCGTTCTGTCTACGTAAACACGGAGGGCACGTACAGGACAGAGCAGTGCCAAGGCTGGGTCTGCCTCCTCCAAGGGCAGCACTTGCAGGTTCACAAGTTGGTTTTGAAAGGGAATAGTGGGAACCTTGGGCACAAATCCATGCCAGGGTCTCAGGACTATGTGAGAGTAGGCCGGCCCGAATTCCAGGCACACTTCATCAACCAAAAATGCCTGCAGGTCCCCTACCCTCTTGATGGAGGCCAATGCAACCAGGAGCGCTTTCTTCATTGACAGGAACTTAAGCTCCACTGATTGCAGAGGCTCGAAGGGAACACTCTGCAGGGCGGTTAAAACCACTGAGAGGTCCCAAGAGGGTACGAGAGGAGGGCGAGTAGGATTCAGTCTCCTCGCTCCTCTCAGGAACCAGATGATCAGGTTGTGCTTTCCCACGGACTTACCTTCAACTACGTCATGATGTGCAGCGACAGCGGCAACATACACTTTCTGGGTGGAGGGAGACAGCCTTCGCTTTAACCCTTCTTGCAGGAAGGAAAGAACGACACTGATCGGGCATTTTCTGGGGTCTTCTCGGCGAGAAGAGCACCAGGTGACAAAGAGGTTCCACTTCAACGCGTAGGCATGTCTCGTGGACGATGCTCTAGCGGAAGTGATGGTAGCCACCACCACTGGTGGTAGGGTACTCAAACCTGCCTCGTCCCATCCAGGAGCCACACGGAGGTTCCAAAGATCGGGACGAGGGTGCCACAGGGTGCCCCGTCCCTGAGAAAGGAGGTCCTTCCTCAGAGAGATTGGCCAGGGAGGTGCTGTTGCGAGGAGTACTAGTTCGGAGAACCAGGACCGGTTGTGCCAATGAGGGGCAACCAAAATGACCTGCTCCTTGTCCTCCCTGATCTTGCACAGGACCTGTGCAAGAAGGCTCACTGGGGGAAACGCATACTTGCAAAGGCCCCCCAGCTGTGCGCCAGTGCGTCCGTGCCGAGCGTGCCCTCGGTCAGGGAGTAAAACAGGTCGCAATGGGACGAGTCGTGGGAGGCAAACAGGTCTACCTGTGCGTCCCCGAACTGATCCCACATCAGCTGGACCGTTTGGGGATGGAGTCTCCATTCTCCAGGGAGAGGCTGAAGCCGTGAGAGCTCGTCGGCTTCACAGTTCAGGTCTCCCGGGATATAAATGTCTTGAAGCGACCTCAGATGCTTCTGACTCTATAGGAGGAGCTGGCTGGCGAGTTGCGACATGCGACGGGAGCGCAGACCACCTTATCGGTTGATGTCTCGGTATTTTATGATCGGACTAGTCGGGGCGAGACGTACTGCCAGCAACTCGAGGCAATTGACATGCCAAAGGCACTGGGGTCCTGTCCAGCCCGTGGTGGAGGCATCTGTTGAGACAACAACATGTTGAGACAACAACATGCCTGGAAACTCGTTCTAAGGGCACTCCGGCCCGTAGAAAGCTGAGGTTCGTCCACGGGGTGAAGGTCTGATGGCAAGTCGGAGTCACTGGTACTCGGAGCGTGCCGTGTTGCCATGCCCACCTCTGGACTCGATCGCGAAGCCAGAGCTAAAGTGGTCTCATATGAAGCAGTCCGAGCGCCGTTACTGCGGCTGCAGCTGCGGATGCCATATGCCCCAGGAGCCTCTGAAATAACTTCAGTGGAACCGCACTCTTGCCCTTGAACTGTCTCAGGCAAGCCAGCAGTGACTGCGCACGCTCGCTCGTAAGCTGCGCGCACATGGCGACCGAGTCGATTTTATATACAGAGAAAAGAGATCCTCTGCACGGGGGCAAAGTTTGCTCTTCTCCCGGTTGACCCGAAGGCCCAGACGGGCTAAGTGCCGGAGCACTAGGTCCCTGTGTTTGCAAACCTGGTCTCCAGAGTGAGCTAGGATCAGCCAGTCGTCGTGATAATTCAGGATGCGAACCCTGTGTTGCCGTAGCAGAACAAGGGCTGCCACGGCGACCTTCGTGAAGATGTGAGGAGACAGGGCTAGACCGAATGGGAGAATCACATACTGATATGCCCGCCCCTCGAAGCAAACCGTAGGAACGGTCTGTTTCGAGGAGAAAGTACATGACATGAAAGTAGGCATCCTTCAGGTCGATCACTGCAAACCAATCCTGTGGCCGCACACATTTGAGAATGCGTTTGGCCGTGAGCATCTTGAACGGAAGCCTGTGGAGGGATCGGTTCAAGACGCGCAGGTCCAGGATTTGCCGTAGCCCACTGGATTTCTTCGGTACAATGAAGTAGGGGCTGTAGAACCCAGATTTCATTTCGGCTGGAGGGACAATCTCGACCGCACCTTTCGCCAGTAAGGTAGCGACCTCCGTACGCATAACAGGGGCATTCCCAGCCACCATAGTGTAACAGACTCCCCGGAAGCGGGGTGGAGATCGTGCAAACTGAATTGCATAGCCGAGCCTGATGGTTCTCTCAACCCAGCGGGACAGGTTGGGAGCTCTAGCCAGGCTCCCAAGAACTGAACCAGCAGGGTCATGGAAACCACAGACATACCCTCAGTGGGGCAGCGAAGCGGAATGACCGGCCCGGACGTGGGCGGTGCAGCGACCCAGTCCCCCACACGGTCATTGCCGCATCCTGACAGAGGTGGCCAGGGAAGGACCAGCGTTCCATGGGGGCCTGTTCTGACAGGGGTCTTGGCGACAGACGGGGACGAGAGTGACGAGGCTCGTGAACGGTCAGCACTGCCTCGAAGGCGAAGACGACACACAGCACTGCATGCCTGTGCCACAGCCCAGGAATAAATCGTCCAGCCTACAGCGCTCGGGGGAGGGCAGCGCCACCGGCGCCCAGGGAGAAACACACACACTGTCGGCAGATCACTGCACAGATCAGCAGCAGGCAATGCGATCTCGCTGGAACGCACCGTCGCACCAACACACTGAAGAGCCGCTCGTCTCGTAGAGTGAAGATGATTCAGACTGGCTTGTGAGAGTGAAGAGAACTCTTGGCTCCGAAGCAAAAACATATCTGCATGTTGCCAGCGTACTTCATTATATACCCACGAGGTAAGGCAGGGTTACGCAATGCAAATTCCGCAGACCCATGGCATTTCTTTGCCATTGGCTCGTTTTATTTCTCGAAGATGAGAGGCTTTCTAAGCGAAACCCCATTTGTCGTCACAACGTAACTCGTAGTGACCATGAAAGGGAACTGATTTTGCATGGGCACTTTGCACTAGTTTGAAAAATTGTGCGAATATGTCTGTTGTTGCACACTCAAAAAAATTATTTGTTGGACTTACATAAAAAAAGAGTGTCAAGTGGTTCCACGTAAGTGTGTTGAGTAGTTTCTACAAGTAACAATACAGTTGAATGAAGAAAATAAATTCTGGTAAAGTTGACAAAACATTTTTTAGTACATACAAACCATTCAGATGTGTCTACTGCATTTTAGCTATATGTATATTTTACTTAGTAATGTTATGTTACAATTATGAACTTTCAATACGCAAGGTGAACATTTTTTTTAATTCATTTTATTAACTTCAAGTATTTGCTCTACAAGTGTAAAACTTAAATAATCAAGCATATTTTTAGAAACAAAATAAATTTATTTATTTTTTGTAAGGTTTTGCAATATACCACTGCTAAAAACTGTAAAACAACTTCAATTTCACAGTTCCTTTGAAACAAATACACTACAAGATCAAAAAATTTAACAGTAAACATTCTTCATAAGGTCTTTTAAAGTGCAACTGGCTTCAAGAATTTGTAAGTCTTGCTTATAAAAACATTACATAAATGGAATGTCTGTTGAAATTAAGCAGCATGCCCTAAAATACTGCTAAACTCGATTAGATTTATAATCAACAGTAAAAGTAACATTAAAACTGGCCTCTATTTTTGTAAACAACCACAAACAGCTTAAATGACTGTAAAAAAAAAAAAAAAAAAATAAAAAATAGTAATGTAACATCGTTAAGTTAAAGTAAACAAAGTTTTTTCAAGACAGGCAGCATGTCACAAAATGCTACAGTACTAAATTTGATATTTCAAATTGTTTAAGCCATTGTTAAAGAAAACATAACTGGCCTCTATTTTTGTAAACAACCACAAACAGCTAAAATAATGGAGTTTGTTTCAAAAAGACAGAAAAAAAAAAAACTAAGAATGTTTACTATTGACAAAAATGTTATTCTTTTACTATGTGCAACTGCCTTCAAATATTGTAATAAAAATTAACTTCGAAAAATAAAAGGAAAGTTTGTTCAAGACATGTCACAAAATGCTACAGTGCTCAATTTTTGATATTTCAAATCGTTTGAGGTATTGGTAAAGAAAAGATGGAAACTGGCCTCTAAATTTTTGTAAACAACCGCAAACAAGTTTAACTTCAGTTCTTTCAACTTCACAGTTCTTACAAACAATAAACAGTCTGCTCAAGCAAGGCAGCATGCCTCAAAAAGCTGCAGAACTCCATTTCAAATTTTGGTGCCATCAACAAAGATAACATTAAAACTGGCCCCTAAATTTAAAACCAGAAACAATTTAAGTCACAGCTCTTCACAAAAAAAAAACAAACAAACAAAAAAAAACATCTTCATTCTGGACAAATGAAAGAAAAATCAAGATGTACTGATTCAACCAACAAGTTTGTTCTTGAGAACCTGTATTTTGTGTGACAGTTTCTGTGCGTCAAGTCCCAGCAACACTTTCTGGAAAAACTCAAAAGTATACTTCAGGTCTGAAGGATAACTGAGATTCAAGCAGTATATGACTCCCAAAAGAAGAGCACAAGCCTTGGTGACATCGCAAACATTCTGAAGAACTTTCACTCCTTCAACAATCAGTCCAACATCCGATGGTGGGTCACAGGCTTCTGCATCTTCAGGTCTGATGATGTAAATTCCAATTACAGTATTGGCCATGTCTCTCTCGGAATTCTCAAAGTCGGTGTCCTACAAAACACAAAAACAGTAACACTGTTCAGTCACTTTAACTGCATCAAAAATGCAGGTTGTAAATTTAACGTCACTTAGTAATACATCTAGAAAAAGCAAATAATATGAGAATTCTGTATCAACTGTCCATTCCTTAATGCTTCACATCACTGACTTGCAGTGACTTACAAGACTACTCTACCATGTTTGTTAGGGTTGTCAAAAGTACAGGCTTCGGTACTCAAATTTAAAAATATGACGAAACCAGCATTTTCCGCAAGAAAATCACTACCGGTTATTGGCCATAGTGTTCATGTGCTCAACAGATATGACTGTGATGCTCTTCACCAAGCGCTCGCACATTAGCACAACGGAGAGTTTTAAAACCGTATTTATCTATGGATCAGTCAGTGGTTCCTTAATATATCTGCTTAGATGAATCTGCTGAGACACGGCTTTCAAACGCTTCCATGTGTGAGCGTAATCTGTGTAAGCACTCGGTGAAGAGTGTGAAGCAAAGATCATTGTAGCCAATCACAGTCATCTGTCGAGCATGTGAACACTATGGCCAATCAGCGTTGAGAATCTGCTCAACAGCGCTCAATTCTCGCAGGAAATGCTGGTATCACAATTTTTTTTTATTTCAGTACTGACTGGTACCGAAGTCGGTACTTTTGACAACGGCAAGTTAAATATATTTTGTGTATTTAGATTTCTTGACTATATTATGTGGATTTCGCTCATATATGACCCCTGTATTGTATTGTCTAGTGCAGTGGTTCTCAATTCCAGTCCTCGTGACCCACTGCTCTGCACATTTTGTATGTCTCCCTTATTTAACACACCTGAACCAGATCATCAGCTCATTAGGAGAGACTCCATGAACTGAACTGAGTGTGTCAGATAAGAGAGACATACAAAATGTGCAGAGCAGTGGGTCACGAGGACTGGAATTGAGAGAACCACTGGTCTAGTGATTGGGGGGGTACTCTAAATATTCACAAAAGACTGCCTGAGAACACTTATACTTGCATACTCCTTCATGAGGTTTTCATAGTCTTCATTAAGATACACAGAAAGTCCTTGGAGAATGCAAGCTCTCCGAGTTGAGATGGTATCATTCTGTAGAAGAGTAGAGACATTAAGTATAGACAATGGCAAAACACCGTACTAAAGTGGACATTATTTACAAGCATCATAAATACAGATAACAAACCTCTTCAATGGTAGCCATCAGTTTCCAAATTTTACGTCCTGCAATTCCTCCTTTTCTCCGGTAGATGCTGCCCAGCTTGCTTGTGTAACCATCCAGTTTTGACATAAATGTTTGAATTAGTGGGACGGTAGTGATTCGAGTGAACTCAGCAGCAATCTGCAGATTTAAGACACGCAAGATTATAGTAAGGATAGCTTTCATGTTTAAAAATATATTCAGGGTCATTTATTGACATCTGAACACAAAAGCATTTAGGCTAACTCTGCATGGACATGAATAACTAAAGCAAAATTAGACATAAGGGAAATTAATTACCATTTGTTTCACCACTTAAAACTATTAAAGAAATAAATAGTTATACCAACATATTTACCTCATGTTCAGAAAACAGAGCTGGCCATCTGCTTTTGAAGTCAACAATGAAGGGCATGTCTTCAATTACTTCATGTCTTCTGTAGACAAAAGTTTTTTCCATTTTGTGTTTAATAATTTGATGGTTGTCCCTTTTCTGAACCTCAGACAGCAATGCCAGTCGCTCTTCCTCTAGGCTTTGTTTGTTCTCTCCAGCTGGATAATCAGGGTAGAAATTGACTTCAGCCTTCTTCGGCTTTTTGACTTGGTTTGGACTTGTATTTTCACCATGTTTGTGTTTTAAAGAATTTAGCTTTACTTCAGAACAGCCATCTGCTCATAGTGTACGCCGATAATTCGCCATCTTCCACTGTAGACTGATTTTCCAGCCATAGAACCCACCAACTGATCCTTTTTCCTGTAGGCATGGATGCTTTGTAATCAGCGCTTTCGCAACCTCTTCATATTCTTCAATCCTATGGTACACTTTGTACTTGACTACTTCTGCAGCCAAGGATTTCAGAATGTCCGATTTTAGTTTAGGCTTTGAGTCTATGTTAAGTAAAGTACCATCATTCAAGAACTCTTCGTGGGCTTTCTGCAGTTCCAGCTCTACCTCATAGGGAAACTTAGGGATCGGAAAGTTAGTTGGCCAAGTTTCACTCCTCAGCGTTGTGGATGAAGACAGCTCAGAAGTTGAGGCAGAAGCAACATCTGATGTTGTTGGAGAAACTGACAGGCAAGATGGTGGCGGAGATGAAGTTGATGAGCGTATATCAGTGTCCGCAGAAGAGAGAGAACAGACATCATATGCACTTTGTGCTACCACTTTAACTGTTCCTTTGTCCTGGAGATTCAAAGTTGATGTAAGATTCAAGAAATCAAAGTCAGTATCAAGATACTGCAGCCTGAAATCTCCTGTGACACCACATTGTTTCCTAATCTCAGATTTAAACTCTTAAATAGATTTGGGTATTCCAGAGGGCAGTGTCAATTTCAATGAATTATTATCGCCTAGAATAATTTTGAATTTTGCTGGATCAGTCATTTTCTGTTTGATCAGTCACTCTGAAAGAGAAAAAAAGAAAACTGGTCAAGCAGCATGTATGTACCTTTTCAAGGTAACCATACGGGTAGCACCAACTTTATAATCACAGAGAGGATAACGGTCTGCCAATTCACCCAGCTCTATAAACAAAACATTTCTTGGATGTGGTTCCAATTCAAAGGATCGATAGTGTTCATTGTACCAGGAATCTAACTTTCTTGCTATAAAAGCAATTCCATCTTTCAAAACACAAATCTGCACAATTTCTGCAAAATCAGGCAACCCACTGATTGTACCATGCACAATGATCATACCCTTTGTGTATTTTATGCCATCAGAAAATACTGTCTGAGCTAAATTAACAGAAGTGTTCGGGTATCTTTGATTAAAGGTGTAAGCAACGTCTTCATGAAGAACATCGACAGGGACAGTTGAAATGCGTGTAACCTCTACAGACAATTCATCACACCGGCCTGACTGCATAAATTGACCAACCATGAGTTGATGTTTCCTGGCCAAAGTCTTGGTGATATTTTTGAAACAGTTAGTGTGCCTAGCTACTCGTTTAAAAAAACTGTGCTTGGCTTCGAATCTCATTGTCCAGAATGAAACAGGTGGACCAAAGAGACGGATCATCACTGGATAATGTTCCAGAAAGTGATGTTTTGGCAAAAGCTTTCTTTCTGGAAAAAGTACTTGGAACAGATTGCGGTGTTCAGATATTTTGCTCTGCAAGTATGCAACAGACTCAGTAGTATGCACAGGACACACAGCAAGTTCAACAATGTCTTTCAGGAGAAGGAGGAGTTCCCAAGCAGGTTCATCCTGAGGTATAAGTTTTCCAACAATTAATGGTATTAGCCGCAGCAAACACCAATTCTCATGTGCGTTTCCCCCAATAGTTTTTTTCCTTGAAAAAGTGAGTGGAAGCACATGAGGGCGATTGGTTTTATCTCCCCACTTGAATGGGAATTCCTGAATCAGCTTAAGTTGATCAAAAGTGAAATATTTCTTCTTTGTAAATATTTCAAAGCATCCAGCCAACTCAACAGGCACTATACCTTCTAGGAGATCATGGGCCACATCTGGCGGAAAACCTGCAGTAACTTTAAAGTATGAGAGGTTCTCCGATAAAGGACAAGCATTTTTTACACCACAACATGCTTCTCCTTTCTTACACGCATCTGCTACATGTTCATCATGCTGCTCTTCAGATCTGAGAGGAAAAACACCATCTCTGACCTCCTTTGACTGAGTTTCTGTGCGTGTAGCAGTGCAAAACCTACAAAAATATTCCCCTGAAAAATTCTCAACAAAACCTGCTAATGCATGTGCACCAAGACTGTCTGCAACCACATACTGGACTGTGCCTCTGATAAATGTTTTCAAGTGATTGACAAACACACCCTGTTGCTCTAAAGTGATGAGATCTTTCACAAGAGGCTCAAAAATGTTTCTATAGCCATAGGCCTTCACATCATCACTTTTACATAGCAGAGCGAGATGAATTGAGGACAACGATGAACTACAGCCTGGTGGTAAGTTCCCTAAGATCCAATAAACCGCACAAATCTTATGCTTTTTGCGTGACGTTCCTAATGGATTACACAGCTCAAAGTCATCTATGTACAGACACAAGGAGAGTCTGAGCTCAGTCCCTGAGAGAAACTCATTATCTTTAAAGTGCTGACCATCTTTGAAAGATCTGTAAGACCCATCATTTATGATTTGCAGCCCTGTATGAGCACCAACAACTTTATCAAGTATGTCTTTCTGATTAAGCAGCTGTTGTAATGATTTTAGGATGGGTATGTATTGGAAAGATCTATTTTTTTCAGACTGAAGAATCATTTCAACAGGTTCAATTATTTCAAAATGTTCCCTGTAATATTTCATGCGCTTGAAAGCAGTGGCTAAAGGACCATCTTTTGAAGTAGCGTTCAACAGAGGATTGGATGATGACAAAGAATTGATAAGCTCTTTTATGACCAGCTGATCTACATGAAGATCATGTTTCTGAAAGGTATCAAGAATAACTTGCGTCGATACGGATCCTGATGCAGAACTGATCAAGTACTGCAAATCTGTGATAAGTTCATCAACAGCATTACTAGGAACATGAAAATAATTTTCAAGTTTTAGCAAAATGGATGCAAATTTTAGCTCTATGGTTTTGGACAAATCTTGTCCTCCTGTGACCATTTCAACACTACCTGAAACATCTACATTCTCCTCTTCAGCTGGCAATGGATCTTCACTGAATTCCTGAGTACCACTTTCTCTAACGACCCCTGTTTTGAAGTCCTGAAGAGAATAAGGATTGTTCTGAAAAGAACAGTGCTCAAACATACAAGGCACAGTCTCACTGTTTTTTAGGTGGTTATGGATGTGACTAAAATACTCTCGTTCTGACGCTATATTGCCGCAAGAACACACATGGCAATTGAACGTGGCTACACTTGCAGGTAACCCAGTGTTCTCCTTTGCGTGGTTACGACTGAGATGGCTGTGTAGCGCATTCCAGGTTTTAAAACTACAGGGACACTCGGAATAAGTGCACGGAAAACGATTACCGCGACCATAATGTCCATGCACTAATCTATAGTAGGGCTGCACGATATTGGAAAAAAAATTACATTGCGATATTTTTTTCCCAACGATATATATCGCGATATTGCGAGCCATCAATCCAGGCTAAAGTCAATAATTACCATTCCATGTAGGGCTGCACGATTTGGGGAAAATGTCATATTGCGATAATTGAGGTTAATATTGCGATTACGATTGCGATATGCGATATAATAAACAAATGGTTTCATGAGTCAACTTGCTTGGTTCTAAAGGAAAATAAATGCACACACAGATTAGTGATAATCAGCCTAAAGAAAAAAAGTTCTTTAGTCAAGAGCAGTGAGTGTTTTTCTCTGTTCCCTTTGTTTTTTGATTAACTTTAGCGACAGATTTTTTATTATTATTGCATTTTAACAAGAACAAAACATAATTTACATACAAGAGTACATATAACCATACATGTCAGGGGTAAAAAAAAAAATAAATAAATAAAAAAAAACTTTTGCGACAGATATAATTAGTGGCTACTGTGTACTGGCCCTTTAAGACCAGCCGATGTCAGAGACGCGGATCTCACATTCTTTCACGAGTCATCACAACTCTTCATGTTCATCGACTACTCTTATGTTATGAAGACACTCGACAAAAAGACATTTTGGCATAAGTGTTATTGTTCGTTCAAGCTCGAAAGAGAACTGTATTCTGTCATGCTGTTTTGTGCGCACGCACGCACGTCTTTCTGTCTGTCACAGTCAGGACATTCACAGGCAGCGCGTTCATTTTGGCATACATGTGTGTTGTTCGTTCTACCGCGAAAGAGAACTTGATACTGGCGCGCGTCTATCTGTGTGTGTGTGTGTGTGTGTCAGGAGGACATTCACAGGCAGCTCGTTATTTTATGTCTTATCGCGCATGAATGGTTTAAAAGCATTTGCATTACTAAGTGCGTTAACAGCGCTAATTTGTTTATTTAATATAAAATCGCAGCATTTTGCGTCATATAATCGCGTCCCAGATAGCACCGACTATTTGATGTGCATTTTACATCTGGAAGACGTATTTTTAAGAGTGTTTGCTCATCTGCAATACGTCTATAGGACGTTTCCTGTCAGATGTCAAATAGACGTTTAGAAGATGTCAGTTTAACATGCATTCTAAATCATTCTAAATCATTACATCTTAAAGACATCTTCTAAACGTCTATTTGACATCTGACAGGAAACGTCCTATAGACGTATTGCAGATGAGCAAACACTCTTAAAAATACGTCTTCCAGATGTAAAATGCACATCAAATAGTCGGTGCTATCTGGGCGTAGGCTTGACATCGCGATTGCGATACGATTAATCGTGCAGCACTAATTCCATGTTATTAATAATTTCACTATAAGCAAGCTTCATTACAAGTAACAAAAAGGCCACTTAATATTTTATTCCAGAAACATATTTCTCTCAGAATTCGGTGAACGCTCTACGCAGGACCTAACGTTCTTCAGGTTCTAGGACCCGAAAAATTATGTTTTCTGTGCTGATTCAGTGACGTGTTCATGTAAACGGCACCTAGACCCAGCAAAAGTAATGATTAATAATATGTAAAATATTACAATGAGACATTTTAATTGTTTATTAATAAACAAGTGTTTTCTGTAAAGATGAAGTTGACAATATACTGACTCGCGATCTTCGCAGCAGTGATCGGGAGAAATGCACTTTTCATACAGATTAAATATAGCTATATTTTTTTTAATGGTTCTGTTTAAAAGTAGAGATTTCTGTAGATAATAGATATATTTCTTTCTTTTTTTTTCTTCTTTTTTTTAGGTGTGTGAGGCGAGTAGGCTACCTTTTACGCTGAGTTTCGGTTCATGGATCATAGCTTAATCTCGGGTTCAGGCGCTGGCTGCTATATTTAATTATTATTAATCATTATTAAATCCAGGAAATTGGATAATGAAATACTGATTAAAATTAAGATACAATTAATACAAAACGAAATTCGTTTTAAAGAAAGGCTTTGTGCTTTCTGTTTGAGGTCTCTGTGAAAGTTTTAAAGCAGTCTTTTAGTGCCGCTTTCATAACGGTCGCGTCCGTAATATCACGTAACATTGTTTTTTCCTCATAAATGCGAACACGAAAAATAAACGAATGTTTAAAAAAGACAACCATCCACAACTTTATAACACTCCAGCAAAGTAGCCTACCTCTTTTTGGTCAACATCCTCCTTTTTGTAGACGAAATAGGCTAGTCCCAAATAGCTGATTTTGACTTTTTTTTGCGGCGGATCCTCTTCGTCGCGCATTTGTGAATGTTGGCTGTGAGCGCGGTGAGCTGCGGCACAGCGAACCAATCACTGTGCAGGCACGCAGAACGCGTATGGCACCCCAGCAAAAAGCCATACAACAAACTCGTGTTTACTGTGTGCTACCGTTCTCTTATGGCTAATGTTACCCTTCACATCGCATGTTCCGGCGATGTGACTATCGCTCATTCGCACATCGCGATGTCGATGTTAAAACAGAATATCGTTCAGCCCTAATCTATAGTGTTTCAACAACTGTGATCTAGTCGAGACTGTTATTTTGCAGTCCTTGCACTGCCACATGCTTGCCTTGAGAAACACGAGTTTGTATAACTGCCTAAAAAAAGCTAAAACTCAAAAGACTGATAAGTTAACATAACTCTGTGAACAGCTACATCACTTTTTCCTGGTGGTATTTAACTGGATGGTAAAGAATTATAAAATATTTATACCTGAAAAAGTCACAACCTTCTCCTCAATGTGGTTCGTGCTTCGCGCTTTCGTCTGTCTTCCGTTCTGTTGCTCTGTCTCCCAGTGAGCAGCTACGGTATCCGCAAAGATCAAATTTATTGGGGTTTTGCGTTTTACTCAATGTTATGTTGGCCGATCAAACCCAGTCATTTTCTTTGTCTGAACCATCACTCTGAAAGATAGGGGGAAAAAAACAGGTTATGTAACACATATATACATACACACACACACACACACATAGCCTACATATATATTAGGGCTGGGAATCGATAAGAAAAAATGAACTATTTAATTGCAATTTGCTGTAATAAATTGCATTTCCCCCAAACTTGTAATCATCAATTTTTAAACTTAGAACCACCTAATTAAATTAAACAACACAGGAAAAAAAAAGAACAGAAAATAGCCCTATATTAAAATAATATTAAACATCAATATATTATTCTTTTTCAATAATCAATCAACAATCAATTTAACAGATTTTTTACATTTTATTTTTTATACTAATTATCAAAATAAAATATAGTCCTACAAAGCTATTATTAACAGAGCATGTGATCAGAGCAGGTCATTTTACCATTGTTGCCCAGCATGGCTATACCAGCTCAGCAAACAGAAGTCTACTACTGAGAAATGTCACGTTATTTGAGCGGACTTTGCTTTTCCAGTGCGTGATCGGTACACGATTCGTTTGGGCCGTTAAGCCTTGTTTATACTTTCGCCTGGCTCCACAGCGCGAGTCTCCGCAGACTGCGCGCGCACCTCCCCAAACGGACGAGGCGTTTATACTTGACGCGCTCGCCGTTGTACTATTCTTTGAAACAACAGGGGGCGACTCGAGCAATTGTCCTCTAAACCATCAGGAATCAGAGGTGAGAAGAAGAAAGTGACAATGTTTATTTTAGTACACCACCACCAATACCACACTACAAAAAGAATCGTGTAAAACCCAGTAAACCCTGAGATTATTACTCGTGACAATAAAACAAAATATATGGATATGAGAATGTGTATAAAACATAACTAAATTAACGATCTCTTACATATTTTCTAATTTCACTAAACATTTCATTAAGTTTCGTGAACATTTTTATTAAACATGGACCTTTATGTTCATTAAACATACTTGTTATGCTATTGTATGCTCATTTTTTAAATGTTAAGCAACTAATTTAGACGTGCAAACTGGGTGCCGGTGTGGTGAGAAGTTCGAGCTCGGCCAGATTCGGCTCGAAGTCGTTCATCTTCGGATGCGGCGCCGCGCGCGTTGTTACAAAATCTGCCGTGCACACCGCCAGGCGAAATGGGCCCTTGCGCACCCAACGCGCGCGACCGCCCACACCGCGATGACGTAATTTTTGCCGCGCGCACCTTCGCGCTCGTGCGGAAGCGTCGAGTATAAACCATATGGAACGCCGTTGGGGACAATACTTATATGCAACGCGTGAAATTTGGACGCATTAACACGCACAGTTTGTACGCGTAAATACGAAGTATATGTTCGGGTGTCGCGTCAGACCGCACAACAGCCAATAGCGTTGCTCTATTTAGGATTTCATTTGCATTTGTGATGCAATGGCACGTTGCTGTATACATATATAAACATCAGACGACATTTCTTTCCGTGAGGGATGATGTGCTGTTAGGTAAGCAAATACCTATGCAAACGTCACACGTAACATTTGTTCGTGAATGAGATCGTAATTTTACGTTGGCATGTACATAGGCAAGCGTAAAACTTTAGAGTCAATGATGCATTTATACGTTGGCTGTGATGTCAGTGCTGTGTCATGCTGTGGCATCTCATCCCGTTTGTACTCATGCAGGTTTTTTGTCTCCGGTAACGTGGAAAAGTGGATTGCTCTCTACGATGGCTCTTAGAAATTTTTTATTAAACTGTCAAAGAACTTTTACAGACTGCATTCAGTTTGCATCCTCTTATAACAGGCTATATACACATGTACAGTGCTTAATTTGTAAAGTGGGAGGTCCCGGAGCGCAGATCCGGAGACTCAAAACGGGGGTTGGAGGTAACGGAACAAAACAAAAAAAATAAAATAAAATAAAATAAAAATTACACTGCCTACGTAGCTTCTCTGCAGGGACAGCGCCAGAGAATTTTTAACGCATGTGCTGAGTGGGTGCTAGATTTGACGGAGAGCCGCGCAAAACTTGGCCACTAAATATTTAATATTCAGTTATGTTAATGATCACAATTAAAGTTTTAATTTTATTAAATTGAACAAGGGCAACTTTCAGCATTCAATCAAATAGGCCTATTCTAAAAGATGTAGGCTATTATTAATAATAATGTTATTTCAACACAATATCTCGTTATTTCGAAATAATATGTGTGCGTGCATCTGTAAATCCGGTGATGCGTGTATTGATTTTTATTAATAAACAAGTGTTTTCTCTAAAAGTGTCGACTCGGCTGCAAAGATGAAGTTGACGATCGCCATCTCCGTGTGAACGCGCTTATAGAGAGAAATGCACATAAATAAGACTAATGGATTACATAATCAGAGATTAGCCTTTTTCTTTTTTCGTTTTGAATTATTTCGTTTAAAGACATTTCAAGCTTTGTGTATTTGATGTATTTGTCATGTCTGTGTGAGGCATACACTGAGTTTCGTTAAGTTAGGGTGTGCTCTAGTTCACGTGCAATGGAAGTGAGCGCGCGGGCGCCTCCGTTATATTTGTTTCGTAGGCCTATACAGGCAATTGGTTGATGAAAAATTGATTAAAATTAAGATACAATTTATACAAAACGAAATTCACTTTAAAGAAAGGCTTTCTACAAAACAACTTCAACTTCAGCGGTCAAAATCATGTCTGACCCGCTCCATGTCCCATATTGCGCATCCTATCTTACTCGGTCGTGCTGTTCACTTTTCATAAATCAACATAAATGGAAAAAAAAATAACATTATAATATTTTAACAAATATGAAACTAAATGCGCTTTTTTAATGGCTAAAACAGTATAGTAGGCCTACATACTTTCTATTTGTACAAATTTCTGCACATTAATTTAATTCTGAATTTTGCACACACAAGTTGAAAGGCATTTGTTCAAATCAAGTTCACGGATAATTGTGCGTGCATTTATTAATCATTATGATACTAAAATCCTAACAAATAGGCTATGCTATGTACAAAAATCAGAAAAGCCCAAATCAGAAAAACAAATCAAGTGAGCCCAGAATATGAACGCAATTACACGTTAAGCATTTTCCTCCCATAGAAACCCATTATAAGAACGCTTAATGTGGCTTAATGCAGATTAGAATGTCCCCTTATTATGTCGAAATAACGAGATATTATGTCGATACTAGGCTACTGTGTCCACCGTGGTCTCCTTTTTGATCAGCGGAAACGATTTTTGCTTGTTTGGGATCTGACTGTCCAGCGTATTTGAAAAAGTTAAGCAAACTTTCCTGTCTTTTTGACATTTTTCCCCTGCGTGAAACGATCGAGGCTAACAGCAATCTCAACTCGTACAACAAGCGCGCAAGTCATGTGTCACAAACATTGAACACTACACAAACAGTATTTATTTATTTATTTTTCATTTAGGCAATTAATTTTAGTGACACAGTAGGTGCCGGATCCAATAAAAAAGGTGCCGGATCCAATGTCGGAGGTGACGGAACATGTTCCGGCGTGTTCAGGCTCAAATTAAGCCCTGTGTATAACATATGTTAACATATACAACATTTAATAATTAGTGAGGTCCAGGGTGGGGTGTCAATAATTATACATAATAGTGCCAATAAATGCCATAAATCATTCAACTTTAATAAATACAATGAATAATAAAGTTAGCAAAGGCTAAATACTAAATACTGTGGCTATTGTTTTTTCAAAATGACTGGAGTAATCTCCGAGTGGGCCAGCATCAATCTGGTATGAGAGACTCTGGAATGCTCCTTGAAGTCGGGATGTCAGTTTGACTGGAAATAATTAATAGGCTACACATATACTGTATGTATACTGTATATGTCAGATAAAAATAATCTAATAACAACAATATATTGTAACAATCACAAATTTAACAATTATATTATAACAATAAGGCAAATACAAAAGCAGAAAACAAAGCACCAGTAGCCTATGACAATTTACAAATCTTTATTCAACATTTAAACACAGACACAATCATACGACACATAAACATTACAGAATCACTACAGCAGGCGGACCACGTAAACTGTGGGGCAGCCAGTCCAAGTCCAAGTGTAAATAGCAACAGTTGTGGATTCAGTAGACATTTAGATGCTATTTACTTATAAATAGTGACAGATAACGTTACTATTTGCTCATCAGTATTGTTGTGCATTAAACATCTTGCAATTTAACTGACAGTAGATTATTAGATTTATAAAACAATATTAAAATCATGGCAACTTATTGAGATATTAAAGACTAGAGCTACCCCTAACCTTACCCTAAATGTAACTTTTATTAATTAAAATGAATTTTAAGTCAAATCATTTTTATTGAAAACAATTTTGCGTTTAATAACTGTAAAGTTATTAAAAAAAAGCGCTGTCAGTGGGAATAGAACCCCGGTCTCCCTTTACACGTTACGCCACAGAAACCGCTGACTGAAGAGGTGACTTTTTCCATAGGGTAGACTGGCCTAGTGTAATTAGTTCTGCTAAGTAGGCTATTTGCAGTGGTCCAAATAGACACCTCGAATGCATTAACCAGAGGGGAAATAGGCTATGGTCGTTGGATCACAGAGACCACTCACTTTTCCTACAGGACAAATTCCTTTAACGTTACAAAATAATATAATGTTAATGCATGCAGTCATTGAATGTATTTAATCATTGACTCTAAATTATCACCAGTTTAACTAAAACAGAAAAATTTGTAGGCTATGTCGCACATCAAATAAGACTCAGAAATATTACACGTTCAAAAATGTCATGTTTACACGACGAAAACGTTCGTATAGAAACATGTAACAAAAAATACACGGCCAAAAATGTTGCGTTAAGGCGATACAAACGACCGTGTCTTTAAATAACATGACAAAAAACTTCGCGTTTAGACGTACAAAACGTTCGCGTTTACACGGACCAAAAAGACGCGTACAAACTGTGCGTGTTAATGCGTCCAAATTTCACGCGTTGCATATAATAGGTATTGTCCCCAACGGCGTTCCATAAAACCAGGCATTAAGGACAGAGCAGAATGCGCAGTGCAAACACGGCAGCAGCGCGCCGACACGCACACGGAACGGAGAGTGCGGCGGCGCACACGGAGCGGAAAAGACCCTCTCATGAAAGCTGCGCGAGAATGAAACCTGATCGCCGAACACGGCGGGGCGGGGCGGGGCGGCATATTTTCGTCTTTTTCAATAGCAGCCGCAACAGGAAGCCATTAAAACGAGGCAAAAAAATAAGAAAGAAAAAAAAGTGCTCCCCCAGCCCTTATATAGTATATACAAACTTTATAATCACAGAGAGGATAACGCTAAATCCACCCAGCTCTAAACATGCCTTGGAAACGGATCCAATTTAAAAGATCGATAGTGTTCTTTGTACATAAAACTTACGTTAACTTTATTGCTATAAAAGCGCTCAATGTATAGTGTTATTACTTTCTATATATAGTGTTTCAACAACTGTGATCTAATCAAGACTGTTATTTTGCAGTCCTTGCACTGCCACATGCTTTCCTTATGTGAAACATACATAACATGTATTCCTTACACGACGCATAACTGCCAAAAAAAAAAAAAAAACTCAAAAGACTCCGAAATACACCGATAACATAAATTAACATTTGCTCTGTGAACACCCACACCACTTTTTCCAGGCGATATTTAACAGGATGGGAAAGAATTATTAAATATTCATACCTGACAAAGTCACCATCTTCTCCTCCTCAATATAGTTCGTGCTTGGCGCTTTCGTCTGTCTTCCGTTCTGTTCCGTTGCTCCGCCTCCAAGTGAGCAGCTACGGTAGCCTATCCGCAAAGATCAAATTTTATGGGGTTTTGCGTTTTACTCAACAATGTTATGTTGGCCAATCAAACCCTTATTAAGTAAAGTCTACAGTACTAATTTTTTGTAGAAATAACATAATTAACTTGTGTTAATTTAGTTACTTTTATGTTTTATGTACTGTGAACAAGGGTGGGTGTAGTAAAACTAAAAATAGTTAAAGTTAATTTTTTTGAGTGCATTTCTGATCTAAAAAGTCAGTACCGCCCAAGCGTAAAGCCGGAAAAACACTGTTACCTTTACTGAAGTTAAGATGATTTTTAATTAATTGTATTAATTGGGATAGCTTTTATTAAGGTATTATATTCCTTTGGTGGAACTGGAAAGTTATGGAGATTCAAAAATTGCTTATAAGTTAGAATATGACCAAAATCATCAAAGACAGATAGAATGCAAATAAAGTTATTGTTAAACCATCTAGAAAAAAAAGAGAGACTTATTTCTAACGGTTATATCCGCATTGTTCCAAAGGTGAACTTTGTGGGGGGAAAAGCTATGGACAAAACACAGTTTTCACGAGAGAAGGCATTACGGATGAAAGTTAGGTAAGGAAATGGGTATCTTGCCAGGCAAAAAGTTACACTTTAATAGGAAAGAAAGGCCACCAAGTTTGTTGAAGATATTATTAGGAATGAAAAAACATAACGACACTGGGTTCACAAGGCATCTTTTCAGCCAGTTTACTTTAAAGTTGTTTATAGTATCAGCAAAGTCCAAAAAGTCAAGGCCACATTCACCTCTGGAATTAGAGAGTACTTCTCTTTTTAATTTGTGAGGCCTATTTTTATCCAAATGAAATCCAAAAATATTTTGTTAATTTCCTTTTTAGCTTTTTCATTGATAAACATAGAGAGAGCAGGATACCTTCCAATGATGTCTCATCTATATCATGAATTGAGATAATTTCACATTTCGAAATATTGAATTTTAGACCCGAAGCACATGAAAATTGTTCCACCAATTCCAGAGCATTAGGCAACTGTTTTTTATCCTCCAAGAATAGTGTGGTGTCATCGGCTAGCTGTGCAATTTCAACTCCCTATCAAATATAGAAATTCCTATCAGACTGTCATTTTGGTTAATCCTTAGACAAAGTAATTCTGTGGCTAAAAGAAATAAAAACGGGGAGATTGGACAGCCCTGTCTGACTCGATGGATGTCAAACCTTTTGAACATATCAAAGTTAACGATCACTGAGCTGTTAATATCTCTCTAAAACATGGTTACAGTATAAATAAATGAAATACAAATCCAAATAACTCTAGAGTGCGGAAAATAAATTTGTGTTCTATGGAATCAAAAGCTTTGTGAAAGTCAAGAAAAAGTATGAGACTATCTGAATGAATTAGATTAGAATAATCCAGCACATCTAATACTAAACTTATATAATTAGATATGTGACGGCCTTTCATGAATCCCGACTAAGATTCTGAAATAATGTGATCTAGACCAATACTTATTCTTTTAGCATTGTAGGCTTGCGCTCGATCGGCCCAAAGTCCGGCATCCGACCAGCGCGGAAGGTCTCTACGTGTTACTGTCTTTTCTCGAGGCAAAGTATTTTTTTATTAAATGCAATACATTTTCCCATATGTATTTTCTCGTTATTTCATCTGACTCCATAAATGAAAAGGTTTAAATGATATCTGTGCATCATTAAATGTGAGCGAATGTTTGACTATTCCTTTTAACTCTTTAATGAAAGTAATGTCAAAGTCAGTTAGAATAATCAAATGTAACAATTTATTATGTCAGGAAAATGTATCATGCCAATTTCATAATCAATTAAAAAATAATCGATACAAAACATCAAATGCTCTGGAATAAACCTTTTTACCTTTTGTTTTACTTATTTGGAAATGAGACATTTGTACCAGTCGCACTGAGCCATTTCAGATGATACTAAATATGTATAATACTCGATGATAATCATTCACATTAAACCATATATTTTCTTGGGTGCATTCAGGTGATCTGAGTATGAGAGAGAGGGGGTGAGGGATGAGGGAATGAAATGTAGATTAGGATGACTCGGAGTCATCCGAGAAAAATACATTTTTCAGATGTCAGTTACATTTAGAGGTATAAAGATTGCTTTAAAATTTGGTAACAAATTCTGATATTTCTTTTGGGTCTTTAGAGGTAACTCCATCGATGTTAAATGCTGAAAGAGCTTTCCTCTGACCGTTTCTTTTGTCCAGTGCAAAAAAATAGCTAGAATTCTTTTCTCCCTCCTCAAGCCATTTTGCCCGAGACCTTATATATGCACCTTTGGTAAACTCAACTAAGTAAGCTCTGTCAAATTCCAGATACATTTTTTATTTATTTCCAAATCTTCTTCTTCTGTAATCTTATCTTTAGCTAGTAATACATTAAGTCTATTAATCAACTCTGAATCAGTTTTATGTTTAATATCTTTAAGGTCCTTACTTCTTTAAACTGCAATATATCTAGCTTTATATTTAAAAAACTCGGAAATAAGTGAGAAATCAGAATCGGAAATCAGCTGGCTTCTGAGGAGTATCCGAGAGGGATGCAACAACAACCTCATTGTCAAAATTTGGACGTATCAAACCACTGTGATTCGGAATCTTTCTGAAGGTTAAATCCAGCACTACTTGAGTCTGATGCTGAATCCTCAAACTGATCGACTATGTCAGATGCCTTCCACCTCGATCCTTCCCCTCCCAATGGACCACTTGCACTGAACTTCGTGATGCACTTCCATTTGGAAATAGTACATCTCACTTATTTCCGGTTATGTTTACTTTCAGTGTACTGTGGTCAATGAGTTGAACAAACACCACCTAAAATGAATGTCTGCAATAAGATATATATATATTTTTTTACATTTTTATTGACAGGAGAAGGGGTATTCTGATGTTTACTGTGTACAGAATTTGCCAAGCCAATCTGACAAAGCTGCGGCTGTTAAAAAAATGCCATAATTTCACCACAAGGTGTCAGTGTTCGTCTAAACTAGTGATCACGACGCTGAAATGAGAACAGGGGCCCGTTCTTCGTATATATATATATATATATATATATATATATATATATATATATATAATATATATATTGTGGCGAGCAGGACGAGGCCGAGGGCCGTGAGAGAGCGGCATGAGGCCGGTGGCGTGATTACTCTGATGAGCGACACCTGCGAGACGCACCGGTCTCGAATCTCTCACGGAGGAGCGGAAGCATAAAGGAGGAGCGACGACAGTGAAGAGCGAGAGAGGAACAGGCCTGGGTTTTATTTGATGTTTTGTGTTGGCTTTTACTTTCATTTTGTATTTGTATTATTTTTGTCATTAAAAGTCTTTAAATGTTCGCCGGTTCCCGCCTCCTTCTTCCCGTAACAACATACCTCGTTACATTGGTGCCGAAACCCGGGAAGAAGGAGGAGCGCGCTGTCAAAGAGCCCTCGCCGCTGTGGTGAATCCGCGGTGCCATCGTGGCGGGCAGTTTCCGTCGCCATGGACGCTCGAGGCGGTGCGCGGGAGGGAGTTGCCGGGGGGGACGGTCGAGCTCGCTGCTGGCCGTCTGGGTGCTGGAGGGGCGGCTGCCGTCCGTGATGGAGCGGAGGAGTCGCCGCCGTTTGCCGTGGGCCGGAGCCTGCTGCCATCCGCCATGACGGGGAGGAGCAGGGAACGGGGGACTCTTGCCGACTGCCCGAACACTGAGGAGCCGTCGCCGTCCACCAGGCGGCGGAGGAGTGTCAAGCCGTCCACCGAGGGCTATCCAGCGCCACCGCCAGGCACCGCGGAGAAGATCGCCCAGCTGGTGTAGGGCCAGATGGCAGCGCGTTATGGGAACCGGACCAATAATTATTTTTATTTTTTTTCCTCTCTCCCCTCTCTCGTCTCTGTCGCTCCTCATGCTTCCGTCTCCTTTTCTCTCGCCTCGTCTGTCCATACCCCCAGGTACCACAGCCACCGTGTTCGGTCTCCCCGGAGGAGGGGGAGGGGGGGGGGGAGTAGAGCGCAGTCTCGTGGGTACCCCCCGGCCTGCGAGGGGCGATGGGGGTATGTGGCGAGCAGGACGAGGCCGAGGGCCGTGAGAGAGCGGCATGAGGCCGGTGGCGTGATTACTCTGATGAGCGACACCTGCGAGACGCACCGGTCTCGAATCTCTCACGGAGGAGCGGAAGCATAAAGGAGGAGCGACGACAGTGAAGAGCGAGAGAGGAACAGGCCTGGGTTTTATTTGATGTTTTGTGTTGCCAGCAGTCGTCCGTGAGGGGCTGCTGGCTTTTACTTTCATTTTGTATTTGTATTATTTTTGTCATTAAAAGTCTTTAAATGTTCGCCGGTTCCCGCCTCCTTCTTCCCGTAACAACATACCTCGTTACATATATATATATATTTTTTTTTTTCTCGTGACTCGTGAGATTGTCATTTACATTATTAATTTGTTGGAAACGCACATTTATTTTCGACTTGTCGGAGTCGGGCTTTAACTACAGCACAAACTGTACCCTAAGATTATTTGCGAGTGGCTCTTTCCTATACACTATTGGAGATGCGGAGAACTTGATGGAAAGTGCTGTCTGTCGTGTCATTCGGAGTTTACCTGGCGCTTTTAGGTTTAAAAAACAGTTTTAGGTTTTTTTTGTGGCATTTCCAAGCCACTTTAGACCACAATGTTGTAAAGCAGTTTTTTAAGCAGTTTTTTATTTATTTATTTATTAGACTATACTATTTGTTAGACTATTTAAATATTTTTTTATGAAGATCATGCAATCATGACCATGCTGATTACAGTATATGTCACTCAGGCTTATAGGCTAGACCATAGACTGCCATCAAGGCCTCAATGAAGGGGATTATGTGAACAGAAAGGGGGTTCACAATGTAAATGTGCAGCCCAGTTATTGTGATTCTTAATATTCCAGATTAATAATATTATATCAAATAAAAAAAGGCAGTTGACAAATCTTCCATATCACAAATGTGAAAGCAAAATGGCCAGGATCTGTGCATGACTTATAATTTGCAGAGATTCACATTTATATACATTAAGGAAAGTTCCACAATTAAATATAAAGCTCACTGTATTACATACACTTATGCTGATCCTAACAGAACTGCATTTTTTCATAGGTGATTATGACATGTTCCTGCCTGCAGACAGGTGTTTTATGACCCCATTCCCTGACCCAAACCAGTTACAATGCAGCTCCAGTCAGGACAAGGGCACACAATGAAATTAACTTTGGCTAATTAAAGGGAAGATTTCAGTGTCTGAAAAGTCTGAGGGTTGCACACCTGACAGGGCCTGTGACATTGTTGCATGTGCCATATTACACAACATTGCCACAAAAAAACAAAAAACAAAAAAACCCCACCATTTTCATTAAATGTTTAATAAAAGACAAATATGCTTAGTTCCTTGAGTTTTATTTCAATTGTTCTTTGTAAAGAAAAGCCAGTGGTCAAGTGCCTGCAACAAGAGATATAAGACACATGCCTCATGCAACAAATAAAAAGGAAAAGTTGGCTATACACTGCCCACCTGTAGGCCTATGTTTCCTCTGTGTGTGCAGACTCTTCTGTAGGCCTTTCTGTAGATGTGGAATCCTGCAACTTATATTGCAGCCATAAAGCATACAAGTATAAATTAAGTAAAGTTATTTATGCACTTGCAGGCAGGTATTATTAATCTGGAATATTAAGAATCACAATAACTGGGCTGCACATTTACATTGTGAACCCCCTTTCTGTTCACATAATCCCCTTCATTGAGGCCTTGATGGCAGTCTATGGTCTAGCCTATAAGCCTGAGTGACATATACTGTAATCAGCATGGTCATGATTGCATGATCTTCATAAAAAAATGACAGTTTTGAGAGGGTTTATTCACTCTTCAGTGCAATGGAAACAAATGGACATTACAAAGTCTTATACTTTCTTTCCTTTGGAAAGTTAGAAAATGTCCACTTAAGTTAACAAGTGTTGGTGTATTATGTAAAAGTGCACAAAAGAGGAAAACACAATGTCATTACAATGAACTACACTTGGGAAAAATGTGATCAATAACTCTTTTTGAACTATTCTTCAATAAATATTTTTACATTAACATAAGTTTATCAGTTTTCACTTTCACAAGTCAAAGCAATTCATCATTGCTCAAGATTCAACAGTTGAAATGACTATATGGCCTTAATTTAATGCAGCAAAAAATATTTTACAGTGTAGGCTACTAAGATCTTTTCTTTTTTTCAGCTTTTTTCTTGGTTGCTATTATAAACAGACAACCATTTATTTAACAGTGCCTTTTATAGACCATTATGTAGAATATTTTTGTACTTCACTTTTATTTGTTCCCATGTTCTAGTGTGGTGACTCTGACATTACAATGAACAAAGTAATTATGCAATTATTAAAATACAAAAATATAGGCTAATAAGTGATAAAAACATCTAACATGGCCACTTCTAACGGATTTAAATTGTCTGCTACTTTTTGCCAGCCCTCTCTCCTGGCTTTTGTAGACTTTTAGGTGTTCCCTGGCGTTTTGATTAAACATTAAAATTCCGAATAAACTTCGACTATCTTGCTCTGCTGAGGAGAAAAACTGTGCGCGCTCTTTGGCCACGCTGAACAGCCAATAGCAGCGTTGCTGATCAATGTTTCTACTATCGATACATATCCCCTTTTAAGCCAGCGCATGAACGCGCAGTTATCTCGGATAACTCAATCCATGATACTAATAAACGATACTAATCATATCCGGCAAGTGTGTTCGAAGAACTCAATTAGCCGGATTATGATTAGCACGATGAAATCATCTTGGATGTGTCATTTGATCTCGGATGTAATAAGCAACGTACGAAGAACGAGCCCCAGATGAATAACATCAGTATGAACCACAAACATTTATTTATTTGGATTAAATATTTTAATCATTCTGTGTCATTTTTCAATGTCAATCTTTTTACTATTTACATGTTTATGCCCAAAAATGCTTAAATAATATTGAAAATAGTGGACTGTCGTTCTCCTCTACGCTGTGTGCGTTACTGTTGAATATTAATTAAATATAGCCTATAGCCTATTTAACACTGTTACTGGCAACTATTTTAAAAGACTGGAATGAAGAACCAATGCACACAAGCAATCCTTTTTATTAGTCAAATTCATTTAAAAATGTAAACTCAACAGGTATAAAATATAAGTAAGAGAAAAACACGGTTAATGAGAAGACGAGCATATAGGACTGCTGCAGGTTAGTGGATAAATATATTTAGCCTGTTTATTATTCAGAATGCACAGTTGGAAAGAAAATATATTTATAAAAACATTTCAGCAGGCTCAAGATAATCAATACAGAGATCATTATTCATTGTTTTAATCAATTGGCATCCATAAAACGTAGTGATAATCTGCATTCTCATGTATGTAGGTGCGCTGAACGCTATAACCGGAAACTCCCAATATGTACTAAGTAGAACGCGGAAGTAGTTGTGCAAGTAGTCCATTGCAGGAACATCTCTTCTCTTATCTGATGGCGTTTTCTGGCGTGGGGGTCACTAACATTAGGTCACAGGTACAGCAATAGCAAAGGAAAACAATCAAATCAATTCTCAATGGACAAAATCAAGTCCTGTCCTGCATTTTTTCTTGTTCGAGAAGTCATTTCACTATAGATCTCACAATAGGGAAGAAAAGACTATTGCAACTTCCATTTCATGCTGACTTTAAGGTTTAAGTTTTTCTGAAGAGCCTATAAAAGGCTGTTTAATCGCAGGTTCCGTTGTGACAACTTAACCCATATAATAAATAATAAAATAATATTTTCTCATTTAAGACCATTTCTTAAAAGAATAAGATACTACTGGTTGTATTATTCTACGTTAAAAAAATGGTATATAGAGCTGCGAAGATCAATCTAGGCCAAGAAGAGTGGGTGTCATGAGGTTGAAGGAGAGTCTCTCAGCAGATCCGGGATCGGCCTCTTCTGCAGCAGATTCTGGGATAGCGCCTTCAGTAACAGGCTCTGGGACAGCGCTTGCAGTAGCAGGCTCTGGGACAGCGCTTGCAGTAGCGGGCTCTGGGACAGCGCTTGTGGTAGCGGGCTCTGGGACAGCCAGAGACGAAGGACGGGAGGCTCCCTTCCTCCTTTTCTTTCTCCTAGGTCGCAGTGCGGAAGTCATAGCTGGACTAGTGGCCGGTTGGAGAAGCTCCGTGGGGACCGTAACTGGTGCTGGAAGGGCAGTCTCAGGCAGCAATGACTCCGTCGAGGATGATTCCGAAGGAGAATCCCATGAAATCCGTCTCCTTCGTTTGCCACAGAGATCAGAGGGTGTGGATGAAACCTCGGGAGAAGAAACGGAGAGAGCCTGATCCCCTTGAGTGACGACAGCTAGGACTCGACCCTCCGGGACCACTGGAAGCATGGCAGATGAAAACCTTGTGGGACCCTTTGGCTCTCTTCGAGATAAGCAATCCACCACTGCTCGAAATGGGCGAAGAGTCAGCTCCTCTCGTTCAGACAGAGGAGGAGGAGAATTGAGACCAGCGATGAAATAGCGAGAAATCAGGACCTCAGGCAGGAAGAATCTCTTCTCTTCCACGACTTGGGCATACCTCTTCAGTGACAACTCACCCTGGGGAGGGAACGGAAGTCTTCCATTTCTACTGTCGGCGATGGCCAACTGCCACCATAGTTCTTGGTCAGTCGGCTGTGGTTTAGCGGGAGAAGACATACAGTCTGCTGGGTTCTTCTTTGGTTGGTACATTCTGTCATGAGGTTGAAGGAGAGAACCCAAACGCAGACGATATGCAGAAACTCAAGGTTTATTACGACACAAAACAGAAAACAAAACCCATGAGGGGGCAAAACAGGACTGGAGGAGAGTACACCTTGACTAAGACAAGATGATAAATGAAGACTAGATTCTGACTTGACGATGACTTGACAGGAAACAAACAGCAACACAAACTCACAATTCTCATTAAACAGGATTCAGACGAAGTACTCACAGGACTGTCACAGAGATTAACACACAATGTTTGACAATGTACAGACACAGGACAGAAAACATGAGGGGATTAAATAGGGAGCAAACTAATCAGGAACACAGGTGTAAGCGATGATATAATGATTACAAGATGAGATAACACGGGGGCGGGGTAAGGTGACAAGACAACGCAAGCACACAGCCCAAACAAATGGCCATGTGCTTACACATAAAACATGAGTCTGTCATGATCCTGCCTCAAGACAAGAGAAGATCTGGGACACGAAGGCAGAATCATGACCGTGGGGGCATGTTTGATTTTCTATCTCAGACCAGTGAACCAAGGAACCGTGAAGTGTAAATGAGAGAGCTCTTATTTTACATGATCAATAATAAAATTGAAATTGAAAATACCCCCTGTGGATTTGAGTCTTTGTAAATAAACCTTCTTGATTCTGTCAGATAACTTAGATAGTTGGAGGACTCAGTAGCGGTGACAAACATGAAAAGTTTATTAGAAAACTTTGAAACTCAAAATAAATAATAATAATAAAAAAAAAAAGATTCTCAGTTTGGTGGTTCCCGTGCACACCGCAAACAGACAGAGGAGACCACCTAGAGGAAATAGCACAGGACGACCACAGAAAGACGGGCCCCGAGTCCAGCAAGCGAGATAGTGCTGCTACAGACTCCTCGTCTTAGGTTCCTGAGCACAACTGAAGTCACACACATGAAAGAGAGCACAGAACATGAGACAAGCACGCGGCAAGGAAAATGATCAACTGACAACAAGAAGTAGACACAGATGGAAATATAAAGGGTAAGGGAAACGAGCAACAGGTGGAGGAGATCAGCTTGTGATTGTGCACGCAGTGCTACCAGGCAGCACTGATTGCTCAATTCACAAGCTGCAGAAAATGACAGGACCAAGACAACAGAGAAGAACCAGTGACACACCCTGACCCATGCCTCCTGGCGTCCCCAGAGGACTCACCATGTGATGGAATTGGAATTGGTCAATGAGAGTGCGGTCCAGCACGTCGCGAGCCGGAATCCAGCATCTCTCCTCCGGACCATAACCCTCCCAGTCTACCAGATATTGGTGACCTCTACCCCTCCGCCTCACATCAAGAAATCGCTGTACCGTGTAGGCAGGCAACCCCTCGATGAGTCTGGAAGGTGGCGTAGCAGAGGTCTGGGGCTGAAGGGTGGAGCGAATAACGGGTTTGATCTTAGAAACATGAAACACCGGGTGAATCTTCTTAAACTGAGGGGGTAATTTGAGTTGAACCGTCACCGGGTTAAGCACCTTGGTTACGACATACGGTCCAATGAATGTGGGTCCCAGTTTACATGCGGGAAGTTTAAGGGGAATGTCCTGGGCTGACAACCAAACCTTCTGACCACACACGTAAAGTGGGGGCCTAGAACGGTGACGGTAACCTGACGCCTTGTTCCTTTCGCCAGTCCAGGAAAGGGCTTCTCTGGCGAGCCTCCACGTACGAAGGCACCTCTGAATAAACAAATGCGCGGACGGAACAATGGCATCGGATTCTTGTGAGGGAAATAATGGGGGCTGGTAGCCTAAACAGCACTGGAAGGGTGATAACACCGTAGATGAAACCAGGAGTGAGTTATGTGCGTACTCAACCATGGTTAATCTGGAACTCCAAGTTGACGGCTCTGCCGACGCCACACAGCACAGGACTCTCTCCAAGTCTTGATTAGCTCGCTCAGCCTGACCGTTAGTCTGCGGATGGTAACCGGAGGATAAGCTCACAGTCGCCCCCAGTTGTCGACAGAATTCTGTCTAAAATCTAGACACAAACTGGGGACCCCTGTCAGAGACCACGTCATGAATGTGAAAAACGTGATCTAAGACAATGGCCGCTGTCTCCCTCGCTGAAGGCAATTTGGGGAGGGGGATGAAATGAACCGCCTTTGAGAACCTGTCCACCACAGTGAGAACCACGGTGTTGCCATTAGACGGGGGTAGGCCTGTGACAAAGTCCATGGCTATGTGTGACCAGGGTCTCGAGGGGATTGACAGTGGCTGGAGTAGCCTGGCTGAGGGTCGATTCGAACTCTTACCCACCGCACACACCGGACAGGCTGATACGAACTCTCGAGCATCCCACACCATCGACGGCCACCAGAACCGCTGCTTGATTAACGAACACGTTCGAGCCTGAAGAACGCCTGTTCGGACCGACTCCGGCACAAACAGCAGACCGGCTGGGCACCCCACGGGAACAGTGATGCCGTGTAATGATTCACGGACCTTGGACTCAACTCCCCAAGTAACCGCCGCGACCACCCGTTTGGGAGGAATGATGGTCACTAGCCTCTAGTCTAGCCTCTGCCTCAAATCCGTGAGAATGCGTCGGGTTTACCGTTCTTACTACCCGGGCGATACGAGATGTTAAAGTTGAACCGGCCGAAGAACAGTGCCCAGCGAGCTTGCCGAGAATTTAGTCTTTTAGCGGAACGAATATACTCTAAATTCTTATGGTCGGCGAGACGGGTCGGGGTTGGTGAGAATAGGAGCCGAAACAAAGCTCTTCAAACTTTCAAATGCCTCTTGAGCCTGCGTTGACCAACAGAAACGCATTCGTGTGGAAGTGAGATTCGTCAGCTGGCTAAAATTCCGAATGAATCGCCTGTAAAAATTGGCAAACCCCAGAAATCACTGGACCGCCTTATGACTATCTGGAGTTGGCCAATCAGCAACCGCTTTTACTTTGGCAGGATCCATTCGGATGCCTTCGGGCGACAGAACGAAACCCAGGAACGGAACCGACCGCGCATGAAACTCGCACTTCTCCAACTTAGCGAACAAACGATTCTCGAGAAGCCGTTGTAACTCTCGCCGGACGTGCTGGACATGGTCGCGTTCATTCTGGGAGAAGATCAGGATGTTGAGGTAAACAAATACAAACCGGTTGACCATGTCTCTGAGCACATCATTGACGATGAGCTCCATGCTGATACAGAATTGAGAGCCCAGTCAATCTGAGGGTTATGTTTAACCAGCCAGGTGTCCCCCAAAACCACTGGAGCAGAAGGAGAGTGTAAAAGGAGGAATCAAATCTCCTCAGCATGATTGCCCGAAATGGTGAGGTTGATAAGACCAGTGGAATGAGTAATCCTGGTGAGAGGAGTACCACAAAGGTTTCTGGCTGAAATCAGTTTGGCCAGGAGAGAACATGGAATGCCCAAACGCTCAGCCAGTCCAATGTCCAAAAAGTCACCATCCGCTCCAGAATCAATTAAAGCTGACACCCGATGGGCAGTCCCCTCTTACTGCAGAAAAGCTGGAAGAATAGAGCGACCACCCGATGGCAGCAGCGTGTTAGTAACGCTCACCTTGCTTTGTCCTCTGAAAGTTGATCGTTGCCTCTTAACGGGACAAGCCGCAGCCATGTGCCCCGCCTCCGCACATGCAAGGTGCATTATGATGAAAGCCACTCTATACCTCTCCGTCAAAAAGCAGGAAGGAAAGTCAGTGAACACTGTGAGAGAAACGAGTGGCATGAATTGGGCTCACCGGAATAAGGAGCGGGTGGGTTTAGGTGAGGTTCAGAATGGTGGAGAACTGCCACCTCAGCGTCGGGTTGATATGATGCAGTAGGAACCACGGGAGGACTGGTCTGAAGCTGTTCGAGCCATTGAGTAATCCCGGCTAGCTGATGTGACATCTCTGTCATGGCCTGACGAGAAGCTGTCAGTTCCTCCTGTTGCCGTCGTAAAAGAACTCCCTGTTGAGTAATGGCTCAACGCAACTCAAGTTCATCCGCTGAGTCCATCTTGGTCAGTTGATTCTGACAGATAACTCAGATAGTTGGAGGACTCAGTAGCGGTGACAAACGTGAAAAGTTTATTAGAAAACTTTGAAACATAAAATAAATACAAAAAAATAAATGATTCTCAGTTTGGTGGTTCCCGAGCACACCGCACACAGACAGAGAAGACCACCTAGGGGAAATAGCACAGGACGACCACAGAAAGACGGGCCCCGAGTCCAGCAAGCGAGATAGTGCTGCTACAGACTAGTGATGTTACGTGTGACACTGAAGCTTCGATGTGCGTATCGCACATGCGACATGATTTCTAGTGAAGCCCCGTATCGGGGTGTGTATTGGTTTACTAGAGTCACGTGATCGACAACAAATGAAGCCTCACTTTCTGTCCAATCACGTGCTTGTTTCGCTTTGGGTGTCAGAAGGCTCAAACCCCAGATCTTATTTAACAAGTCATTGTTGGCTCAGTCTGGTTGATGGGTTTGTGAGGAGAAAAAATCAATTTATTTAATGAACAAATTGAAAAAAATGAAACACAAACATGTAAGGCTTTTATTTGTACACATAACATTGAAACTATGGAGTGTGTTGTGGTTGCTTCATCTGCCAGAGCTTCTAACACAGGCTTCTGGCTGCTTTATTTTAAATAAGCACCAGATGGCGCTATTCTCGACACTCTCGAAGCTTTGAATCTTTTCCCGAAACAGTCAGGGCAAAGCCTCAGTGATTCATGAGGCTTCATTTCCCCATCCCTACTACAGACTCCTCATCTTAGGTTCCTGAGCACAAATAACAAGCAGGTAAGTTACTGAAGTCACACACATGAAAGAGAGCACAGAACATGAGACAAGCACGCGGCAAGGAAAATGATCAATTGACAACAAGAGGTAGACACTAGTGATGTTACGTATGATACTGAAGCTTCGATGCGCGTATCACACAAGCGACACAATTTCTAGTGAAGCCCCGTATCGGGGTGTGTATTGGTTTACTAGAGTCACGTGATCGATGACAAACGAAGCCTCACTTTCTCTCCAATCACGTGCGCGTTTCGCTTTGGGTGTCAGAAGGCTCGAACTCCAGATCTTATTTAACGAGTCATTGTTGCCTCAGTCTGGTTGATGGGTTTGTGAGGAGAGTGCTGTACTTTGAAAGTTAATCAATATATTACATTTAAATAAGCAAAATTTATTTTCACTACTTAGGCTATTATTTTTTGTTGTTGTTGTGTCTTTTTGTTTTTGTAAAATCTTTGCACTTTTTGGTGATTTTAGGTAGCCTAATTTGGTGTTGGTATTTGGGTTTAGGGTGGGATTAAGGGAGAGGGAATAGGGTGTTGGTGTTTGGTGAAGGGTTTGTATTTAGAGCAATGGCAACAGCCAGAAATAATAAAAATAATAAAAAACTTTATCACCTTTCTGTCATTCCTACAGTTGATAAGCACTATCAGTAACAAGTGTCATAAGCACATTTAATAACAGATGATCCTATCAGACAATGTCCTTATTCATTGTGTGTGTCTGTGTGTGTGTGTGTGTGTGTGTGTGTGTAGAGAGAGAGAGAGAGAGAGAGAGAGAGTAGGCCTACATTAAATTTTATTGAATCATATAAGCTTATATTATATTTTATTGTCACACTTTAATGGGAAAATGAATTTATTTAATGAACAAATCAAACACAAACATGTAAGGCTTTTATTTGTACACATAACATTGAAACTATGGAGTGTGTTGTGGTTGCTTCACCTGCCAGAGCTTCTAACACAGGCTTCTGGCTGCTTTATTTTAAATAAGCACCAGATGGCGCTGTTCTCGACACTCTCGAAGCTTTGAATCTTTTCCCGGAACAGTCAGGGGAAAGCCTCAGTGATTCATGAGGCTTCATTTCTCCATCCCTAGTAGACACAGCTGGAAATATAAAGGGTAAGGGAAACGAGCAACAGGTGGAGGAGATCAGCTTGTGATTGTGCACACAGTGCTACCAGGCAGCACTGATTGCTCAATTCACAAGCTGCAGAAAATGACAGGACCAAGACAACAAAGAAGAACCAGTGACACACCCTGACCCGTGACAGATTCTTGTCCTAGATATACTGAGACACAATCTTATGTTGTTGTTTTTTAAATTCCCTATTAAAAATACATTGAAATAAGAATAAAAATATGAATACAGCCTGCTTGAGAGATGGGCAGATTGAGCAATTTTTTATGGCCATCTTTTTTACGGTCTGATCATATAACTTTAAAAAAATAACCTTAAATAACGCAGTTTTTTTTTTTTTTTTTGCAACAGTGAATATTCAGAAGAGTCTGTATTATAAAATAGTCTGACACTTTAAAAGGATGAGAATAGGATAACTGATGTGTGGTTGTATGACTAATTGGAAATAGTACACTCATAAAAAAAATATTTTGTATCCTGAGATCCTCCCAATCTCCTCTAAAATTGACATAATATTGGGTAGTGACTTTGAAGGATAATATATATATATATATATATATATATATAATTAATTAGCATACAAGGACACTATATTATGTCCCTCCTAGTTATCCCTCTAAGTATGTGAGGTGCGAAAAGGGATAGCTAAGGGTTCTATGGTGAGTGCAAATAAAAGGGGAGAGAGGACAGCCTTGTCTAGTAGAGCAACTGTGTTGGAAATAACTAGAGCTATAACATTTGTTTGTACTGAAGATTGAGGGTTTGCATAAAGTAATTTAACCAATGAAATAAATGAAGGGCCGAATCCAAACTTTGATAAAAAGGAGAAAAGATAATCCACCCTATTGAAAGCTTTTTCTGCATCTAGGGAAATAAGTATATCAGAGTGATTAGGATTAAAAATAGGGGACTAAACAATATCAAATAATCTTCTAAAAAAAGAAGTCTTTCTTTAATGAATCCTGCCTGATCTTGAGAGATCACAGGAGGGAAAGATACTTTCAAGGCAAGTAGCTACCCAGGCAAGCAATTTTGGTTTAAAAGACGTCTAATAGCCGTCCAAACACAGCCCAGACGTTCAGGCTAAAACAAGGCAAAATTTGGGCTGTCAGTGAAAATTTAATAGACGTCTAAACCATAGCCCAAGAATAGACTAGTCATCAATTACTGTAGATATTAAAGAAAACAAATGAGTGAAGAAATGAAACCAAACACCTTCACTCAGAAGCTGTGTCCCAATGTGAAGGCTGCATCCTCTGAAGGCCGTATTTGAAGGCCGATTGCGTCACAGCGGCGTGACGAAGGATGTCCCAATTCAAAGGCTGCCCCCTTCGAAGGTCGCATTTGAAGGCCGATTGAGTTAAAAGCCACAAGTTTTTCTTTCTTATAAACTTCATCTTAACTCCTTCGTCACCATTTCGTGGCTTCATTTGTCAGGTGGTTTGAGGCAAAACTTGTGCTAATATTAGTTTAATAATTGTTTCAGGGAGCAAGGAGCAGACCGCTCAATTTATTTAATTGCGGTCTGAAAATGACCATTTCTTTTCAGGGGCCAAAAACTCTGCCAGCGTGTCTTGGAGGTAAGACAACGACCTTTTTGTAATATTTGCACTAGTCTGTCTCACTTGTATATTATAAGAAATATCACTCACCCTATAAAGCCCACAGAAATAAGAAAAGCAGTAGATAAGGCAATGGGGTTTCACTTGTATTTGTTTTTGTAGTGCTGTCATGCAAGCTATGTCTATAAAGGTTTTAACCAAATTTGAGTATCCAGAAATATGATTTCTGAAGTATTTTGTGTGCATGTCCTGATGTGTCATATTTTGCAGTGTTAACAATGCACTGATGTTAAGATTGCACCCCTGTGTTAATATTTTATATCCCCTTTTCTGCTTTTTTAGAGCAATTCTGGAGAAAATGGGTCTGCTGGGGAAGGTAACTCCCATACAGGCAAAAATAAAAAAAATAAAAAATGTGACAACTTAAAATGTGGCCCTGGTTTGTCCTCATGGATGAGGTGTTGGGACAGGGCTTCGCGCCCTCCACACCCTTCTAACCGTCAGAATGGGTGTGGCCAGCGTGTATATAACCAGTGCTCACAGGCTGAAAATCTGATTTTCTTGTCTTCAGCGAAGCTCTTCGCATCGCTGGATCTTGAGAGCCGCCGCCGTTGAAACCAGCGACCAGCAAGCCTAGGACAGCGCCTGAAGAAGCCGGCCGCCTTCGCCGCCTTCAGCCTTCCATGCCTGCTACGCTATCCGGCGTCATATCCTTTACTGCTGTGTGTTCGCCTACTGCGACACACGTTTTCTCTCTATCTAAAAGAGCACGGGGCGTTTTTCTCAAAATGCCCCGTTTTTCCTGCGGCTCGTGCCGCGCTCCGCTCAGCAACGGAGACCGCCACCTCATCTGTCCCTGCTGGGCCGCGCAAAAAAAAGCGCCGCTCACAGCGACCACCGGAGACCGACGAGGTGCTTCGAAGCTCGCCGGATCCTCTCCCTCGAGCTTCCCTCTCGCCTTCCCCGCCCCCCCTCCCGGCCGCGCAGCCGCCGGCTCCCGCCCGCGCCGCCGCCGCTTCAGGGGATGAGGTGGACGAGTTTGATGAACGCGCCGCAGACAGCTGTTCCATCCTGGCCTCTGACAGCGAGGAGTGGTCTACTGCCTCCTCTTCAGTCCAGGAGTCGGGCCGTACTCGAGCGGGCGAGGACGCGGAACTGTTATGCCTCCTCACGCGAGCTGTTGAACAGCTGGGCCTTGATTGGTCTCCTCCTCAGGAGCCAGCACCGAACAGACTCGACGGCTGCTTCCTTTATCATCGCCGCCGACAGCCAGCGGCCAGAACCGCACCCTTCCTGCCTGAGCTTCACAGCGAGCTCTCTAAATCGTGGAATGCTCCATTCTCCGCGAGAGTTTCTTCACATGCCTCATCGACGCTCTCACAGGTTGACGGCGCCGCTGAGAAGGGGTATAATGCCATTCCCCCCGTGGAAGAGGCGGTCGCAGCGCACCTTTGCCCGCCCTCTGGTTGGCGCTCAAAGGCTGCCCTCCCGTCTAAGGCTTGCAGGACCACATCAGCCCTCGTCGGCCGCGCTTTCTCCGCCGCCGGACAGGCTGCTTCTGCACTCCACTCTATGGCCATACTGCAGATCCTCCAAGCTAACCTCCTCCGTGATCTGGATGAGAAGGGCTCGGAGTCTGCTTCCATCACGGATTTGAGGAGCGCGACGGACCTCTCCCTTCGCGCCACGAAATCCGCTGCCCAGGCCATTGGACGGTGCATGGCCTCTCTGACTGTCGCAGAAAGGCATCTCTGGCTCACGCTCGCGGATATGAGGGAGTCTGAGCACGCGGTGTTCCTTAACGCCCCCCTCTCCCCCACCGGCCTGTTCGGCCCAGCGGTAAACGGGATCGTGGACCGCTTTTCGGAGGTTCAGAAGACCACACAGGCTATGAATTTGTTTCTGCCTCGGCGCTCCAGGCCTGCTGCACGCCGTCCTCGTGACCAGCCTGCGCAAACCTCTGCCCAGCGCCCAGCTCGACCTCCGTCCTCGCAGCGACGACAGGGCGGCCGCCCTCGCTCTCGCTCGACCAGCCGCGTCAGGCCGCCTCCTCCCCGGGGACCCCGGCAGAGGATCGCGGTGAAGCCTGAGCCTGCAAAAACCTCCTAGCCCGAGGAAAGAAGCGACGATCGTGTCCCACCGCGGCCGGACCATCGTCAAAGCTTCACGCTCTGTCAGTCCCCGTTGCTACGGTTACTGCAGACACTCATCTCGCAGCCAACGAGCCGGTGAATTCACCCTCTCGCCTGCACACAACCGCCGTTTTCACGGCGACCCAGAGATATCTCGAAAAGAGCATTATGCCTGGTCGCGCGACTCGCGCTGTATGTGTTTCAAATGCAGTAAATGTGCCCACTTATCTGTGTTCACCTCTGCACACAAGCACCATAAACCCCGTGTTTCTCACAGAGCCCGCTCGCATAAAGCAGGCAGAAGCTGCTTGAGCGTTAAAAGTAGGTCACGTGTCCACCCCGCTGTGCCCACACCTACTCACTGCCCGCTCTGTTACACAACCCCTCACGACCGGTCATGTTATAAATACAGATGCTGTGCCCGCTCCCACGCGCTCACACATCCTTTCGAATACTTCGCCCCCGACGCCGCTTTCAAGCGTCGTGCCCCACACTGTATGTTCCCCGTCCAAAGCCACCGGGACGCTGTGTGTAAAACGGCCAGTTATCGCTGCTTGCGACCCGCCGTATCTAAGCACCGAGAACGCGCGCGCCGTGCCCGCCCCTCCGTTTCGAGCTCTCGAGCCCGCGATCAGCGGCGATCAGAGCCCGGAAGCCATTCTGCCCCTGGCTGTACACGCGAAAGCGTGGGAAGCTATTCCGGGCGCGTCAGAATGGGTGCTGAGCATAGTAAAACAGGGCTATACTCTGCAGTTCGCTCGCCGCCCTCCGCGCTTTCAAGCGCGTATCGAGACCAGAGTGAATGGGGAAGTAGCACATCTACTTCGAGCAGAAATAGCTACACTTCTGTGCAAAAGGGCTATAGAACCGGTTTCCCCTTCCATGAGCGGGTCGGGCTTTTACAGCCGTTATTTCCTCGTTCCCAAGAAGGACGGAGCTCTCAGACCGATTTTGGATCTGAGACGTTTGAACAAGGCTCTTATGAAAAGACCGTTCAAAATGCTCACAACCAGACAAATTCTCGCGCAGATTCGCCCGAGGGACTGGTTTATATTTATATGTACTTTCAGATCCAGATAATACCCCGTCACAGGCCATTCTTGAGATTCGCCTTCGACGGTCAGGTATATCAGTACACCGTCCTGCCGTTCGGCCTGTCTCTGGCACCCCGTACATTTACGAAGTGCATGGACACGGCTCTCTCTCCCCTGAGGGGTCGGGGAATGCGAATTCTGAACTACTTGGACGATTGGCTGATTCTAGCACAGTCAGAGGCCGAACTCATCGCCCACAGAACAGTGCTTCTAAGCCACTTGGACAGCCTGGGGCTTACGGTCAATTGGACCAAGAGCTCGCTAGTGCCCAGTCAATCAACCTCTTTTCTGGGTTTGGATCTGGACTCTGTGGCAATGACGGCCCGCCTGTCGACACAGCGCGCGCGCTGCATTCGACGCCTGGCCGCGTCCTTCCGGCCGGGCAGCACCGCACCTCTCAAAACATTTCAGAGGTTGCTGGGTTGCAGCAGTGCTTCAGCTGGGTCTCTTACGGATGTGCCCGCTACAACGCTGGCTGAATGCCCGAGTGCCTCACAGAGCCTGGGCTTCCGGCGACATCCGAATCAGAGTGACTCAGAGCTGCGTTTCAGCACTGAAGCCCTGGTTAGCGGCCGACTGGTACCAGCGGGGAGTGACAATGGGAGCCATCTCACACCGCAAAGTTATCTCGACGGACGCTTCCACCTCAGGTTGGGGCGCTCTGTTCGAGGGCAAACCGGTTTTTGGCCTGTGGTCAGACAAGGAAAAATGCCTCCACATAAACTGTTTGGAGATGATAGCGGTCGAGAACGCGCTCAAGCGCTTCCTCCCATTCATACAGGATCACCATGTGCTAGTCCGCTCGGACAACATGTCCGTGGTATCCTATGTGAACCGACAGGGCGGTGTCAGATCCAGGAATCTGTGCAAGCTGACAGAACGCCTTCTTGTGTGGGCTTACCGCTCGTTGCGCTCGCTGAGAGCCGCGCACGTGCCGGGCCACTTGAATATCGGTCCAGACAGACTGTCCAGGGACAACATTCCCCCGGGAGAATGGTCCCTGCACCCCCAGACAGTCCAGTTTCTCTGGCGCCTATTCGGCAGAGCGGAAATCGACCTCTTTGCGTCGGAAGACAACGCTCACTGCCCGAAATTTTTCTCGAAAAGCGAGGACGCGCTGTCCCTGACATAGCCCAGCCTCCCGCTGTATGCTTTTCCTCCGATCTCCCTGTTGCCACAGGTCATTTCGAGGATCAGGGAAACGCACCACTCAGTGCTTCTTATAGCCCCGCGCTGGGAGAACCAAACTTGGTACCCAGAGCTAGTGAGGCTGTCGCGCTCATCCCCATGGCCGATCCCGGTGAGAAAGGATCTCCTCTCCCAAGCCGGTGGATCGATCTGGCATCCCCATCCAGAGCGTTGGTCTCTGCATGCATGGGTGATCAACGGATACCCGTTGACCTGCCAGAAGGGGTCGTGAACACGATCACACAGTCTAGAGCTCCCTCTACGAGACGGCTCTACGCATCTAAATGGTCAGTGTTTTCTAAATGGTGCGCTACTAAGAGCTTGGATCCACGCGCATGCGGGGTCCCGCGGGTGCTTTCCTTCCTACAAGAGCTGTTGGAAAAGGGCAGGTCCCCTTCCACGCTCAAAGTGTATGTGGCGGCTATTGCAGCGTTCGCTGAGACGACGCGCGGCCGGGCAATAGGAAGGAACGAGCTCATTATCCGCTTCCTCAGAGGAGCTAGATGGATGAATCCCCCGCGGCCCCCCTCAGTTCCTATTTGGGATCTGTCCTTGGTCCTGGAGGCCCTGAAGGCTTTTCCCTTTGAACCGCTCGAATCTGTGGATTTAAAGTACCTGTCGCTTAAAACCGTTTTTCTGATAGCCCTGTCTTCAGTTAAACGTGTGGGGGATTTGCACGCGCTATCTGTTAGCCCTGCATGTCTTGAGTTCGGACCGAATGACTCGAAAGTCATTCTCAGACCGAGACACGGTTACATCCCCAAAGCGATTGGAACCCCTTTTAGGGCACAAGTCATTTCCCTTTCGGCTCTGCCAGCATCCGATAATGGGGACAGTGATAACCTCCTATGCCCTGTCCGGGCGCTGAGAGTTTACATCACGCGCTCCGCCGCTTTCAGGCGTTCAGAGCAGCTCTTTGTTTCCTTCGGCGGACGCACCAAGGGTCTCGCCGCCTCGAAACAGAGCCTGTCCAGGTGGATAGTGGACGCGATTGCAGCAGCTTATGCCTCCAAACACCTGCAGTGCCCTCTGGGTATCAGAGCCCACTCTACTAGAGGCATGGCCTCTTCGTGGGCCTGGTCCAGCGGAATTTCTATCCACGATATTTGTATGGCGGCGGGCTGGGCCTCCCCATCAACATTCGTGAGGTTTTATAACCTGGAAGTTCCCGCCTTACAGGCAAAATTACTGTCAGTGTAAGTGACATATATGCTCTGCCCAGTCTCTCATGTGCAGACTACGTTTTCATGCTGACGATATTTCTGGAATGGTACTTGGGGTGAAGTGTTTTATACTCAGACCGGCTGGACCGCTCTGTTTCTCATTCCCCTTTACGCGCTGCTTTCCGGTGTTGGCCCGCGCTGCTGGCCGCCCGTATTCCACTCTGTGGCGCGGGGGTCTATTCTCTTCATGAAAGACCGACTATGTCGCTCTTTTTCTTACCCTAATAAGTGCTTATGTACTGTATGGGCTCGCTCTGCCGGCCCTACTATTTTGCACTGTTATACGCTTATAGACCGGCCGCGCCGCTCTATTTTATATATACTGAGTGAAGTGCTTTGTACTGTGTTGGCCCGTCTCTCCGATCGGCCACCTATTCTAGCATATGTACTGTGTGGGCTCGCTCTGCCGGCCCTACTATTTTGCACTGTTATACGCTTATAGACCGGCCGCGCCGCTCTATTTCATATATTGAGTTAAGTGCTTTGTACTGTGTTGGCCCGTCTCTCCGACCGGCCACCTATTCCAGCAGAATGTTTTTCCCCGGTCTCCCTGGGATTCATGGGCTGGATGCTCGGCGCACACGGCGTTGACAAAGGGTTCCCGATGCTTAAGCAACTTACGCAATACGAGAGAACCTCTCGTAAGAGAACGTACTCGGTTACCTAATGTAACCTCGGTTCTCTCTAGAAGAGGGAACGAGTATTGCGTAACCTGCCGTGTCGTGCCACGAGCTTTTGCGCTTCTGACTGCGAAAACCAGATTTTCAGCCTGTGAGCACTGGTTATATATACGCTGGCCACACCCATTCTGACGGTTAGAAGGGTGTGGAGGGCGCGACAATGAATACAAAATTAAGGATAATTTTTGGCTTCAGATCTCGAAGAAAGAAGACTTTCCCGATGCGTAAGCAACTTACGCAATACTCGTTCCCTCTTCTAGAGAGAACCGAGGTTACATTAGGTAACCGAGTACGTTTTCTCTTCTTGAGAGAATGATTGAAAAATATATATTTTTTCTATATATTCTTGTTTAACTTTTTTTTCCACTTTTATTCTTTAAAAGGAACGAAAAATTCTGTACATTATTTATTTTTTATGCAGCTTTAAATGTGTAAATAAAAGAGAATGAATTGTTCTGGACATTGTTTATTTTTGTAATGACAGAATTGTTCTGGACATTGTTTATTTTTGTAATGACAGTCATAATTTCTACATGAAACAAATTATTCTATACCTTTTTTTTTCCTTCAAATAAAATTGGTAAATGAAAATCATTTGTTCTATAGGCTACATAAAAGTACTTTTTCCAACTATTTACAACATACGTCAAGCATATCAAAATAAACATAAACATTTAAATTTACAGTACTGTGGTGAGATCTGGTATTTATCTAATTTTCCTGAAGAACCCCTAGTATCGAAGTAGCTAGGTAGTCTTTTGCTGTCAGGTCAGAATAGGATTAAATCCTCACTAGCTTGTTTAATTTATACCAGTAAATCTAGGTGTGTCCCTACACTCTCGTAAACAATAATAATCACTGACAACTAGGCACATTGATCAAATTCATGCTTACCCTCCAGCAGAATCTTTCCTGGATCCTTCGTTGTCCTTGGTCTTGCAAAATATAATATAATGCTCTGTCTATTACTTATAGAACTGTCTTTGTAAGCTGAAGTAAAACTTAACAGTGTTTGTCTTTAGAAATAAAAATTTATTTGGTAACACTTTATTTTGATGGTCCCTTTTGAACATTCTGTTGACTATAAGTAGCTTTGCAACTACATGTCAGCTAACTTTCATTAGAGTATTAGTAGAGTGTCTGCTTAATATCTACTAACTCTTTATTGTGATGGTCCTCCAACAGACATTCGACTGACTATAAGTAACTTTGCAACTACATGTCAACTTATTCTAACCCTAACCCTACCAGTCTACTAATACTCTACTAACACTCTAATGAGAGTTAGTAGACATGTAGGTGCGACGCTACTTATAGTCAACAGAATGTGTTAAAGGGACCATCAAAATAAAGTGAAACCATTTATTTAAACAAAAGATAAAAATACTGGTTACACAATGATTAATATTTATAGCAAATCATCAAAAGGTTACAGGTTATAATACTTCAGCTTATCCAACTAGTCTCTCCCTATGGAGGATCCCTTTACCACTCTACAGATAAAGCGTTGTCGGGAAACTCAATTTGCGTACCTACCCCGAATTGATAAAATAAAACAAAATTCTGTATCAAAAATTATAAGGAAACACCAGTACTTTGTTTAGGCTTGGTTGGTAGGGAATTCCAAACCTGCGCACATATATTCAAACGCACATAACTATAGAACCAATTCTTAATGCGCATGTGAACGCCATCAGCGTTTCTCACAGGTTCGCGTTTAAAGTCTGTGTAGAGAGAATGGTGTCGTCTTAGCGGCCCCAAATTTAATAACAAATGATTGTTGCGACGGAAGCGAATAAATCAAAACTAACTTTAGCTGGAATATAACTTTATTAAAGAACCGCTATAAAGCCAAAACAATCTCTGTTACCTTAAATTATACGTTTATCTCTGTAAAGCTGCTTTGAAACAATCTACATTGTTAAAAGCGCTATATAAATGAAGATGACTTGACTTGACTTGACCAATCTCAACAGGGCAGTCCTGTAAAATTACAAACAGGCTATTTACCTTGTAAGCAGTTCAAGCAATAGATGTAAAAAAATAACTTGTTCTCATCCGAGGTTTTCAAGTTAAGATAATACAGCAGAGCAATATAAGCAAAAAGAATTTCAGTTAATAAACTGAGCTAGCACAGAACTAATTTCTCCCCAGGGATGCACACGACATCAAAATCAAAAATGCAACAACTCAAAATCAAAGAAGCAGTCATATATATAAGGAACCGGTTACATTTGTTCCTATGCAATTTCTTTGGTTTTTTCCAGAGGAAATAAATCATGTGACATCAACCTTCTATTGCCTCAGTCAAGGGGATTTCTGGTGACAACATTGTTTCCCATATATGGGCATTCTTCCATCCTTTCCGTCCTCTGCGCTTTGGGCCTCTGTGTAAGTGTGTGCGTGCGTATGTATCTGGAATATTTGTAGGTCCAAAATATATATCAAAATTCAAATAGTTCACTACAGTACATAAAATAAGAAAAAATTGTGTAGACTTTTATTCAGCTAAGCAGGGAGACCCTGGTGGTGCTGCTGGACCGGGATGGGCTGCCACAATAGAGACCCTGGTAAGGCCTCTCTGCTGGTGGGACATCATCTGGAATGGTCTCCAGAGTGTCCAACTATTCACTAAGTTGTCTAACAACAGGTTTGCAGGGCTGACTCAATCGACGGCTGCCATGTCACTGAGATTTTCACTGGGATGTTGGTCCACTCCTCTTCAAGGCCTGTGCGAAGTTGCTGGATATTGGCAGGACCTGGAGCATGTTGTCGTATACGCCGATCCAGAGCATCCTAAACATGCTCAATGGGTGACATGTCCGGTGAGTATGATAGCCATGCAATAACTGGGATGTTTTCAGCTTCCAGGAATTGTGTACAGATCCTTGCAACATGGGGCCGTGCATTTTCATGCTGCAACATGAGGTGATTGCCGTGGATGAATGGCACAACAATGGGCCTCAGGATCTCGTCACTGTATCTCTGTGCAATAAAAATACCATCAATAAAATGCACCTGTGTTCGTTGTCCATAACATACGCCTGCCCATACCATAACCCCACCGCCACCATGGGCCACTCGATCCACAACGTTGACATCAGCAAACCGCTCACCCACACAACGCCATACGCACTGTCTGCCATCTGCCCTGTACAGTGAAAACCAGGATTCATCCGTGAAGAGAACACCTCTCCAAAGTGCCAGACGCCATCGAATGTGAACATTTTGTTCGATTGCTCCTAATCGATTGCTCCTGTCTGCCTTGTTTGCTGCTGCTGCTGTTGAGTTGGTTTGGGTCTGTAAGCTTTGTATATCTTTCTGTTTTGAATCATTATTTACTATCATTCCTTGTTGTTTATACTGCTAAATATAGTTTACTCAACATCACACATTAACCTGACATCGCTAGCTTCAATCTAAATCGTTATTGCTAGCACAACACACTAGTAATTCGCTAGCGTGTTAGCGTGACATCCGTGCACTCTTTTTTTTTCCGCGCCTTTTACAAGTTCATCAAACAACTGTGGTGAGTAGGATCAGTCAGCAAACACGGTGAGTAATGTCATCTTCTCCTCTTATTGTCACTTGTACTTCATGTAACATGTATAGCATAGCCTTCTCTGTCAGCACAGGATTTACATGTGATAAATGCAGGGAGATAGTCAGGCTGACAGAGAAGATTTTAGAACTAGAGATTTCCCAACTTTAAAGGAACCGTATGTAAGATTGTGGCCAAAACTGGTACTGCAATCACTTTCAAATTACTGTAGAGCGGTGTATCCCCGTATTTTTAGGGGACTGTACCCCCAAAACACTTTATCCTTCCTGAAGTACCCCCACAAGCATATGTGATCGGTGTGATTTTTAGATTTGGTGTAAATTTTAGGTTTGCACAGTGTAACATCTCATTTACCTGTAAATAATTATATTTTTACTTCCCATAATAACTCATACTTGTCTTCGTTCAATATTTGTACGACTTTTATTTTCACATCTTCACATGTCCAGACCAATTATACAAAAACAAAGATCACATTTTATATACATAGTAGCAGCCTACTCTAAATATGTTTAGACCTGTCTACACAAAAGGACTCACCAATCAATGAGAAACTTGACCCTGTCTCTCACTCATAAGCTTGGTCAGTCTTGGGGGCAGTGTGGCAACAGCAGCTATCAGGCTTTTCTCCAAGTTGAGTCTGTTCCTGTGCTTGGACTTGATTACGGCCATGGATGAAAATGTCACTTCACATAAAAATGTAGATCCAAATGGCAGGAGTTCATTCAGTGCATGTTTCCCCAAATCAGGATATTCCTTCTCCACATCACACCAGAACTGTGACAGGTTTGTTTCTGAGTACCTCATCTTCAGTCCACGGTCTGAGGACCCATCCAGCAGATTTTCCTGTAGTCTGGTAGGAATGTTGTTATCCGTACTTTCAGTCATGAAAGGATTACGGACCCAGTCAAGTTTGGCAGACTTGCTTTCAATATCAGGAAAGTAGTAGTTGAACTCACTGTTGAGTCTGGATAAATGTGTGCTTACTAGTTGCACTATAGGAGCTCTGTCAACATCACCTGCAGAAAGGTAGCTGTTGAGCTGCTGGAAACAACTTGTGTCCCCATCTTCACATTTACTCTCCCACAGTTTGATCTTCTTCATGAATCCACACACTTTATCATACATGTTTAGGATGTGTGTGTCTTTACCCTGCAAAGTTAAATTCAGGTTGTTCAGTTTGCTAAAAAAATCAGCGAGATATGCAAGGCGGGCTACTGTGTTCTCCAACATAACAACAAGGGGATGTGAGTGTTTTGCCAGAAAAGCGCTTACTTCATTGCGCAGCTCCAAAAGCCTCTGTAGTGCTTTCCCTTTCGATAACCAACGTATGTCGGTGTGAAGCAGTAGCTGTTGGTGCTCAGCGCCACTGTCATGACAGAGCCTTTCAAACAGTCTGTGATTCAGAGGCCGCGATTCGACAAAGTTTATCACTTTCACTGCGTCATTCAAAACTTCATGTAACTCAGGACTCATTCTCTTACTGGCCAGTGCCTCTCTGTGGATGATACAGTGATTCCACTGAACGTCGGGGTTTACTTTCTTAATCTGCGCTATTAATCCTTTCACCCTCCCAGTCATTAATGCAGCACCATCCGTACACACATGAATACAGGACTTCCAATCCAGATTGTGCTCTGAGAAAAAGGTGTTGATAACGTGAAACACATCTTTACCGGTAGTGCTCCCCGTTAGCTTCTTGCAGAATAGAATGTGCTTGTTAATTTCAGAAATGTCTCTGTATCGCACAAACGCAATAAGCTGGTCTTCCCCGCTAACATCTGTTGACTCGTCCAACTGCAGCGTGAATGAACCAGAAAGTTTTAACTTTTTCACTACTTGATCGACAATATCAACGGCCATGTCATCAATCCTACGGCACACTGTGTTATTGGACAATGGTACCATTTCAGTGCATCAGCTACTTTCTTATCAATCATTGTTTCTGCAAGAATTACAGCAGCAGGCAAAATTAGCTAATTAGTAAAATTAGTAAATGGCTTTTTGGATTTAGCCACAAGTAGCGACACAGCATATGAGGCCTCCAATTCTTTGGTTGACACTGCAGTCGCTTTCTTTAATTTTTCTTGACTTCCCTTAAATTCCGATTTTCTTTGAAAAAACTCTGCTGTCTTACCGACACAGGAAAGATGCTTGGTATTTAGGTGTCGTTGTAAATGGGCTGGTTTCATGCTATTATTAGAGAGCACATCCCCGCAGAGGAAACACAACGGCTGAGGCGGTTCAGTAGGTGTGGACGTGAAACCGTAAACGACATACTGTTCATGAAATTGCCGGTACTTTGACTTATCATCTTTTTTTCTTTTTTCCATTGGTTCACTTTAGCACTGCTGCTGCTTGGAACGGCACGTTTTTTTAGCCATTGATCCATAGCTAGCTAGTGTTTCTGTTTTACTCAAAGCTAGCCTCTCTGCCTGTTGCTATGGTTACACTACCGCACGGCAGCGCGCGCGCGGCCACGGACAAGCGAGCTGAGAATCAGTTGGCGGAAAGGACAGGGTGACTTAACTGAATGGTTTCCATATTATAACATGATTATAATGTTTTGAGAATCATCCCACGTAACCCCTGGGGACTGCTCACGTACCCCCGGTTGGGAAACACTGGACTAAGCTACTGAAAGAGATGCTTCCAGAGGTCATAGATCCTCTTCTTAATATCATTCATTCATCTTTGTCATTAGGATACGTACCAAAAACATTTAAGCTGGCTATGATAAAACTGCTTGTTAAAAAAACGCAACTTGATCCTACAGAATTAGTCAATTACAGGCCGAACTCGAATCTCCCTTTTCTGTCAAAGATACTAGGAAAGGCAGTGTCCTCACAACTATGTTCCTTTTTAGAAAGAAATGATATCTGTTAAGATTTTCAATCAGGATTTAGACCGTACCATAGTACTGAGACAGCTATCATTAGAGTTACAAATAATTTGCTCTTATCATCCGATCGTGGTTGTATCTCGCTACTAGTTTTACTCGATCTTAGTGCTGCATTTGATACTATTGACCATAACATTCTTTTAAATAGACTCGAAAATTATGTTGGCATTAGTGGAATTGCATTAGCATGGTTTAAATCATACTTATCTGACCGTTATCAGTTTGAAGCAGTAAATTAAGAGATGTCTTATCGATCACAAGTTCAGTACAGTACCGTTGCTTTTCACTCTGTACATGCTGCCCTTGGGAGATATCATTAGGAAGCATGGAATTAGTTTTCACTGTTATGCTGATGATACTCAGCTCTATATTTCTTCACGCCCTGACAAAACTTACCAATTCACAAAATTAACGGAATGCATAGGTGATATAAAAATTAGATGACTAGTAATTTCCTACTACTTAATTCTGAAAAAACGGAGATTCTAATTATTGGACAAAAAACTTCCTCACGTAATAATCTAGAATACTGTCTAACACTTGATGGCTGCTCTGTCAAGTCTTTGTTGTCGGTTAGGAACCTGGGTGTGCTCTTTGATACCAATCTTTCATTTGAAAGTCTCGTGTCTAGTATCTGTAAAACCGCATTTTTCCATCTTAAAAATATATCTAAATTACGTCATATGCTCTCATTGACAAATGCGGAACAATTAGTTCATGCGTTTATGACATCAAGGCTAGATTATTGTAATGCTATTATGGGTGGTTGCCCTGCACGCTTAATAAACAAACTACAACTGGTCCAAAACACAGCAGCTCGAGTTCTTACCAGAACCAGGAAGTATGACCATATTAGCCCAGTTCTGTCAACACTGCATTGGCTCCCTATTAAACATCGTATACATTTTTAAATATTGCTGATTACTTACAAAGCACTAAATGGTTTAGCTCCGCAGTACTTGAGTGAGCTCTTAACGCATTATAGTCCTTCACGTCTATTGCAATCTCAAAATTCTGGCCAGTTGATAAAACCTAGAATATCAAAATCGACTGCAGGCGGTAGTTCCTTTTCCCCTTTAGCACCAAAACTTTGAACAATGTTCCTTACATTGTCCGGGAAGCAGACACACTCTGTCAGTTCAAAGCTAGACTAAAAACACATCTTTTTGACCAAGCATACACATAACACATTATAGACTTCCATAATTCAATGTTAGGCTGCATAGATTAGGTCAGCCGGAACCGGGAACACTTCCCATTGATCCTGATGTACTCGTTACATCATAAGAAGAATGACGTCTACGCTAATTTAGTCTCTCTTTTTATCCCGAGGTTTACCGCAGTCCGCCGGATCCAGTCTGTATCCAGATCTGATGAAGGACCTGCGACTGGATGCGACGACAACGCAGTCCTGAAGTGTCAATTAGTCTCTCCCCTGTGAAGTTAGCCTGAAGTGTCAATTAGTCACTAATGATCGTTGCAACGGAAGTGAATCAATCAAAACTAACTTTAGTTGGACAATAACTTTATTCTAGAGCTGCTATAAAGCCAAAACAATCTCTGTTACTTTAATTTGCTATTATCAATGTAAAGCCACTTTGGAACAATCTACATTGTTAAAAGTGCTATATAAATGAAGATGACTTGACTAAAACCCGTTTTCCTTGCCACTGTTCTATGGAGTAGGCAGTCTTAATATATCAATACCACGATTAGTTTTAACAGTATGTAACCATTGCATATTGACGTAAAATACACTCCAAAATCACCTACATGAATTATAGCTGCTTATTTATACTGGAGAATGCTTTGACGCACACAGCGCATGATCCCTAAGGGAAGGTCTGGCAATTCCACCAAGTGGTTAAAATGTATAATTTATTATAATATAATTTGATAAATAAAAATAAAAACCATTTGGTGAATTGCAGAATTACAGAAAGGTATTGGCACAATTTCACCTGCAATAAGTCAGTCTGGTCACTAGGAACCTACCACAAGCTTTGGGACATTACAAAAAAAAATGAAAGAAAAAAAACCTTTAGGTGATTTACAGTAGGCCTAATGTTTTTATAAAAAACAAATTGTGTACTGTGCATACAGGGAGCTATTGGCACAATTTCACCTGTTGTAAGTCAGTCTGGTTAATAGGAACTACAACCTTTGAAACATGATAAAAGAAAAAAAAACTTCTATTATATTACATAAATTTCCTAAAAAATAATTGTTTACTGTAAATACATGAAGGGAGGTATTGGGAAAAAAGTCAACTGTAGTAAGTCAGTCTACTACCAATACAATCTAGCTTTGGATTTGGAACATGTCTGTTTTTGACTGTTAAAAGTAATTTTAATTAATACAAATGCTATGTTTTAACAACTTGAAGGAATTGGCGGATGTTCCCTTAGGAATCATGTGCTGTGGTATCGCGTCAAAGCATTCTAGAGTATAAATGCAGCTATAATGCACGTTGGTGATTTTGAATTCATAAATGTCGATATACAATGGTTAGCTACATACTGTTAAAACTAATCATGGTGTTGATATATTTTTTAGAGTGCTGACTCTATAGAACAGTGGCATGGAAAACTAACTTTATCGCGCTCCGAGAGGCCTCCAGTGGTCGGGATTCATTTTGTTGTGTTGGGAACTTATGTTTGCTTTTTAAATTTCGTTGTGTTGTGCACTACTGGGCCACCATACATATCAAGCTTTATATAGGTATATTTATCATGTATGTGAGGTTAGTATAGCCTACGCTGTGTTTCTGTTTATTTTTGAGATGTGCTCCAGTTCATGGAGACCATGAAAGCGCGCCATGATTGTTTAATTTTATTTTACGAAAGCACAGCGTTTTCTTGCTATTGTGAGTTTACACAAATAAAAGTAGTTGCGACTGATGCATTATTCTTTTCTGTATGACCAGAAATGATGGAGTATTTTAAGTTGTTTCCACTGTTTATAGGAAAATGCAAGTAATTGCGTTGGCGCCTCCATGTCATGCAGTGCACGCTCCACGCTCCACACTTCTCACAAACACTTGGATATGCATCTAATAATAGCGAAAATTTATCTAGGTTAAAGTTAGAGTGAACGGCCATCCCAGACGGATAAGTCCTTTTCATGTTTAACAAATCAAATCATGCATTTTCTACCTACCACAAGTAAGTGCTGCACCAGTTTGAAAAAGGCTGCTGAGGCAAGGCGGTAAAAGCATAACCAGCATAACGAGAGAGGGGCCCCACTAAGGGGTATGCAGAGATGTTGCTGTGTCTTCATTTTAACATTTCTGATTGTATGAATGATCAGCCCTCGGGGGCCCCCTTAAAATCTGGGGCCCCAGGCAGTTGCCTGGCTTGCCTGCCCTATTGGGGCCTCTGCGGAAGTGAATCAATCAATCAAAACTAACTTTAGCTGGACAATAACTTCATCCTAGAGCTGTTGTAAAGCCTAAACAATCTGTTACTGTAATTTCCTATTATCTCTGTAAAGCTGCTTTGAAACAATCCATATTGTTAAAAGCGCTATATAAATGAAGGTGACTTGACTTGATTTGACATTTGCCCTCTCAAGTCGGTTACAACGACGAACTGCAGTCAGGTCGAGACCCCGATGAGGATGACGAGCATGCAGATGAGCTTCCCTGAGACAGTTTCTGATAGTTTGTGAAGAAATTCTTTGGTTATGCAAACCAATTGTTGCGGCAGCTGTCCGGGTGGCTGGTCTCAGACGATCTTGGAGGTGAAGATGCTGGATGTGGAGGTCATGGGCTGGTGTGGTCACACGTGGTCTGCGGTTGTGAGGCCAGTTGGATGTACTGCCAAATTCTCTGAAATGCCTTTGGAGATGGCTTATGGTAGAGAAATGAACATTCAATTCTTGCAAATTCAATGCTTAAGATTTAGACAGATTTGTGAACCGTGTTTGAGAGAAATAGGTCTTTTGTGTACATAGAAAAAGTCTGAGATCTTTGAGTTCAGCTCATGAAAAATGGGGGCAAAAACAAAAGTGTTGCGTTTATAATTTTGTTCAGTGCATTTATGTTCTGTATATTTTTTAATAAAATCATACAATTTTATGCAAGGCATCAGGCGTTTCCATCACACGAAAAGACCAACACGAGCAACACTAGTGTAGGGGACTCACATCGTGCCCCTGTATTTGTTTTGCATAAAATTAAACGATATACAGCACAATAATGAATTTATAGATAAAGTAAAATGTACACAAACCTGTATTGTACCGAAGACATGCACCATTTTGACAGAGCTGCACTGCTCTCTCCTGAAGAGGTAGCAAAAAGCTGACGATAATTAACTCAATCCCTGGGTTGTTATGTCAAAAATGACATGTAACCAAATTCAAGGTTATTTTGGCTAGCCGGAATATATGGGGTCTATAGTTAACCTAGACGGTAAAATGACAGCTATTGCTTGCTGGGTAATATCTTAGCCAGTATCTTATTATCTACATCCAAAAGGCTAATAGGTCGAACTTGGATCTAATGGATCTTTATTCATCAAGTATTAGAGAGATGCTTGCCAGATAAAACATTGGAGGTAAGCAACCATTTTCAATTGATTCATTAAAGACATCAAGTAAAAATGATGATCACAAAAGCTTTTTTTTTTATAAAACTGATGTAAAGCTTTCAAGGCCAGGCGCTTTAGAACATTGCATACTATGAATAGCTTGAGTTATTACCTCAAAAGTTAATGGGATATTCAATCCTTCAAAACATTTTTTTTATATATTAGTTAATAATTATTATTAGACTCTGAACAGTATAATTTCACATAGAAATATTTGAAAGATATTTGAGGGTCTGAGGTAGTTTGCCCAAAATCCATTCAAATCTCTGTGATCAATCGCGATGCAGTTACTTATTTTTTCCCCATGTTCATAAAAAGGTTTTAGCTCTTTTTAAAAGATTAGTTATTTCAATAGCAGAAAGAGAATGAAATTCTGTCTGGAGCGAAATTCTTTTCTTGTATAAATCTGGTGAAGGGCAGACAGTATTCACAATCTACAACTTTACTTTTTTTTGTTCTCTGTTCTGCCTGCCAACTGAGACACTGTAAGAAATACAACCACAGATAAATGCTTTAAATGCTTCCCAAAGGGTGGATTTTGAGATATCACATATAACATTCACACACACACACACACACACACAAAACTGAATGACTCAACTTATCTTCAATGTTTTTGAATGCTCAGGACTTATTTACAGAACCTTTGTCACCCTCTAACAGCAAGCAGATTTTGGACTCTTTAGTACACTCGTTTTTGTTTTCAGCTTCACAACCCAGACATGACCTCTGGCATCAGGTCTGGCCTCAACAATTCTTCCTAGTAGCCACGAACTGTGAGGAGCGGTATTGTCTGCGATCAAGATGATGTCCCCTGGGATGAAATTTCTTCTGGTATTCCAGAAGCCATCTCTTCCAAAACAGCTCGGACATATACTGGACCTGTCTCCAGCGTCTTCTGTGGTATAGATCCGACCTTGAAAAGACTCCAGGGGGCAGAATTGGGTTAGTTCTGAGCGACAGAATATGATTCGGTGTTAGGGCCTCTAGATCTTGTGGGTCACCAGATACCTTTGTAATGGGCCTAAGAATTGCCTCAACTTCACAGTAATCAGTGTGTAGCCCTTCATCGTCTAAGGTTTGTTGTTTTAAGACTGAGCATAAGACATGCCTTACCATTCTAATGAGGCGTTCCCAGAACCCACCATGGTGAGAGGCTGTAGGGGGGTTAAAGCTCCACTGAACTCCTTCCTTCATCAGAGTTTGGTGGATCTTCCTTTGATCTAAAGTTCTGAGTGCTTCTCTTAGTTCTCTTTCTGCACCTACAAGGTTAGTGTCTTTATCTGATCTTAGATGTTGTACCTGCCCTCTTCGACACATAAACCTTCTAATGGCATTGATGCATGAGTCTGTACTTAAGGAACAGGCTACCTCTAGATGTACTACTCGGCTGGTCATGCAGGTAAAAATGACCCTTCTTACCTCAAAAGGACCGAAGTAGTCAAGGCCAATGTTGGAGAATGGTGGTAAGTCTGTGACCAGTCTTTCACTTGGAAGGTCAGCCATCTTTTGTTCGCCAGCTTTACCTCTGTGCTTTCTACAAGTCACACAGTGAGAGAGAATCTTTCTTGCAGCAGAGTTACCATTTGTTATCCAGTATGTTTTTCGTACCTGAGATAGCACGTGGTTCCTTCCCCCGTGTCCAGTTTGAACATGGAAGTGGCGCAGAATCAGAGTGGACACATAATGATTTTTGGCCAAAATGGCAGGGTGTTTTCTTTCCTCAGGCATTGCTGTTCTTCTGAGACGACCACCCACTCTGAGGATTCCATTGTCCAGCACTGGATCCAATCTGTATATGCTACTGCCCTTTTTCACATTGGAAGCGCCCTCTTGCAGCATATCGATTTCCTCAGGGAAGCTTTGTCTCTGTACATAGGAGAGAATAGCCTTTTCTGCCATTATCAGATCATCAACTGTTATTGCTTCTTTTATGTTGTCTTTGACATAACCTTTTGTCATTCTGGTTACCCTTTGATTCTGCTTACAGTCTTTCTTTGAGTCATTTCCTTTCTGCACAAGGAGTTTTAGTGCATCTTTAATTTTTAAGATCCATGCAACCGCTACCCTCAACTTCAGCCAGTCTGAAAAGTGATTGAGCAACTTGTCTGTGGGCCTTTCCTCACATGTCTGCATGATTGTATTCACTGTCGCAGATTTCCTCACCTCTGGATCATCTTCACAGATGTTCACAGATTCATTTGGCCAGTCCTCTTCTGATGACCAAAGGAACACTGGTCCAGAGATCCATCTTGGGTTCCTCATGCACTCCTCTCTGCACTCACACCTCTAGAGCAATCGTCGGCAGGGTTTCTCTTTGTGTCAATATATCTCCACTGAAAGACTTGTGTGGCCTCTCTAATCCTAGATGTTCTATTCGCCACATAGGTATGAAAACAAGTGTGGTCATTTGAAATGTACTTTAAGACAGGTGTACTGTCAGACAAAAAAACTGACCTATCTGTAGGTGGTAGCAATTCTTCCTTTAACATCTTATCCGCTTTAACTGACAAAGCTGCAGCCTTGGGATAGTCTGACGTTTTAATGGAGCTACTCTTGCCTTGCCAATCAAGAATGCTACATAGACTTTTCCTTCTGCATTTGTCATTCTGAGATAGCTGACTGTTCCATAGCCTAGCTCGCTGGCATCAGAGAAGTGGTGAATCTGGTTATGCACTGACTCACCAAGTGATTGTCATAATGGTCTTCTTTTTTGGGTGATATACCCCATGATGAGGGATATACCAAACTTTTCTATCAGTCCTTTTCAGTTGTGCAAAGGGAACAATTTCAGCATAGCCATTGTGAATGACATCACTGAGGAACTCTGTATACTCCCTTTGATAGTTCGGATCTCTTTTGAACTTCCTTTTCAGATTCAACAAGTGCTGTTCTGCAACAACACGATTGTTGGGCATTGTGATATTATCTACTTTGAAAGGTAAGTTAATGCAGTAGTGACCCTCCTTTACTTTAACAGATTCATTGACAATATTCAGGAACTTCTTGTCATTCACTGACATTTCACTTTTTTCTTCATAGGCTTTCTCATTGAAGTCTGTGTTGTAATGACTCACCAGAAGTTCTTGCAGGTCGACCACGGAGATCCGGTTTGCAGTCACTGTGGCCATTTCCACACCTTTGCTGCTATCTCCCAATGGACCGTTGATTACCCAACCTAACAACGTTCTTACAACATAAGGTCCATCTTCTTGTGAGTTGATTTAACATTTGCTGCATTCATTCCTATGAGCAAGTCAATGTCACAGTCTATGTGAGGTAACTGGATTTCACTAAGGTAAGGCTTTAAATCTTCTTGTGTTGGGATGTTCTCTTTTGTTGCAGGCATAGAGTTTTGTGTGTAGACATCAGGTAAAGGAATGAATTTCTTGCCATTAAGTTCACAGACTTCTAAACCTGATACTAACACACTTTTTATGGGTTTCTCATGTGCCATTGTTCTCAGCAGTACGGTCGTTTGTTTCCCCTCTAGACACAACTTCTGCGCCAGCCTCTTCGTGCAGAATGTTACTGAACTGCCAGGATCAAGAAGAGCATAAGTTTGAATGATTTTGTTGCCTTTGACAGACTTAACTTGCACAGGAAGGATTGACAATGTACATTTACTGTTCCCGGCCCCTGCATGTCCACAAGCATTGACACAAGCATGTCACACTTTGCTGATGTGTTTCTGTGACTGCTCTGCTGACCTTAAAGCGTGACCTTTAGCCTCAAAGTTGATGTGAAGCACATTGGGATGTGCTTGATTGCAGATGTTAGATGTAAGATGGTTTTTGCAGTTTTTTCTCATGTGCCCTTTACACAAACATCCAAAGCATAGTCCTTTTTCCTTTAAAATGTTTAACTTTTCCCTGTGTGTTTTCTTCTTGAAGTGAGAGCAGTTCTCCAGACAATGAGTACCATCACAGCAGAGGCATGGAATTTTCACATCACACAGTGTTTTTACATTAGTTGCATAGGTAGACTTGGGCCTAGAAAGGGTCTTACTTACATTGGGTCTTTTATTCCTGCTTGCAACTGGTTCTTGTATATCTCCAAATATCGGGTTGGAACATATCTTGGCCTGTTCCTCAATTAACTGTACAAGGTCTGTAAATGTAATCCTGCTATTGTTGTCCTCCAGTTTATTTTGAGCTTTAGTCCGCCATCTATCCCGCAGCTTGTAGGGTAATTTCATAACAATGGCTTTCAAGGTAGAGGCTATGTTCAATTCCTCCATGTAGTTCATCTTCGCCATAGCATTACAGCATTCTTTGAGGTAAAGGGAATACTCATTCAAGGCTTTAGGATCTTCAGGTTTTATATTTGGCCAACTGAGAACCTTTTCAACATAGGCGGTGGAAATTTTATACTCATTGCCAAACTGTTCAAGCAACAAGCACTTTGCCCTGAGATAACCCTGATCTGCATCCATATGCTGGCAACTTCTTACTAGGTCTCTAGCTTGCCCTCTAGTAAACTGCTCAAGGTAAAACAACCTATCTTGTCCACTGTCTGTTTTCATCTCAATGTTGAGTTCAAAAGATGTCATAAATGACCTAAACTGTAAAATGTCCCCATCAAATATGGTAACAATCTTAGGTGGCAATAATGACAATTGCTGCTGTTTGAGAAGCATAGATGTAATTTAATTTTGTCTATTTAAGACAGCAATGAGACTATTGGAAGCTCCACTGCCCTCTAACGGTCTGCGCTGCTCAAGCTCCCTTTTTGATAATGTAGGATCTGCTATATCTGCATGTGATTGAACAGGAACATCAACCGCCAGCTGTCTATATTATGTACTGAGCTCCAGTCTGTCGGATTGATCATGGAATTTCTCAACAACACCAATCCATCCTCTATTTGGAATGCTGTCCCCTCCTATATTTTTTCTAAAGTAGGTGGCCTGGGGTTTCTTTTGGTCTGCAGCTATGACATCTCCAAAATTCCTGTAAAGCTTTCAAACTTTCATAGACAAATGTTGCTCGCTTGGTGTCTTATTTTCAAGCACAACTTTTCACCACATAATTGTTATATCTGGAACAACAAGGACATTACATACAAGAAAAAAAGCATCTTTTTTGAAAATTGGTTCAATGATAACATTACCTTAGTTATTCAGCTATTCAAACCTGATGGACAATTATACAGTTACAATGAATTTATCGATGCTTATCCTGTGTTCATTTCTCCTTCAGAGTTTTCTATTGTCATGAACTCGATTCCTTCTGGCGTCAAAATGCTGTTGAAAAGTTTCTCCCTCTCTGGTCCCATTATCACAAAATTAGATCCGTCCCAAACATTTGTGGGTAAAATGTGCCTCTCTGCCAGCCATTCTAAGAATAAAAATATTAGAATGCTCTTTCAGCAACTTTATGTCTCTATTCCTCATGTTATGTCTTATTGGAATAGTTTAGTAAACGACATACCTTGGAAAAAAGTTTGGTCTTTACCTTATCGATACCTCCTAACTAATAAGGTGAGAGAAATTTCTTTTAAAATTCTGTATAAATATTACCCAACTAAAATGTTCATTTCACACAGATTCAAAAAAAATATCGACACCAGCTGCTCTTTTTGTAATAGTACTCCTGAAACTCTGGCTCATTTATTCTGGTCCTGCAGTCATGTGGAAAAATTCTGGTCTGAGATTTTAAGACTTCTGCAAATTAACATCCTCCCAAATGCTTCATTTTCCTTCAAAAATGTCATCCTTAGTTTTTATGAACATGAAGAAGACAGTAGATACTATGTTATTAACCTGATTTTTATTTGAGCTAAGTTTTATGTTCATAAATGTAAATATTCCAACTCAAAGCCATTATTATGTCTCTTCATGTCTGATATAAGAAGATATTTTGTATCCATTAAAAACTCCAATAATTCCAAAGCCTTAAAAACCGTAACATTGTTTGAAAAATTTGACGTATGTAATTGGTGATTTGCAAATGTTTATCTTCTCAAATGTACCTTTGTTGTTTTTGTTTTTTTGTTTTTTTCCCTCTCATTCCTGTATAATTGATCTGTGCTCTGCTCTCCTATATGTTGATTGTTTTAAGCCCCCATGTTACTTGTTTGTTCAATCCAATTTTTCTTGTGCTTGTGTTTGATATTCAATAAAAAAAAAAAATAAAAAAAAAATCCCGCCCTGCAGCTGATTCTAAAGTATTACCCGTCGTCACTGTAACCTAAACCAATGAAATCGACTGCAGGCCAAAAAAAAAAAAAAAAAAAAAAAAAATCACACACCGCGCACTGTACAACAACATACACGCACGCTTTAGCCCAGCCTCTCGCTTGCTAGCGTCATGGCCAATGCAGACAAGCCCATAGACCGAAAATATTGCGATCGGGTTTCATTCTCGCGCAGCTTTCATGAGCGGGGCTTTTCCGCTCCGTGTGCGCCGCCGCACTCTCCGTTCCGCGCGTGCGCGCGTGTGTGTGTGTGTGTCGGCGCGCTGCGCTCTCTGCTCAAAGTTCAATGTTCGACTCCGTGTTTGCGCTGCGCGTTCTGCTCTGTCGTTAACGGCCCAAACACTCCAATCATGTACCGATCACGCACTGGAAAAGCAAAGTCCGCTCAAATAAGGTGAAATTTCTCAGTAGTAGACTTCTGTTTGCTGAGCTGGTATAGTCATGCTGGGCAACAATGGTAAAATGACCTGCTCTGATCACATGCTCTGGTAATAATAGCTTTGTAGGGCTATATTTTATTTTGATAATTAGTAAAAAAAAAATAAAAAATCTTAAATTGATTATGTTGATTGATTATTGAAAAATAATAATACATTGATATATCTATGTTTAATATTATTTTAATATAGGGCTATTTTCTGTTCCTTTTTTTCCCGGTGTTTCATTTAATTAGGTGATTCTAAGTTTAATTATTGATGATTACAAGCTTGGAGGAAATGCAATTAATTACTGCAAATTGTGCAATTAATTAGTTCATTTTTTTTAATCGATTCCCAGCCTTAATTTTTAAATATGAGCAGGCCTACAAGCTGGGATTGGTAATGCTGCACTGTAATCATAGTTATTTATTTATATTTTTCATTATATTTTATTATGTGATATTGGTTTGAGACTGAGAGTATTTTATTTAGTGGAGAACTTTGCAGCAGTATTTTATTTCTTATTCTTTTTTTTATTTTATATATATTTTATCATATTTTATTAAAAAGTGTTTAAAAAAGTGTAAACAAATTGTTAAAAAAAGTTTATAGTAATAAACAACCTGCAGTTTAATGTTTGCATTTCTTTCCCTTACTGTACCGAAAATAAACCGAACCGTGACTTTAAAACCGAGGTACGTACCGAACCGTGATTTTTGCGTACCGTTACACCCCTACCTGGCAATAAACATTTTTGTAAGTGTGTCTATAATGTGATTGGCTAAACTTATTTTATTTCGGGTGCGGTTGCGGGTCGGTTCTATTTTAAGCGGGTCGGGTGCGGATTTCAATTAGTGCTGCTTTCGGATAACGGGTCGGATGCGGTTTTAAGCACTGCGGGTACGGGCGGGTGCGGATTTACAAAATCAGACCGTGCAGGACTCTGTCTTGCATCGCAAGAGTGCTATACAAAAACGGTGCTGTACAAAAACGTAAATTATAGTTCGCCTCAAATTTTTTATTTGTGTATTTATTTAATTTGTATTATTTCTTCCCCAAGCTCATAAAAGAAATTTGGGTCGCACATAAATTGACAGGGTCGGTCGGAAACCGGAACCAAACCAATTTTTTTTGCATGAAGCACTGTGTCTGCTGGTGGAAACTTCAGACCTGTCATATCTTGCAAAAACTCGACTGCTCTGCTCACAGCAGTATGGGCCTGAGAAAAAAAAATGGGCCCCAGCAAAAGGCCATGTGTGTGCACATAAAACATGGGTCTGTCATGATCCTGCCTCAAGAATTAAAGAACATCAAGGACTAGATGGCAGGATCATGACAGAACCCCTCCCTTAAGGAGCGGCTTCCAGACGCTCCCCAAGGGAACATCAAACACGGGACATGACAGACTGTGACATAGACACAAACCAACAAAACATGACAAATAACAATAAGACAGGTTCATTCTGTTATGATGTAGATGGATGAACCCAATCGCAGACAGTATGCAGGACACACAAGGTTTATTATATACAAATAATAAGGAAAACAAAGCCCACGAGGGGGCAAAACAAGACAAGACAGGACTACGAGTGACTAAACTAGACTATGACTCTGACAATTAACTAGTTAATATTTAGGAGAAATTGCTGTGAATATAATGAAACTGCTGTCTATCCTGCTTAAACCATTTAAAAAGATTGAGCGCAGTTGTTTCGCACTATAGAGAGCCTAAGTCCCTCCCCTCCGCTTCCGGCTCATGGGACCTTATTTCGGAAAAAATATGCATGGTAGTCAATGACGAGAGACAACTTATCTTTTTATTCCGTCTGAACTGTGCCCTGAATTACACATGTCAATTTAAAAGATTATTGTGAAAATCGCTCAATGAACTACATCTCTCATCTCGCACTATGTACGTCACCGTTGCTTGTATGTGTGCAGTCTGGTACAAAACACTCAGGCATGACGGCGTAATGTTATGATTATAACGTAAGACTATAGAAACAGACAGTCGTTAGCTTCAGTAAAGTTAGCTTCATTCATTGAGCGAAAAGGTATGACGTCACATGTGTGCCTTTTGGGTTTGTAGTCTTTGTAATTACGTATTTTCACAGTCTTATACCTCAACAGTTTTACATCAAACTGCGACTTTCTTGACTTTAAAATGTATCTTTTAAATTGACAAACATCATATGTGTAATTCAGGGCACAATTCAAACGAGATCAAAATATTTGTTGTCTCGCCATTGGCTACCATACAATATTTTTCCAAATTAAGGTCCCATGGTATTCCATCGAAAGGGGAGGGACTTAGGCTCTCTTTTGAGAGCTACATGAACCACGTGACCACGAGATCAAAGTTGTGCGCAACTCTCTTTCAACGGCTCTGCATCACTGCAACGCCAGAGGCGCCGTTTACCATAGAAACTCGCGCTTACAACTGTTTTCAACAAATTTTAACGCAATTTGAGCAAGAGAGGCAAACACTGTTGTTCTCAGTGAAATATGTTATTTAACTGAGTTTGTTAAGCAGTTTTTGAGATTTCAGTATTCCCCAATTCAAATAGATAGTACTTTCCCAAAAATAGCTGCCTGGAGGAATTGAAAATATGGCCTTCCATACACTGTATATTATAAATGAGCACAATTTACGATACTGATGGTTGTTAAAACGCGTAATTACAGTCTGTGAAAAGGGTCCATTACTGTTGTCAAGTGCTCGATCCAAATATCAAATTTAAGAGGAGCCTGGGGATATCCTTCCTTTTTTAAATGTCACATAGGAGCTTGTTATAACCTGTAAAGCTGCAAACACTGTGGACAACTTACACGATAAAATTACAAATAAGTTACAGATTTCAATATGACGAACTTGACACATTAAACAGATAACTGGAGGGGGAAATACCCGGACCATAGCTAAGCTAATTGAGCTAACGTTAGCCGATTAACTTTGGAATCTCAAGAACGCGTTCAAATTAAAATCAGTTTAGCTATATTGAAAAAGCGAACAAGGACACTGGAAAAGGTGAATCTAAATAAAGACATCAATGTAATTTCGCGTTTATGTAGCAGGTTTATTTGTATACTTATGAATTCCACCAAAAATATTTCTTTTTTTATTACTGGGAGTTTCGTTTTGGGTTCATTCTGCCTGCGCGTCGGGTTAGTGCAGTGCGTGCGTGTGACGTCATTAGACCGGGGACTTGCGCCGCGCAAGGTTGACCTCAGTCAGAGCAATGCTGGATTTGACTGAGGTGAGTTCAAGTCAGGTCTCTCCGATAATAAAACGGATATATAAGTTGCTATTATCACTTATTTGTTGACTTATCACCGTGTAAGAGTGTCTATGATGATGAGTGAATCTTGCAGTAGTCTTAATGAACTACGAGCCGCGATATTGTGTCTTTTATATGTTAAATGCAGTTCGGTAGCTGCTGCAGCACGTGGTGAGCTAGCTGTTCGGCAGGCCATTAACATTGTATTGAAGTGATGCTATCTTTTTTAGATGCTAACCTGATGTCACGCAACACTCATTGCCATATTGTTTATGACCGCAGGTATGTTTTTTTTGTGTGTTTGTGCATATTTGTTCGAGATGACTCAATGAATATATGTGTAGTTTATATAATGGAATTAATGTATGACTAAGGGGAATTTACAGTGTGTTTTTCTATTGGGAATATCTGTGATATTTTTTTGTATTTGTTTTGATTACAAATGTATGTAGTTTTTCTTTATGAAAAGAGGTTAAATGTGATTAATGTGAATACAGTCAGAGCAATGCTGGATTTGACTGAGATGCTAACCTGATGTCACGCAACACTCATTGCCATATTGTTTATGACCGCAGATAATAAACTACATTGTGACAGCCCGTGCCCCTGTGTCTACTTGAGAACAACCCAGAACACAACGCAGAAAGACAAGACGGGTTACATTGGTGCCGTGACCTTCTGGATTCTTCGAGTATCGACGCCACTTCGATCACCGTGGGGACTGCATTGTTTCACCCAAATATTGCACAATGGACTCAGTAAATACACCAGTGGGTACGGGTGTTTTTGATCGAGATGTGTATGCTACTGTGGGGTTTGGGAGGGGGAGGTTATTCAAGGACGAGGTTCAGTCGCCTGATGTGGGAGGGTTGAGAACGCCCAGGGCGTGTTCCAGTCGTGTCCAGTTTCCCCCCAGTCTTTCCCCAAGTGAGCAGCGTACCACATCAGCCCCTAGTGATGATGTAAGAGCCCTTATTACAGAGTTAGCTGAGGAGTGGACCACGAGCGAGGTCCAGGAACGCATTGACGCCTACCAGAGGGAACTCAGGATGCGCACGCTGACCAGTTCTCATACTCCACAGAGACACATAGTCACTCACACCCAGTCAGCCATGTCACGAGAGCCAGAGCTGTCTCAACCAGCGCCAGCAGAGCCCCAGTTTCAGCTGCCTTTTTCCCAGGGGTTCGTTCCACCTCAAGCCACTATATTTGCTAACGCATCAGTTCAGACGCCAACATCACAGCTTTCACCTTTAGCAGAACAGTTTGTGCCCAATTCCCCAGCTGTTCACTTGCCTCAACCATCCCATGCACAGTCTGTTCCACAGCATGCACAGTCACCAGCATGCTTTCAAGCTCCCCAGTCCAGTCACGCCACTCCAGCCACTGCCGCAGCTGTTGGTGTGAATAGCATGAATGCACTGATCAGTCTTCTAGATCACTTGGTGGTGCGTCAGAACGTCCAAGCCCCTGCACAAGAGCCATCATATGCTCCAATGCCCTTTCAGAGGAGGAGTTGTAGAGTCTGTGACGATGTCAGACATTCCACGCTCGCACATTGCAGGAGAGAAAACCTGTGTCTCGCATGTTTTGCTCCTGGTCACTGGAAGAAGGACTGTGACAAGTATGGACGGAAGCGGGTGGGCCAGGCTGATGCCAGACGAGGGCCGCCGGCGGGAAACTAGAGAGCCCACACTTGGAGAGGGGCAGTGTGGGGGATCAACACGAAACCCTCATTGGAGACGAGGACTTGGAGCTACTTTACGTTAATGCCTGTTCAGCCGTACCAGAAGGTCTTCAGGTCGTGGTTCAAGGGTCTGCAGAGGTGCCAGCTTTCAGTGAATTATTCTACGTCCAGGTTGTGGTTAATGACAAGGTGGAGCTGAAGGGCATGATTGACTCAGGATCCATGGCTTGTACGATGAGTGAGGGGGCTGAAGCATTACTCAAGGTGGCGGGAGTCCTTCTTAAAGAGCCTGAATCAGCCGAAAGAATTGTGCTTGTCAGTTGTGGGGGAAAGCAGACACGTCCCAAAGGTGTTTATGACTTGACGCTGTCTGTGTATGGAGTGAAGTGCGCTGTTCCTGTTCTGCTTGTGCCGGGCCAGCGTGATGAGCTCATCATCGGTTCAAACGTCCTCAAGCACATCGCACGTACCATGAAGAGCGATGAAAACTACTGGAGACTCATATCAGCTGGAGGCAAGAAAGTACCGTCAGACTGTGACCAGTTCCTTGATATGCTGTCCTGCACCACAAGATGGAAGAGTGAGGATGTCCCAGACAAGATCAGCCCTTTGAAGCTGCCTCATGCTGTCACACTGGAACCACAGCACGAACACCTGGTGTGGGGTAGGCTGTCCAGCAAGGTGCCGATGTCTCCAGGCAGCACAGTCATTGTGGAGCCATGTGGTTCCAGGTCAAGTCCACAGGATGTCCTTGTAGGTCGTGTCATCACTGCGATGTGGGTTGACAGGTGGGTGCCCTTGAAGATGACGAATCTTTCGCCGAAGCCAATCACATTGAGACGTAATGCCATCATCGCTGATGTGTTCCCGTGTCTTGCTGTGGAGGACTTCAACGTTCAGCAAGGTCTGTGTGAGATGGAGAGCTTGGAGCCAGAGAGTGTTATAGTTTCAGCTGCCACGGATGCTGACCTCAAAGAACGCCTGTCCAACCTGGGGTTGAGCGATTTGGACATTGACTCATGCCAAGCCAGCTTTTGGGCGAAGAAACGTCTTGTCGAACTGGTTGGAGAGTATGAAGACATCTTCTCCAGACACTCACTTGATTGTGGCGAGGCGAGAGAGTTTGTGCACAGCATTCGCCTGACAGACGATCGCCCATTTCGCATGCCATATAGGAGAGTCCCTCCTGCACATTACCAACAGCTACGACACGTGCTCTCAGACATAGAGGAGAGGGGGATCATCCGCAAGTCCATCAGTGAGTATGCATCATCTCTCGTCATGGTGTGGAAGAAAGATGGTGGGCTCAGAATCTGCACAGACTTCAGGTGGCTGAATGCACGGACTTTAAAAGATGCTCACCCACTGCCTCATCAGGCCGACTGTCTAGCAGCACTGGGAGGTAATGCTGTTTTCAGTACAATGGATCTGACCTCGGGCTTCTATAATGTTCCGATGTGTGAAGACCACAAGAAGTATACAGCCTTCACGACACCTGTTGGTTTGTATGAGTACAACAGGATGCCGCAGGGGCTTTGTAACAGCCCAGCATCGTTCATGCGTATGATGCTGAGCATCTTTGGCAGCCTTAACTTCACCAGCCTGCTCTGCTACTTAGACGACCTACTTGTCTTTGCGCCCACTGAAGAGGAAGCACTGAACAGGCTCCAAGTGGTCTTCAGTAAGCTCAGAGACAACAACCTCAAGCTGAGCCCCAAGAAATGCCACCTTCTGATGAGGTCAGTGAGGTTCCTTGGTCACGTCATCGACCAAAGTGGGGTTGCGGTGGATCCCATCAAAGTTGATGTCATCTGCAAGATGCCAATGGAGGCTCTGATGGAGGAGGATGGTCGTACCCCATCTGTAAAGAGGCTGAAGTCATTTCTTGGCATGGTGTTCTTCTACCAGTCTTTCATTCCTGACTGCTCAGCCATTGCCAAGCCCCTGTTTGCTTTGACGGCAGGCCAGAAGAGGAGAGGCCGGACTGGTCGGAGTGGTGGAGGTGCGGGTATGTACAGGAAACTGACTGCAGCGGATTGGACTCCTGAATGCGAGAAGGCTTTCCAGAAGCTCAAGACAGATCTGCTCAACTGTGCTGTATTGGCCCATCCTGATTTCTCCAGACCATTCATCCTGTCCGTTGATGCATCCCTGGACGGGCTTGTGGCTGTTTTGTCACAATTGCCAGTAGGGGAGGACAAGGCTCGCCCCATTGCTTTTGCCAGTAAGACCCTCAGCAAGTCACAGCAAAGATATCCCGCTCATCGTCTTGAGTTTATGGCACTGAAGTGGAGCGTCTCTGAGAAGTTCAGTCACTGGCTGAAAGGGCATGACTTTACTGTGTGGACAGACAACAACCCGCTGACCCACATCATGACCAAGCCCAAGCTTGATGCATACGAACAGAGATGGGTAGCCAAACTGTCTTCATACAACTTCGACCTGAAATACATCCCAGGCCCAAAAAATGTTGTAGCAGACGCACTCAGTCGAGATCCCTTTACCACTTCAGTTAGCAGGCGTCTGATCCAAGAGCCATATGGTAGCCTAGTGCAGGAGGCTGAAGGTGCGGAGGCTGAGGAGGTGCAACAGACATTCAGACTGGGCGTCCAACACCTCCAAGCGGTTCAACAGCACGAGCCACCACATGACACTGCAGGCTCCTACAGTGCAGCTGAAGTCAAAGCTGCTCTAGCCTCTCACAGTTCCTGGAGGAGTGGTGTGGAGAACAGGGCTCTTTGTCTTGGCCAACATGTCCAACAGCTGCAACCTGCAGGCCAGTGTACCCTGCCCTCACTCACTCTGCGCGAATTGGAAGATAAGCAGCTTCAGGATCCCACGATATCTTCGGTTCTCCCGTTTGTGGTCCGCAGACGTCGCCCATCCAGACGAGAAAGGCACAATATGGGCCCCAGTTCGTTGGCATTACTGAAACACTGGGAGAGGCTAGTCATTCGGAATGGTGTCTTGTACCGAGAAACGAAGGACCCTGTGAGTAGGATGATTCCAGTTGCTACTGCCAGCCAGTTTGAGGGGTGAGGCCTTGAAGGGAGTTCATGACTTGGCAGGGCATCAAGGACAGGCGAGGACGCTCCATCTGGCGAGACAGCGCTTCTTCTGGCCCAGTATGGAGAGAGATACGAGAGAGCATGTGCGATGCTGTGAGAGGTGTGTACTTGCGAAATCTCCGGAGCCCTCAGCACGAGCCCCCTTGGAAAGTATTAGAACTTCCGCTGCCATGGAACTGGTCTGCATTGATATTTGGTCAGCAGAGGATAAGAACAAGAACTCTGTTGATGTGCTGGTGGCGACTGACCACTTTACGAAAATGGCTTTTGCCTTTCCTTGCAGGAACCAGACTGCCAAGCAAGTGGCCAGAAAGTTATGGGATTGTGTCTTTTGTGTCTACGGGTTCCCTGAGCGCATCCACTCTGACCAGGGCCCTAATTTTGAGAGTGAGCTGGTGTCTGAGTTGCTGCAGCTGTCGGGGGTGGCAAAGTCTCATACAACGGCATATCACCCAATGGGCAACGGGGGCACAGAGCGCTTTAACCGCACACTGGGCAACATGATACGGAGTCTTCCTCTGAGAGCCAAGCGAGAATGGCCACAGCAGATCCAGACGCTGACATTTGCATACAACGCGACTGCTCACAAAACAACCGGCTATGCACCCTTCCACTTGATGTTTGGCCGCGTTCCAAGGCTCCCAGTTGATGTTGTCTTTCAGTCTGTTCTGCACGACCTCACTGTGACAGACTTCAGCAGCTACTCAAGGACCCTGCTATCTTACCTGTCTGAGGCAGCCAACATCGCCCAGCAGCATGCCACTAAAGAGCAGGAACAGCAGGCTCGTCAGTACAATAAAAAGGTCAGAGGGGTTTCCTTACATGTTGGAGCCCGAGTGCTGCTCGCGAACAAGGGAGAGAAAGGAAAAAAGAAGTTAGCCGACAAGTGGGAACCTGCAGTGTATACGGTAGTGGAGCGGAACCCCAAGACTCACATCTACAAGATCAGCGATGCCTCTGGCCAGAGCAAGGTTGTGCACAGGAACCTTTTGCTTGACGTGAGCTTCCTTCCTATCCAAGACACCCTGGAGAATCAGTCTCTGGTCAGCTCGTTAGAAGTTGAAGGCTCAAGTGTCCGTGGAGATGCGGATAGCCTGAGCAATCTGGAGCGAGAGTCTTCCTTGGCACGGACGTCCTCATGGGTTCTGTCAGACCCAGATCGAGCTGCTGAGGCTTCAGCAGACGAAGAAGCTTCTATTCCAGAACTTGAGGATGAGTCTCACACTCATGAAGACATGACCAGTTCACCTGAAGCGACTCTGTCTGACCCAGACCCTGTTCAGTCAAATGAACCTACTGACGTTGATACGAGTCCAACTGACTCTACCCCCACTCAAGCCTGCTCACCTGCTGACTGAAAGTATGTGTTCATGCCATCAACTGGGGTGGAATAAACTTGTTCTTACACGCTATCCAACACTGTGAGCTTTGCATTTGCAGCAGACAACTCAGCTGCGAAGTTCAGAGTCTCCTTTTGCCTTCTTATTTCCTCTCTTTCTTTAGCTAAGCGCTCTTCCTTTTCTTCCAAAGCATGCCTTTCTTTCAAAGCAGCGGCCTTAGCTAAAAGCGCTGCCTTCTCAGCATGTGGCACCAGACGAGCTGATGCTGAGCTTGCATGTGAACTTTTACGTGAAACTTCACTTACCAAAGAGATACTGTCTTTAGGACCAATTTCATCTCATCTTTCTGGCAGTGGTTGAACAGGACAGGATTGAATCCACTCGTCAACCTTAATCTTAAACTCACTGATGTTTATCAGCTTTGGCTCATACCACTGTTCTGTGTCTACAGCACACTCATCCTTTGACAATAACTGTTGGTATCATTTGTGCAGGTCATTAAAGTCTTCTAACATTTCAGTGTATTTCTGAACATTCTCCTTTACTTTCTCCAGATTGACTGGATCACACATAAATTCAGTTGTTTTGTTAATTTTATGAGTCAACACAGCACACTTATTCCTTCTATCAATTCTTGCTTCTTTCTTCTTCTTTTCTAACTCAAACAATTCTTCCTTCTTTTCTTCCTCAACAGGTACAACATCAGTGTCAGTGACATCCATACTGATTGAGGCTCTCTGTTCCATGTGACAAACTCAAAAGTCCATTTACTTCCAAAAAATTAACTCAATATTCATCAAAATGAATTCTTATAAATACACAAAGCAAGATTGCTTTAAAAGTTCTTTGTTTCACATAACGATTCTTTTGGATTCGCTTGGATTCACTTTGGCCTTCAAAAAATCCAAGATGGCACCTGCACTTCTTAAACTTCCTTATCTGTTATTCCTTTGCTATCCGATATTCCTTTGATCCAAGTATATCCATCCAGAGAAGTCTTTTGTCATTTTGTAATAGCTTTTTCCAGTCAGACCTTTGTTCCCTATTGCTACTACTGTTGGCTGAGCTGGATATAGCTTGACGCATGCAGTGGTAAAGAGTAGAAGTTGATCCAGTCAGTCCAATGACCATTTATTGTTATTGATGTAGATAGAATGTTACAAAAAACTTGAGGTAAATAAAACAAACACTTAAACTAAAGTAGTCTCTTATATGGTAGCAAACAGCTTGTCATGTCATGGAACCACATGGCACACCACCACACGGTCAAAAGACTGTTTGCCCTCTCAGCCACACCCAGATACTGTGGCTTCCTGTCTTTAAGGCCTTTCCCCTTGGGTTCCACCTTCAGCCTCATATTCATATCTTCATTCATCACTTCATTCATATTCATATATTCATTCATTCATACTCTATCTCTACTGCATCAAGAACCTCAAAGCCTGCTCCATCAAGGGTTATCTAAGCGGAATCCAATTCTTCCACAAACTCATTTTTGGTTCGCCTTCCTCAGAGATAGCAAATTCTCAGACATCAATGCTCATCAAAGGCATCCAAAAAACCCAACCTACCCGCCCAGATGCCAGACAACCAATAACGTTAGACATACTCACTAAATGCATCTCCACCCTCCGCTGAGACTACCACTCCACCAACACTACCTGCACACTGGACGCAATGTTCAAATTGTTTTTTTTTTTTGGTTTCCTCAGATGCTCAGAACTCACCATCACTTCCAGCTTCAACCCAAAAGCCCACCCCACAATCACAGGTGTTAGACAACAAAACCATCTCTTATTTCATAAAGCAAAGTAAGACAGATCAAACCAGGAAAGGCCATATCAAATACATTTTCAATCTGTCATCACCAATCCAACCGTACCAAACTCTCTCAGCCTACATGCTTTTCAGAAACTCACAGAGTAAATTCCCCTCCGACCCACTTTTCACAGACGACTCCAACCGTCCTGTCACACGTTTCTGGTTTCAAAAACACCTTAAGTCCGTTTTGCTCCATTCAGGCATCCCAGCAGACCACTTTTCCAGCCATTCTTTTCGCATAGGTGCAGCAACCACAGCTGCCCAAAAAGGCCTCTATCAGCAGCAGATCCAAGAACTTGGCTGCTGGTCATCTGAGGCCTTCAAGAGTTACATTCGCTCAAATTGCTTCCATATCAAAGAAGCCCAACGAACCCTCATCAGCTAAATTCTTATTGCCAACTTCTCATACACCCAACCCTACAGGCCACCACTCCTGCAGGAGCCACATTCCCCATCCTAACTCGTTTTACTGCCACAGCAGTGCTATTTTCAGCTCCAGCAAGAGCTCAGATCTCCGTCCCAATCACCATTCAGATCACAGTTTGAAAGCAAGTTGTTACCAACACCACAGCAGCATCATCTCTTCCTCCAACAGGAGCCCATTCTCCACACAACCGGCTCATTGGACAGTTAAAGCAAGTCAAAACCAAGTCTTTCTACTACAGCTATTCTACTCCGCTCCAGCAGGAGCTCCGTTACTCCGTACAAACTCGCTCCACTGCCGCAGCAGAGTCATCTACTCCGCTACTGCAGGAACTCAGTTCTATGTCCAAAATTGTTTTGGATATTTAAAAGCAAGTTGAAAAAACAAGTTTGTTCCACTGCCGCAGCAATGTCATCTACTCTGCTCCTGCAGGAGCTCAGTTCAATGTCCAAAATTGTTTTGGATATTTAAAAGCAAGTTGAAAAGCAAGTTTGGTCCACTGCCACAGCAGTGTCATCTACTCCGCTCCCGCAGGAGCTCAGTTCTATGTCCAAAATTGTTTGGATATTTAAAAGCAAGCTGAAAAAGCAAGTTTGGTCCACTGCCACAGCAGTGCTACTCCACTCCCGCAGGAGCTCCGTTTCTCCATCCAACTCGCTTTTACCGCCGCAGCAGTGTTTCCTCTTCCGTCCCCACAAGTACTCAATTCTCCATCCAATTTGCCATCGGATAGTTGGAAAGCAAGTTGAAAAGCAAGCTTGGTCCACTGCTGCAGGAGTGTCATTTCCTCCGCTCCCGCTGTAGCTAGTTTCTCCTACTTACTTCCACTGCAGCAGGTATGCTATTCTCCTCCGCCCAGACAACCACCTGCGAAGCCCACCCATCTGATGCCACGACAACCAACTTCCGTCTGATGATGCAAGAAGCCTTCCCTATCCAGCGACTAACCCCTTCCCTACGACTGGCACCATAAGCTCGCACTCCGCAAGTTTTGAGGGGGTCATCAACACCATTCTGGTGGCTCTCCTGCATTTATTTGCAGCTCTTGGGGGAGTACTCTGGGTTTGGGCCGAATACCGAACCTGGAGCCCTCTCCTCGGACAGCACGCCAAATACGCATTTATTCTATCTGACTTGTTTGTAAGTGTGAACTCGTGAATGTAATTGTCTGGTTTTAGCTAGGTTTCTGTCAGACACAACATGTCTAGGTTATAATGTGTAATTGTATCATTAACAATAATTGCTTTTGAAGTAAGGGATCGAATATTCAGCAACCCGAGCTTTATCATTTGTTCAACTATATTATCTATTTTTTATTTGTTGAACGTCGATACAAATTTTACCCTTAAATGGGTTTGGGAGTTTTTTGTATTTCCTAATTCGGGAAGACATATGCAGGCCATTTCTGACAACACCTGGGTTTGACCCAGTTTACCTATACCAGGGCTCCTCATCTCCTTACTCCTGAACTCATCAACGGTCCTTAAGAGTGATTGTCTTGCTGAGTTTAGTTCAACTCTAACCAAACATGCCAAACAAGCTAATCACAATGTTCCAAATTATTTGTGAATTAAAACAAGTATGTTTGATTAGGGTTGGAATCAATGTCTGCTGGACACCAGCCCACCAGGACTGGAGTTGAAGAGCCCTGGCCTACACTGTACTCACATAGATCCCAGACCCACTGCTCACTCTAATCCCATATACTCTTCTTACCTTACCCACCCATGTTTGGCTTGTGTTTGCCCATATTTGGTTTGTCCAAGAGGGTCACATATGTATTTCTCCATTTTGACCCATATAGAGATCACATATGTGGGTACTAACTTGGCCCCATCTAGGCAGCCTATGGACTGATTGTGTTTGCCCATATCTTACCCAATTGATTTGGCCAAGCGGGTCCCATAAGTATTTCTCCATTCTGACCATAGACTGTAAAAAAAATGCCCCTTCACTCTTTTCCATTGGTGGAAAGTCCTAATACATTGCTGACATCTTGTGTCAGTGAGAAATAAACAAACAATTATGGATAGGGTTGGGTATCATTTGAATTTGAACGATTCCAATTCCAATTTCGATTCTGCTTATCGATTCCGATTCCTAATTTTAATTCCAATAAGGTAAAAAAAACCCAAAAAAACCCTTAGATATCATTCACATTTAATCTTATTGCAAGACATTTAATTGTAGCTGAATATCATGAACAAAAATCAGACAAGTAAACACTCAGTAATTAAAAAAGAACAAATAAAAAATCAGCAATGGCAACAAAAGATGCAACTGAGCAAATATACGATTGAAATAAACAGTGTTTTAAGATTTTCAGGTTTACATTTGATAACACTGTTATCAAATGTATAATAACACTGCACATTATAAATAAACACACAATACATTTACATTACAAATATACTTACAAAAGTTATTTAGTCAAGAACGAGTGAATTTTCTCTTTGTCTTTTGTTTGATTAGTGTTATTTATTATAGAGACGGCAGTTGCTGAGAGAGTTGCCTAATAGTTACACATGCCTGCAGCACTGAAAACAGTGTGTCTCGCGCTTGAATGGTTTAAAATCACATTAAAATCACCTTTTGTGTGTGTACGTTTTGGATGCGTGTGCAGTACATAAAATAGTGCATGAGTTGTCTCGTGCTTGAATTGTTAAAAGTCATATTGAAATGCTCACAAAGGAATCAAAATTTACATTTTATGACAAGTATCCGATTCCTGACCTCAAGAATTCGATTCCAGAATTGGAATCGAATTTTGATTCCCAACCCTAGTTATGGACATGTCAAAATTAAAGTTGAAGCTCCAATCTCCTGAAAATCCCCCCAAAAAGTCAGTTGGTGCCTCAGTGACTACTTTGTTTAGAGAAGCTGTCAATCACATCTGTCAATCACACCAGTCAATCATGACGTCACATTCACGTTTTTATAGTCAAGTCAAGTCACCTTTATTTATATAGCGCTTTTTACAATACAGATTGTATCAAAGCAGCTTCACAGTGATAGCATGAAAACAATACAACAAAGTTTGTTTCAAGAAGAAAATTGCGTCATCGTCCACCTTAAGTAAGGCAGATCAATAATATTGTTGAATATTAAATGTCCCCTACTAAGCAAGCCAAAAGCCAAGGCAACAGTGGCAAGGAACCAAAACTCCATCAGGTGACAGAATGGTGAAAAAAACCTTGGGAGAACCCAGGCTCAGTCGGGGGCCAGCTCTCCTCTGGCCAACGAGTGAACAGTGTATGATTATGATTCAAGCAGCATTACAGGTCAGAAGTCAGATTGGATCAGAACATTCAAAATATTATCCAGTTCCATCTGGTTGGAAGTCGGAGTCATCACGCCGGTATGGAGACGGGTTTGTTGAGGATCAGTGCCGATGGCTGTCGTGTCGATGAGGCCTTCACATGGCTGATGAGGCTGGCACTTCAGGGATGCATTGTGGTCGTGTCCAGGCGCAGGTCCACCATCTGATCTGAATACGGCCTGGATCAGGCTGACTCCTGTAAACCTCGGAATAAACAAAAAGACTAACATTAGCGTAGATGCCATTCTTCTTATGATGTAACGAGTACATCAGGTGTTATAGGAAGTGTCCCCAGTTCTTGCTGATCTAATCTATGCAGCCTAATAATCATTTAACTGATTTGAATAATAGAAATGTAATGTTCTATATGAATGCCAGGTAAAAGAGATGTGTTTTTAGTCTAGATTTAAACTGACAGAGTGTGTCTGCTTCCTGGACAATGTTAGGAAGACTGTTCCAAAGTTTAGGTGCTAAATAGGAAAAGGATCTACCGCCAGCAGCCGATTTTGATATTCTAGGTATTAACAACTGGCCAGAATTTTGAGATTGCAGCAGATGTGAAGGACTATAATGCGTTATGAGATCGTACTGGGGAGTTACCCAATTGGTTTGGCCAAGCTGGCCCCATATGCATTTCCCCATTCAGAACCCATATAGAGATAACCTATGTGGGTACAACCTTGGGCCCATGTAGGCAGCCTATATGGACCTGATTTTGATTGCCCATGTCTAACCCATTTGGTAAACCCATATGGGGCCCATATGTGTTGCCCATTTTAAGCCCATGCACTCATTTTCCATTAGTGACCCAGCTCCATCCCACATAGTGAGACCACCTGTTTTCACCCATGTAGGACCTATTTAGCTGACCCAAGTTGGCCCCAGATAAGATGACCATTTTAGGACCATGTACCCATGTACCCATGTAGCCCTAGCATAAACCATGTGGGGTCCACATATACATGTTGCCTGAGAATATTCATCCAGTTCCTTTTGCTTGAGGCACCTACATAGGTTTGCCCAATGTAGTACCCACATAGGTAATCTTTGATCTTCCTTTTGCTTGAAGATCAGATTCATCACGCTGGTATAGAGTTGAAGCTGTCCATAGGGTCTGTGTGCTGAGGACCTGTCGGGTTCTTTGGACTTTGCTGAGGATCTGTGCCGATGGCTTACATGTTGTAATGATTTAGTTCACTGGAGGCAAGTTGAAGTGAACCCAAATGCAATTTATTAACAAAACGTGATCAAACATAAAAGAAAGGCATTACGAGGCATGAAACTGGAAACTCAAAACAAAAACAAGAACAGTTCTGTGCCATCTCGGGACGAGACTTGGCCATCTTGGGCGAAGGCTCGTGGGCTGAAGCCAATGTGTGTGCTGCCCACACACACAAAATTGCTGTGGCCACTATCATAAGAGCTGGATCATCCAGAGCTGACTCAGGCGCAGCGGCCATCTTGTCCGAAGACACAGGCATGACTGACCTGGCGTGAACAGTCTCTGGCTCGGCAGGACTGACGTGAACAGGCTCTGGCTCGGCAGGACTGACGTGAACAGGCTCTTGCTCGGCAAGCATGGCGTGAACAGTCTCTTGACAAAAGTGCAAAGCCGCTCGACAAAAGTGCAAAGTCCATATACTGCACCAGAGTGCAGTGAGTGGTATTGGCAGGCATGAGGTAGTAAAGACGCTCATCCAGTCCATGGCGAAACATGTGTTTCAAGACACTAATACCAAAATCCACCCCATGGCAAAGCTCCCTCACATAATCCTCAATCTGACGGTCACCTTGTCTGAGGCGGAAAAGAAGAATTGCTGGATCCATGTTGGTCGAGTATTCAGTAATGATTTAGTCCACTGGAGGCAAGTTGAAGTGAGAACCCATGCAATTTGCAATTTATCAACAAAACGTGATCAAACATAAAACAAAGGCATGACGAGGCATGAAACTGGAAACTCAAAACAAAACAAGAACATCAACAGGAAACAATCAATACTTGACAAAGACACAGGGCAAACATGAGGGCTTAAATACACAGACTAATTACAAGACAAGGAACACCTGTCAACAATGATCAGACGATTAACCAATGACAAGACACATGGCAGGATCACATGACAAACAGGAATCACATGACAAGACACAAAAACATGACAATGACAAGAAAAAGAAACAAAACCCAAAACATGACACATGTAGAAAAGGCCTTCACAGAAGACTGTCTAATTGACATGGTCTCTGCTGACATTCAGGGCTGCGTTGTGGTCATGTCTTGGTGCAGGTTCACCATCTGATGTGGATATGGACCAGATCCGGCTGACTATCCGGTAACCTCGGGATAGACAGAGAGACTAATATTAGCATAGATTCCATTCTTTTTACGATGTAACAAGTACATCGGATGAACATCGATTTACCTAATTTATGCAGGCCAACAATCCGTTAACGGGTGTGAATTATAGAAATGTGATAGTGTCATGTGTATGCAAGGTTAAAGAGATGTGTATTTAGTCTAGATTTAAACTGACAGAGTGTGTCTTCTATTATCAACTGGCCAGAATTTTAATATTGCAATGGACGTGAAGGACTACAATGCGTTGAGAGCTCACTCAAGTACTGAGGAGCTAAAAGATTTTGTGCTTTGTAAGTAATTAGCAAGATTTTAAAATCTATGCGATTTTTAATAGGGAGCCAATACAGTGTTGACAGAACGGATAATGCATTGTTTGTTTATTAAGCATGCAGGGCAACCACCCAGTAGAACATTACAATAATCTAGCCTTGGGGTCATGAATGCATGAAATAACTTTTCTGCATTTGTCATTGTTGTAATTTAGATATTTTTAAGAAGGAAAAAAATTGTTTTTACAGATGCTAGAAATATTGTTTTTCTAATAAAAGATTGGTATCAAAGAGCACACCCAGGGTCCTAACTGACAACAAAGACTTGACAGAGCAGCCATCAAGTGTTAGACAGTATTCTAGGTTATTAAATGTAGAGGTTTAGTTTGCTCTGTATCTTACAGAATTAAGTAGTAGGAAATTACTAGTCATCCAATTTTTTATATAAGCTATGCATTCTGTTAATTTTGTGAAGTGGTATGTTTCATCAGGGCACGAAGAAATATATAGATGAGAATCATTAGCATAACAGTGAAAACTAACGCCATGCTCCCTAATGATATCTCCCAAGAGTAGCATGTACAGGGTGAAAAGGAACTGTCCTAATACTGAGCCTTGCAGTACTCCTCACTTAACTTGTGATCGATATGACACCTTTTCATTTACTTCTACAAATTGGCAACGGTCAGATAAGTATGATTTGAAACAAGCCAATGCAATTCCACTAATGCCAACATAATTTTCAAGTCTATTCACAAGAATGTTGTGGTCGACAGAATCAAATGCAGCACCAAGATCCAGTAACACTAATAGAGAGATACAACCACGAGAGCAAATCATATGCAACTCTAATGAGAGCAGTCTCAATATTATGATACGGTCTAAATCCTTACTGGAAATCCTCGCAACCTTGCATGGTTGTTATTTTTTTCTCTCTAATAGGATCAATCTTACAAGTAAAGAAATTCAAGAAGTCATTACTGCTGTGCTGTTTGGTAACGTCTGAAGCTAAAGCTTTATATATTTTTTAAATGAATTTAGCCACTGTATCAATTAAATACCTAGTATTGTTTTTGTTCTCTTATAAGAGAGTCAAAAACTAGCAGTTTTTAAGGCCTATTTTGCATGCAAAAACACTTTTCTTCCACGAAATGCAAAATACCACTAGTTTTGTTTTCTTTCAGCTACGCTCCATTTTTGGGGCTGCTCTCTTGAGGGCCAGAGTGTGCTCATTATACCACAGCGTCTGACTATTTTCTTTAATCTTCTTTAAGCGCAAAGCAGCAACCGTTTCTAAAGTGCTGGTTTTTATTGCAACATTGAGTTCTTCTAAAATATCTGTTATGCTGAGGAGTAGAAACTGATCAGGAAGATAATTTATAAAACAATCTTTAGTGGTAGAAGTGATAGTTCTACTAAATTTGTAACAGGAAGTTGGTTTTGCAGCTGTAGCAAATTAGCTCTAAAGAAATATTAATAATCAATCATAACTTGTTATAATTGACTATGAATATTTGGATCAGTTAATAGAGTTAACTTAATGTAGTAAAATTAATCTTACAATCAATCCACCTGTCCGTCCCGTGAACACTCAGTGTTAATGTTCATTTCCGGGGGAGGGAAATGTCTTTCTTACTGTACAGTACTACTAAGAGCCTGTAGTAAAAAAAAAATCGTAAAATAAACTTTGTTGCAAGCAGAGAATCAGAACCAAATACGTATTGTGCACAAGTTTGAATGAAAGACAGAATGAAACTGGAAGCAGGAAATGGAACTATGGAAAAGATCCATTTAACTATGAAAAGAGCCATCAAAAAAACGTCAGTTTATCATTTTAAACAGAGCACCTCATTAAATGTATACTTGCATGGCCTTTGCAGTGAAACATTTCGTGAAGTTCCTGAAGAAGGATTTTGATGGTCCCATGAGTCTCAATCGATTTCTTCGGCGTTGACTGAAGAATTGGTGATGAACTTGTGGTTGGTTTGACTCTGTTCCCATGGCTGGAGTGCCGGTTGTGGCCTGCTGGCCCTTGGCCGGAGAGGACACGCAGAGCAAACAGGAGAAGGGAGGAAGTCGGAGTTGCGATGGACTTCTTCTGCATTGAATGAAGACATTGTGCCACACTCCTGATGTTGTCCTTTGATTCTGTTCTGGTTGAGAGAGTCCTCTCTCTCCTGAATGAGCACATGGCTGGTTGTGGGTCAAGGCCTGCTGCTCTGGGGCCTAGTGTGGCCATGGAGGACAGCTATGCGAACGTATCGAGAAGGCCAAGAGAGGGAAGGGCTTGTGTAGAGACCATTTAAAGCCTGAGAAAGGTCCCACCAAGGGTTGGCTCAACCAATAAGAAAGGGGGAATTTCCAAGCGGTACATTCCTCTGTTGGGAGGATTTATGACTCTATCTCATCTCCCAAAAAGAGACAAGAGAGCAGGAAAGGTTTCAGTCGCCAGGGCGACGATCAGATAAGATGTCTTTATTGCTGTGAAAAATGTGGTCATGTGGTCAGGACCTAGGAAAGACCTACAGACCTTGAAACACTTTCCTGCATTCATTCATCGACGAACTGCTAAATTATAAATTAACATGCATCCCAGAACATTTTGTGAATGATTTACTGTCTTGTGTTGTGTCTTTTAATACTATTATCTTTTGATACTATTATTTCTTTGATACTATGTATTTATTATAGAACCAACGGTCAATGTAACCTCAACTATACCATGTTTAGTCTCTATAAACTCCAATCTTCATCCCCATTTGTTAATTTACATTACATTTTGCTAACTTTGTGATGCATTAGTATTATAAGAATCTTGAAGATTCTTTTCTTAAACACCCAATGAAATTACATATTCAAATGCCTTGTAAAGCACAATGGGTCGTAAAATTTCCCTCCAAAGGGAACAACTTCTTATTGACTCACACACCTCCAGAGGGTGTGACATATTCACGCTTTAAAAATCACAAGATCACCTCTCTTACTCTCTTCTGGAATCCTGATGTGAAGATGATGCTGAACTAGAAGTTTCTAAGGACCCCAAAGCTTGTGCCAGGCTGCCGCTTTGTCTTTCCATTCACCAAAGATCCTCTGACTACCACTGGTTCTCTCTCATCAAGACCACATCAGCAAAGATCAACTGGAGCCTCAACAAATTGCATCATGACAGTTTAATTCAAATGGGCGAGACATGCAAGTAACAAACTTAGTCTCATTATTTGATACATTAAGTATCCTTATCCCTTTTAAAGAAGAGCGTGTTAGAACTAAACTGATGGTTTGCTCAAGGCTGTTGATCTGCTGAATTTCAAACAATGCTATAGCTTCTTGCTTTCCTGTATTCTGCTTCAGCTCTCTTTCCCTTGGTAAACTGTGTGTATGTGTATGTTAGAGTAGTTTACGTGTTTAGTCTAGTTAATAAAGTCTTGTTCATGTCACACGTAAAGTTGTCCGTGTCTCAAGCTCATATCTGGAGTACCTAATCATAGATCTTGACTACTTGCTCTTAGTAGTACTGTAAAGTAATAAAGACATTTCCCATGTCCCAGAAATGTAAATTTCTTAGAATTAATAAACAATTAACATGGGACAAACAGGTTAATTGATTGTAATATTAATTTACAACATTAAGTTAATTATATTAACTGATCCAAATATTCATAATCAATTATATCTAGTTATTACTGATTATTAATATTTCATAGAGCTAATTTGCTACATAGTACACAAGACAGTAAATCATTCAAACAGTGTCCTGGGGTGCATGTTCATTTATAGATCAGTTCGTCCATAAACTGATGCAGGAAAGTCTGTTTTAAGGGCTGTGGGTCTTTTCTATGGTCTCTGCTTTTTCCACGTGACCACATTTTTAACAGCAATAAAACCAACTTATCTGATCGTAGTCATGGTAACCAAGACCCTTCTTGCCCTTGTTGGGGGGATGGGACCATAGATCCCAGAGTGAGTTTTAAAGATTATTTGTTAAATATAACAAATAATTGTGTCTGATTTGTCTCAGTTGTTACACAGCCTTGGTTAAATGGAGTATACACAAGACTAGATAATGATATGAGATGTCATCGCTCTGCTTGACAAAAAAAACAAAAACATGGAATTCAAGTCAATTAGTCAACCCGTTCTCGATTAACCATGAGGGTATCTCAGGAACCTTTCAGGTAGGTCTTTCAGGGTGTCTGGGAGGCGTGACGTGTCTTAATCGCAATATATAGCTACTTAGGTGCCTCAGGGCTCAGCGCTTGGACCACTTCTCTTCTCCATCTACATGGATCACTAGGATGTGTCATTCAGAAACATGTTTTTTTCACTGCTATGCTGATGACACATAACTCTACCTCTCATTCCAGCCAGATAATCCTATTGTTGCTGCTCACCTCTCAGCCTGCCTGGCAGACATTTATTGCTGGATGAAGGACCACGACCTTCAACTCAACCTTGCAAATACAGAACTGCTTGTGGTCTCAGCCAACCCAACATTTCATCACAACTTCATTCGGCTAGGTTCATCAACCATAACTCCATCCAGGACAGCCAGGAACCTTGGAGTTCTAATTGATGATCAGTTAAACTTCACAGACCATATTTGCTAGAACTGTCTGGTCCAGCAGATTTGCCTATAACATTAGAAAGATCAGGTCGTTCTTATTGGAGCATGCTACACAACTCCTTGTTCTATCCATGCTACACAAGCTCTTGTTCTATCCAGACTTGTCTATTGTTGTGCTCTCTTTCATATTGGTTGAGCCAACCCTGAAAGGTGGGACCTTTTTCAGGTTTTAAATGGTCTCTACACAAGCCTTTCCCTCTCTTGGCCTTCTCGGTACGTTCGCATAACTGTCCTGCGTGGCCACGCTAGGCCCCAGAGCAGCAGCAAGACTGTTTTTAATGAGCAGAAGACAGCGCACGTCACACCTCTCTTCATCAATATGCACTTGTTGCTAATGGCCACTCACTTCAAATTCAAGGCACTGATGATGACCTATAACAACTGGCTCTGCACCCCTATACCTAAACTCACTACTTCTTATGTGCCCTCCAGAAGCTTGCGGTTTGCAAGTGAACAGCGCCTTGTTGTGCCAAAGAGGCACAAAATCACTTTCACAGACCTTTACCTTGACTGTTCCCTGCTGGTGGGTTGACCTTAAAGGGTTAGTTCACCCAAAAATGAAAATTCTGTCAGTAATTACTCACCCTCATGTTGTTCCAACCCCATAAGTCTTTCGTTCATCTTCTGAACACAAATTAAGATATTTTTGATTAAATCTGAGAGCTGGCACACTCCTTCATTGGCTGGAAGGTAATTTAATTTGCCAGCCCAGAAAAGTTAGTAAAGACATCGCTAAAATAGTTCAAGTGACTACAGTGGCTCAACCTTAAGTTTATCAAGCGATGAGAATACTTTTTGCACACATATTTTCTTCTGTGTGGGCCTCTGACGTGAGTTCACGAGAGCGCCATAGATGAGAAGATGATGCAGATGGGTCTCGATGTAGTGTTTAAAATGGTTCTAAAGTGTGCATTTCCTGGATGTCCGAATCATGAGAAACCAACGAGAAAACGTAAAAGTGTCTTACCAATGCTGCAAAATGAATGGCTTACCTTACACACTTTCCCATCAAATGATCGTGAGTGTCATCTTCTCAGTTTTTCCGCACAAAAAGTATTCTAGTCGCTTGATAAACTTAAGGTTGAGCCACTCTAGTTACTTAGACTATTTTAAAGGGGTGGTTGAGTATGATTTCACTTTTCTTACTTTAGTTAGTGTGTAATGTTAGCCTGGTTCTACCAGACTCTCGTACATTTCATTTGTACAGAGAGTCTGGCCTCTCTCCATTGACAAGCGTTAACTTCCTTGTAGGCGGGTATTCTGTTGAAGTTTAAAACTATTGGATCTGCCCAGAGTCACTCTGGATCTGCCATAACCAATCGCTAACCTTTGGTCGTGACGTAACCCTACAACTCAAACTAACGCACGGCATCAACGTCATCGTTCTCAGCCACTCCCTCTGTTCGCTGATTGGGCCGCCAAAAATTTGGCCGGAGAAAACCAAAGAATACACCACAATCCCAGACGTAGTACTGAAGGGAAATAAAATTGAGCGGAAGTACGGAGGAGGGCGGAGCCAGGCTAGTGTAATGTTGCTTTTTGAGCATAAACAACATCTGCAAAGTTACAACGCTCAAAGTTCAAAGCAAAGGGAGATATTTGCTTTTAAAGAAATTGTTTTTTAAGGAATACAACAAACAGCTGGTAGAGACTACACAACATTTCTCCAGGGTTAGTGACATCACCAACCCTAAAATTGACATAAACCATGCCCCCAGGAACACCCAGTCCATGTTGAGAAGAGGAAGAGTTGTTGTAGTCAAGCACATTTGTGAGTCAGCTCAAACTGTAGCATCCATCTTTTCACATGCAATAGAAAGTCACTGTGTGCATCTCACAACAGTTCCTATACGAGCGATTTATAGATTATCATGACAGAATATGCTAATTGAAGATAGTTAACTCCACATCAGCTACATAAATTCATCAACTAACCATTCAGAGATGTCCTGTTGCATTCTACGTGTTGTCACTTCTTTTTGAGTCTCTCCATTTCTGTCTGACTCGAGTTTGAACATAAAAGGCAGAACAGTTTCTGTCATTTTAGTGTGTGTCTGCGTGAGGTAATCGGAGCTGCTAACACACAAGCTCTTGAAACCCTCTGTGTCGGGAGCAGCAGCTCATTTGCATTTAAAAGGCCAGACACAAAACGGTTCGTTTTTGCTCACCCTCAAAATGTGACAACTTAAACATGCTATATAAAAATATCTGTGGGGTATTTTGAGCTAAAACTTCACACACACACACACACACACTCTGGTGTGTGTGTGTGAGATACTTTTTATTCAATTCTATTTATTTATTTGTTATTTATAAAAAAAAAAAAAAAAACTTGCTACATGTAATGTGATAGACTAACTGGGACTTGGATGAATTTTCATAGCAATTATATATTGTTGCCCTATTGTTGGTTTGATTGCTTCTATTGTTCTCATAATACTAAGAATAGTAATATTAAAGCAGTGAGAGCAGGATTGCCAACTTCTCGTTCCATTGATTCCAGAAGCACCAGAAGTGTTTCCTTGATTAAGTACTCAAATTATCTGGGGAAGGAAATGAAAAAATGCTTAACCATCATTCATGAATATTGTTTGCTCATATTCACGAACCGCCTTATGGGAAGGGACTAAAAGGGGTTCACATTCTTAAAGTAAGTCAGAAAAAAACACAGACCATGTACTGTATCTTATTAAAAGAAATATAAAGAAATATACACTCAACCAGGGTCATACTGTAGTTACTTCAATGTAGGTTACATATATGCATACCTATTTATAATACTATTGACAATGGCTGCAGGTGTCACTCTTTACCATCTTAGTGCTGCAGATCTGATTACATTTCTGAACAGATGAGCTAGCTAGTTAATCAAAAGAAAACATCACATTTTTTCCCCCCCAAAACATCCTTTTTATTGTTTTATAATAAGCATACTGTATGTTCAAAATGCAACAATGCAATGGTATTTAATGCACTGAAAATCAATCAGATAAACCTTTGCTTTGGATTTGGTCACAAGGATTTCTAATGTCTGACCATTTTTTCAGCAGGAAACATGTTTTACTTTACATCTTCAATAGCTTTGGCAGACAGCAAAATTAATTTTAAGTTAATTTGAATTGAAAGTTAATTTGCACATTCCATAAATATTTTTAATGTGCAAATTGATTTCCTGTTTTATGACTGAATGACAGGGCAAAACTCAAAAAAGTGTGTGGTAAGACATATCACTAATAGTAGAATAAGCTATTTCAGTTAAAGTGTTGTCAAGTTGATGTGGCTAACTGAGTATTTTGCATATTTTTATTCACTGAACACAACTAATTGTAAATCACAAAATATATATTTTAAAATAATAATAAAAAAATCTATAAAGAAATGCTGTACTGTACATTAACTTTCAATAATTTTAACACACATCCCATTCTCACGGAGTGAAGTTAGCAGATTTGCTGGTCACAATCTCATCTTCTTTACAATTACTACTTCTTAGAACAAATAAAGCTTATTTTACCATAAACAAACAGCATAAAAGATGCTGCAGGGTGGCTGCCAATTGTAGGGAGACAGAGAAAAGCTCACAAAACATTAATTACAGTCTCAAGTGATCTCTTAACAATGACAGCTTCTCATTGTACCTTTGTCTTGTTCTTAAAATCACTTAAAAAAAAAAAAAAAAAACTCTTTCTTTAGTTCATGCCTTCTCAGCATTGCTCCGCCTCAATGAAGCCCTCTTTTTCATAACCCCCAAGATCAACCTCAGCATAGCTGGAATGGCATCCTTGATTCCGAAACTTCATGGAGGGCCAATAGTTATTGGTGCGACGCTGTGAATAAGAGACACCACAACAGCATAACTACAATCAATTTTATTTAATTTTAAATGATGAGTTGATATAGAGAGTAAAGAAAAAGCGATGGATGGATGGATGGATTTGTGCTTACCTGCATGAGGTAAATAGGAGGAGCAACAGTTGGATGTGTGTTAATGTAGTAGACAGCCAAGAGGGTCAAGAACACCAGTAGAACCAGAGCTGCAACTACACCTGCAATGATGGCTGTGTGTTCTGGTGCCTCTTCCTCACCTGAAAGTGTAAAAGAAAGTGAAGCAATGATAAACAGGAACACAAAGTGGTTATTTTCAGTTCGAAAAATACAAAAATGTTTTCATTCAAAAACATGGATGTGCAAAAGTTTAAATGAACACAGAGAGCATATAAGACAGATGGATGATTCATATACACTCACTTAAAGGATTATTAGGAACACCATACTAATACTGTGTTTGACCCCCTTTCGCCTTCAGAACTGCCTTAATTCTACGTGGCATTGATTCAACAAGGTGCTGAAAGCATTCTTTAGAAATGTTGGCCCATATTGATAGGATAGCATCTTGCAGTTGATGGAGATTTGTGGGATGCACATCCAGGGCACGAAGCTCCCGTTCCACCACATCCCAAAGATGCTCTATTGGGTTGAGATCTGGTGACTGTGGGGGCCATTTTAGTACAGTGAACTCATTGTCATGGTCAAGAAACCAATTTGAAATGATTCGAGCTTTGTGACATGGTGCATTATCCTGCTGGAAGTAGCCATCAGAGGATGGGTACATGGTGGTCATAAAGGGATGGACATGGTCAGAAACAATGCTCAGGTTGGCCGTGGCATTTAAACGATGCCCAATTTGCACTAAGGGGCCTAAAGTGTGCCAATAAAACATCCCCCACACCATTACACCACCACCACCAGCCTGCACAGTGGTAACAAGGCATGATGGATCCATGTTCTCATTCTGTTTACGCTAAATTCTGACTCTACCATCTGGATGTCTCAACAGAAATCGAGACTCATCAGACCAGGCAACATTTTTCCAGTCTTCAACTGTCCAATTTTGGTGAGCTCGTGCAAATTGTAGCCTCTTTTTCCTATTTGTAGTGGAGATGAGTGATACACGGTGGGGTCTTCTGCTGTTGTAGCCCATCCGCCTCAAGGTTGTGCGTGTTGTGGCTTCACAAATGCTTTGCTGCATACCTCGGTTGTAACGAGTGGTTATTTCAGTCAAAGTTGCTCTTCTATCAGCTTGAATCAGTCAGCCCATTCTCCTCTGACCTCTAGCATCAACAAGGCATTTTCGCCCACAGGACTGCCGCATACTGGATGTTTTTCCCTTTTCACACCATTCTTTGTAAACCCTAGAAATGGTTGTGCGTGAAAATCCCAGTAACTGAGCAGATTGTGAAATACTCAGACCGGCCTGTCTGGCACCAACAACCATGCCACGCTCAAAATTGCTTAAATCACCTTTCTTTCCCATTCTGACATTCAGTTTGGAGTTCAGGAGATTGTCTTGACCAGGACCACACCCCTAAATGCATTGAAGCAACTGCCATGTGATTGGTTGATTAGATAATTGCATTAATGAGAAATTGAACAGGTGTTCCTAATAATCCTTTAGGTGAGTGTATATGGTGAACCACAAGCAAACTTATGAAGTCTATATCAATGCAGCACCAAGCAGCATTTTAATCTGACGCAGAGGCTGCATTCAAATTGAACTTATAAAAACAGCTGCAAACAGTTGTAACGCAAAGCACATGATCAGACTGCATGGGATTGAAATTACTCGTTTCCTCCCGTGATCAACCCCCTTTCTATCTGTGGGACTTGATTAAATTACTGGAATCCCCATTCACAAACACCCTCTATTGTCGGAGACTCCGACGTTCAGGACGTGCAAGACCGTTTGGCGCCTACTATTTGCATAAATCATTGATCTCTGATCCGAAAAACACTAATCTCATCACGAGTAAACAAGACATCCTTCTGTTCGACTGATTTGCTGAATAAGGGGGTGCCAGGCAGTCTGAAAATCTGCTACCCTCCAGGGATTTTTCAGAGCATCTAACACCTCTCAAAACAAGGCAAAGATTGTTAACAGATGTTCACCATGTACCCTGGTGTTAATGTCATCAATTCAAGAAGATACACACACACATATACTGATCCCCCTGAGGGGGGGGAGGATGCGAGTTCACCCAGCGAACTCACCACGCGTTCGAACTGAAAGTGACCCCACACACGCAAAAACACAGAGACATTCTCATCCCTGGACATAGTGGCTAAAAATCACCCTTTGCCAATGTATTTTGAAATGTATTTGTGTTGTGTTTCATGGTCCCGATACGGCAGACCATTATAACTAAGTTTTATGATATAATCAAAAGTGAAATGCTTATTATTATTAAGAATCATGTAACTTTGTGTTATTAACTGCTATAATCACGATCCGTGGTATCGTCGTGCTCGAGAGAAACCAACGGTGTTGAATTCTTAACTCAAAGTATAAAATTATGCATTCTTTCATTAATACCAGTTTTATAACTGTTTATGAACGAGTTTATTCCGTCAGTACATAGTCGGAAGAGGCGTGTACTGTGCTAAAACGCAAGGAGGTTGCCACAACACGTCCTCCCCAAATGATTGGCTCAGAAACAGGAGAAAGGCGTGGCTGTGGTTCCTTCAAAACACGGCGCCAGCTCTCTCCTCTTTGCAGTTCGCCAGAGAGAGAGAGACCCGCCTCCTTCCTTCCTCCAAGAAACCTTCGTTCGCTTTTTATTTCGTTTTTATTCTAAGTCTTCTTTTCTTGATAGTTTTACCTCAGTTTGATAATTGTCTTCAACAAACCAACGAAACCAACTTAAGGCTAAAATCATCTTTGGCTAAGTTTGCGCACGCTCTGAGTTACCATCGCAACCGAGACGCCTCTGACCACGTGTTCCAGGTTCCTTTGTCCACACAGACGCACACACAGAGGGCTAATCTCCAGACAGAGTAAAGTAAATTCTTAAATTCGCAATCTGAAAGAAATGCTGTTTAAGTTGTCTAAAAATTACTAGAAATTGTTGGGGTTTCGTTGTGAAGGAATGTTTTAAACTGTTTCTGCCTTTCTCTAAATTCTCTCACTTACACTCTCTCACCCACACACAGGGATGTAGTGGAGGCTAAACGCACGTAAACGCCGTTTACGCACCTCCCAAAATTCGGAAATAGCGTTTGCCCACCTCCAAAGTGCGTTTATCCACCTCTACATTGCGTTTATCCACCTCTAAATTTCACGTTATTTGAGCGGACTTTGTTTTTCCAGTGCGTTATCGCCGTTCGGTACATGATTCGAGCATTTGGGCCGTTAACGACAGAGCAGAACGCGTAGCACAAACACGGAGCAGAGAGCGCAGCGCGCCGACACACACACACGCACACACACACGGAACAAAGAGAACGGCGCACACACGTAGCAGAAAACACACGCTCGTGAAGTTACTAAACAAGCTGCGCGAGAATGAAACTTGATCGCAGCCGCAACAAGAAATCATTAAAACAATGCAAAAAAGGGATTTTTTTAATTCATTACAGGCAGCTGGTTTAATGTAGGGAGCATGTCAAAACCCAACTGTACAAGAGATTCAGAGGGAGTCAAGCCTGCACCAGATTTAAGACTTTTCCCTCTACAGGGAAACACTGATCCACATTTTTCTGATAGACCAAAAAATTAATCAATTTATCGAGGAAATATTCAACAGATTAATCGACTATGAAAATAATCCCAAATCACTAATCATTGCACAAGTGCATTGCATTGGAAGCCCTGGATATAAGCCTCCCTCTCGATCTCTCATAAATATTTTTGATCTCTCTGTTTTGTCATTTAAACTTTATAGATTTCAACCATATTATTCCTTCTTGAGTCTCTTTAACAAGAACTTAGATTAATGTATGAATTGAATAGTGATTGTGTGACCTATGATGAGGGAACAACCAGTGATACCCTTGGTAGTACCATCAAATGATAACCTATAGCGATGTCATCAGGATACACATACACCGGTAGGAAGTGGCCCACCTTACCGGGTGCCCACGTCGTGGTCCACCAGAGTTTATAGTTTACCCACCTCTTTTTTTACCACTACACCACTGCCCACACACACACCCGCACGCTCACACACACACGCACGCGCTTCCAAACCCACGCATCTTTTTACACACTACCATTTTACACACACACACCTAAAATCATTCTCATTCTCTCTCTCCCTCTCTCTCTCATTTTCTCTTTCCCTCTCATAACCTTGATTTGTTTTATTTTTATTTCTTATTGCGATCGTTCATATTGTTTGTTTGTTATGCATATTTACTCCTGCGTGTTTTGATTAGTACATGTAATCTTTAGCTTGTGTTATATTAAATTCCATAACCTTTTGAATTAAGTCTGTCTCATTTTTGTTCCATTACCAAAAGTCCCTGAAAGTGTGGTTTAAGTTACAGCTCTACCTTGATTTTATTATTAAAATATCTAAGTGGTCTAAGACCCGAAAATAATCATTCCTTGTGGCCACAGGAAAGGGTTATTTGTCGGTGTTAAAGACGATAGGTTTCTGTTCAGAAATTATACATGCTGATCGCTGGACGGACAGTTTGTATGATAAATGAACATTAACCTCTACCTAAATTTCCCCTAAATTAAAATATAATTTTATCTACCTATATCAGTAGTTACTACGAGAAATCGTGTTAATTATTGATATAAGTTGAGGTTTGGACCTATTCCCTATTTGGAATAATTTAATTTGTGTAAACGACATATGCATATTCATATCGCATGAATATTACCTCTCATTTGAGCTAATAAATTCCCTAAAATAGAGGCATTGTCGCTACACAGTATACCTTAATAGTGCACTAAGAAAGTTTTTTTGTTATTATTTTAATGGTCTTGGGCTTTATACTGACACCAGACAACAATATTTTGTTTATTAATCACTACTTGTTTTTCTTCTTTTCATTGTTTTTCATCATCTCATACTGCATACTTAAATATAATGGACATTAGATTTTTCAGGTTTTATCACTGTTGCTGGCTTCTGCTGGTGAAATGCAACAGCCTCCATTGTGAGCAAAAAAATTGCTTTTTTGGCAGCAAACACTTAAGATGGGTTTAGTGCACACAGGGATAAAAAAGTACCCCATGTGTAAAATGAAATACTCTGCTGTATCTTTAATGCTGTGGGCCTAACTTTCTGCCAGAGGTCCTGGACATCATGGATTCGATCAAATACCAACAGATAAAAATCAAAACCTGACAACCTCTGCTAGAAGTCTTATAATGGGCCATGTTTGGATCTTCCAACAGGACAGTGATCCAAAAACAAACATCAAAATCAAAACAAAAATGGATCACTGAGCACAAAACCAAGCATCTGCAATGGCCATCCTAGTCCCCAGAACTGAACCCTATAGAAAATGAGTGGGCTGAAGTGAAGAGAAGAAGTGCCAACATGGATCTGGGAATCTGAAGGATCTGGAGAGATTCTGTATGGAGGAATAATCTCTGATCTCTTGTCAGGTGTCCTCCAAACTCAGGCATTATAGGAGAAGACCCAGAGCTGTTATCTTGGAAAAAGGAGGTTGCAAAAAGTATTTAATAAAAGGGGGCAAATAATTGTTCCCAACGTGTTTTGGAGAAAAACATTTATTTCATAATGTGATTTTCCCCCCAGTTTCAATTCTTTTACTTCAATGAAAGGTTAGATTTTTGCTATTTTTTAAATAAAATATCAAAAGGATTAACAATGCAGATTTATTTTTTTGCAGCCGTATTTGATCATATTTACCAAGGGGGCAAATAAAATTCTGACCAGCACTGTATATTATGTAAATATAATATAATTATTTATAATTTTATTAATTTATTTTATAAGTTATTATTATAGTAACTACATGGACCATGAATAAAGAATGCTTTAAAATAAAGTGTTACCTAATTTTGTTATTTTATTATTATTTAGCTTTAATTTATTTTTATTTCAGTTTAGTAATTATAATACTCCAACTTTAACTTGTTAGGTAGTTGCCAAGGCAACATTTCATTTTTTTTTTAAGTGTTTCTAAGTTTTTTAAGTTTTCATCTAATATTTGTTTTATTTTGTTCTGTTTCAGCTTTATTTCAATGAACAATTTTTTTTTTTAAATTAGTTTTAGTTAACAATAATAACACAGGTTTACTGGGGAGTAAAGCAGGTTCCCTTTCAGTCGGTCAAGTTTGATGTACATCAGACATGGGATTGACCGACAGAATTGGGCATCGCTTTAAGAGACCAATCTACTTCGAGTGTAACAAAACGAGCCAATGCACATTGGCATGCAATAATTGCATCAGCTGCTCTGCCTCGCAGCGTGAGCATATAATGAGCAGAAGGTGCGTCGCATATTTGCTTTTTGCTTCGGAGCCAAGCTGTTGTACTGTTCCTGCTCTGCAATCTTATCTGGGAGTATTTAATGTTCAAAAAAGAAGAAAACGAGTCTGCTTCTTCAGGAGAACGCCTCTTCAAAGCTGGTGTTGCATAACAGCGAAGACCGCGCTGGCCGCGATCTCACAGAGAGCTGACAAAACAGCTATTTTAAGAGCTCTCCAGAACGTTGCGCCTTCAAAGAGTATGCTGATTAAATCATACCCTGTGCGCTCAGCACCAAAAAGAGCAGTTTCCTGAAAGAGCATACACGGTTTGATACTTCGTCTTTTTCAAGATGTCATTCAAACCATGCGTTTCTGGATGAGGTCATTTCCTATCCTCTTTTGACCTCCACGATCACTGGTCCTCTATCGCATTGCAAAAATGCTGAGACTGCGTTCATGGGCGGTTCATATTCATGGTTCATGGTTCATCGGCATGTTGTTCGTGTTACCTTTCTCATAAGGGCTTGAGCGCTCAGCGTGCCATGTGCCACGTTCACAGTCTCACATGCCTGTTAGCTTCTGGATGGGAGTGCTGGTCCTTCTCATGAGGGACCTAGCATTTCATTCAGGGCTCTGGGGGAGGATCAGATGTCGATCGCTGCATTGGAGAGAGGGCTGTTACGCTCTGGAAGTGAAGATGATGCTGAGCTTCCCACTATAATGGTGTGTGCTCATGCTGAATCAGATTCAGACTTGACAGCCATGCTTTCCTAGGCTACTCTGGGGGTGCAGTACGATGCATAATCGCCTTGCCCTGCCCCCGTGCCCTTTTCCCCGGATGTGTGTGAAAAACTTTGGCAGTATGGAAGCATATTGGCGGCAATGTGGCAATCCAAACATGCCTAAATCTGCAGAAAAAGTTTTTCCTCTCTCACTACCCTCAATGACGGGGCGGCTGTGCTACTGCAGACCGCCTCTTCCCTGCATGTGATAGGGAAGGCCAAAACACTCATAATGCACGAGGGTAGTTCTACCAGAAAGACTCGGGAGAATAAATACTGTAACAATTATACATTTATTAACAGCCCAGCAAGCAATATTATGATATAAAGTTCTTTGGAGTAGGCCCCGTCTGTAGCTCGCAATCTGAGGGTCCGGACTCTGCATTTCCTGCCTGAAGACGAAGGCAGGGGCGCAGCCGACCCCCTGTGAGGTATGGGAAGGGACCATCCTGGTGGTGGTGGGGAGGATGGAGGGGAAGGCCTTGGCCAGACGATGTCCACCATGGTGGACCAGAAGCGCCCCCTGGCTAAACCTTGCAGAGGTGCGAGACATCGCCAAAGTTTGCTTTCTCGATGCTCCCATCTCACGAGGTGGCCTTTTTGGCGACAATGTTGGAGACTGTGCCCAGCGGTTCTCCGCAGGTCAGAAGCAGGCTGAGATAACCAAGAGCTTGCCCCGATGTGCTACCAGAGTCACTCGAGGGCTGCTCCTCAGTCTGTTCATCACCATGGGTGTCAGTCCCCTGTGAAAAAACAAACAAACTCTGCCACAGCCAGCTCTACTGTGACGTCAAGCCATTTTCGAATGCGTCTGTCCCCGAGATTGGTTGCAGTGATTGACCTGAAAGACGCGTACTTTCATGTCTCTATTCTCCCGTGGTAGGCCGTTCTGTGCTTTGCGTTCGAGGGTCGAGCATATCAGTACAAAGTCTTCGGGTCAACTGGAAAAAGAGCAAACTCTTGTGCAGAGGATCTCTTTTTCTCGGTATGGACTCGGTCCACCAGACTGACAGAGGAATGTGTCCGGTCCGTGTTGAACTGCTTGGATACACTCAAGAGCAGAATGCAGTTGACAGAAAATCCTTGGGTAAGCATGACCTGATCGTCAGGTTCTTGAGGGATCCGCCTCGCCCCACCTCTGGTGCTGACGGCACTGCATAGACCTCCCTTTGAGCCATTGCAGGCAGCCAAGTTAAAAATACTGTCAATGAAAATAGTTCTCCTGCTTGCTTTTGCCTCCATCAAGAGGGTAGGGAACCTGCATGCATTTTCTGTCGACGAATCATGCCTGGAATGCGGGCTGGCCGACTCTCGTGTCATCTTGAGACCCAGCCTGGATGTGTGCCCAAGGTTCCTACCACTCCCTTCCGGGACCAGGTTGTGAACCTGCAAGTGCTGCCTTCGGAGGAGGCAGACCCAGCCCTGGCTTTTCTCTGTCATTCTCTTTTCTCTGCTCATTATATGCTCGCGCTGCGAGGCAGAGCAGCTGATGCAATCATCGCATTTTTGTGAATTTTTGCATTTGTTTATCACTCATTTTGTTACACTCGAAGTAGATTGGTCTCTTAAAGCGATCCCCAATTTCGCTGGTCAGTCCGACGTACGTCTCCGTTCCCTCCTTCAGGGAAGGAGGGTTACATACGTAACCGAGACGTTATGCAACATACCCGGGTAAGCAGGATGGATGGAAAAGCCAACTCGTTCATCTGAAAATGGCTGGGATTGCCGCAATGCCTGTCTGAAACTGGTCTCTTCAGAAGAAACATGCTCCAGATGCCCTTACAGTCAATCACCATGGGTTACAAACAGGAGAAATCCAGGCTTGTGATGGAGATGAAGGAGTCCACTGATCAGTCAGTGAGGAATGCCAAAGTCCAGATCCACACTGACCGTAAATGGAAAGCCCATGCTGAGGTTGACCAGGCAATAAGCAGGCTGCAGCAAAAAGAGATAATCAGCAGAGTTCAAGCAGGAAGGGCAGGCCTTGGGCGTGGAGACGTCCCAAAGTTCTGGTCAAAGGCCAGCAGGAATGAGAGGAATGAGCTGGTCGTTGCCAAGGTAACAAACATGGAGAATGAGCGTCAAAAGGTCAAGGCTGTAGCTGAGGGATGCCAGGGGAATGGACAACATGTGGTTGCCAGAAACATCAGCTTGGCAGACCAATGGAAGATCCCTCAGGCAAGGCTTCATTTTTTGATTAGGACAACGTGCGACATTCTTCCCTGTCCACAGAACCTGCACTTGTGGCTTAGCAAGGAGGAATGCTGCTCTCTTTGTAACACCCTGGGTGTAAACCTCCACGATATCTTGTCAGTCTGCAAGACGATACTCTCCTAAGGTTGCTACAGATGGCGGCATGACCAGGTCTTGAGAAGGCTGGCAGAGATCCTGGAGGGACAGAGGCAGGAAGCAGGCAGATGGCACTCCACACATTCAAAAAGGTGGAGGGGGTATAAGCACCACTCCGAGAGTACCACTGCAGGACTGCAGTATGAAAGTCGACCTTGGCAGGAAGCTCCTTTTTCCCACCGAGATCACCAACACAAGACTGCGTCCAGATATTGTGATGTGGTCCAGCAGCTCCAAAGCGGTACTCCTTGTTAAGTTAACCATTCCGTGGGAGGCAGGGTTGGAGGCTGCATGGGAGAGGAAGAGGCTAAAAATATGCAGATCTTGCAGGAGTTATGAAATGAAAAAATGAGTCAATACCTTTAATATGAATTATGATTCAGAAAAAAAAACTCCTGTGCTGTCCTCATGACAGCGCTTGACAAAACAACGTGCCTCAGGGCTTTTAGCTCAAAAATGTGCAGATTTGGAGAAATATTGATATATTCTCATAGGTTTACATCATATTTCTATAGACAGGAATAATATTTATTGAGTTTATACCCAAATGCGTCGATGTAATCATTATGAGCGCTGGATACTCTGATGTACTGTGTTTTCAATCCATACCAGCAGCCTGAGGGCGCCCTATGCACAGTATAGTCCATATATGGAATACATGAAGAAGAGCCATAATCATGTGACATTCCAGGAAGCTCCGAACACATACAAAGCTAACAGAGATCGCTGTAACATGCAGATAAAGACGTTTTGAAGACAATAAACATGATTGCAATGATATTTGATTTGCCTGTGTTCTTCGAGCCATGTCAGGTATTTTCATAATAATAGATTATATTTATAATGTAATGCTAATCTATATAGACTGATAGTCTGATTTTTTTATATGAAGCCAAATCAGGTCACAGAATGTTATTTAAAACACTCGACTTGCGTTATAAAGTAAGTTTGGAGCACAAACATGGTTTTAATCTCATAAATTGTCGTGTATTGATTGTGTGCTAAGCTAACATGCTAGCTAGCTCTAGGTGCACCTGCCACCTAGCAGTTATTCTTTTATGATTTTTTTCTAAATAGGAATGCTTACTGAAATGTTTCTTTATTCAAGAAAGGCATTTGATACAGTTTCAAATGTGAAGTGAGAACTTTGATAAAAGAAATTAGGGATTGAAACAGTGTGAATAGCCAGTCGTTATATAATGCAGTAATTATAATGCAGACAAAAGAAATGCATATTTAGAGCCATAACCAGGCTGGAGAGGTGTGAATGTGTCCAGGAGAGACTGAGACTGAATGGGGCTCGTTTGCACCACAAAACAATAGAAACAAAAGACTGAATGGATACTTTAGAAGATGACAATAAACATCAGTTGCATTTTAGAGTCTAATCAAAATAAAGTCATATGACATGATCTTGAAAAACATTTAACTAAATACAGAGTTTTAGACTTATCATCTTCAGATTTTAAATATAACATGGTCAGACATGTGGCTTTAGCTGCAGTGCATTTCTAGATTGATACAATGCCAACTTCAATTTTATTTTCATGAAGATGTTTCATAAAAAGAAATTTCTAATAACTTTACAAAACTTTGAAGCTATTTATAACTATTTTTTTTATTATGAAAATAATTAATTCTACATTAACAATAAACTGCCAGGTGTCAGCTTTTAAATGAGATCATACTTGTGCTTTTAGTACAAAGGGTTCATGAACTGTATCTGTTTCAGTTTGGATATGCCATTTCTGGGGATTTTTCAAAAGTGGCGTTGCAGCTTAACAGGTTAAAGGGACGAAACGTCAATGAGCGGTGGTACCCGGCTGATGACCCTGCAGCCTGCCAATAAGTAGCAGGCACCAATGCCTTGGCAGGTAAAGATCTACCTGAGTAATGTTTGATAGTTGCATATTATAACATAACATAAAGCAATATTTTTTTACTCAAATTTATTTATTTTTATTGTATTCTCTTTATTGTATTGTACATCGTAGATATGCATTCAAAAGGTTTTATATATACAATATCTAATAATATCTATCTATCTATCTATCTATCTATCTATCTATCGATATCTATATATTGTATTTCTATAATAAAATGCATATGTTTCATTGTTCACAGTAATAAAGAACCAATTAATGAAAGATTAAAAAAAAGAGCAAAACCGCCCAGTAGGGGGCAATATGTTCTAAGAATGTAAATTGTGATTCTTTTGAAACAAAAGAAGAAAGAAGCAGTAGAAGTAGTTAATCAACCGAGAGTTCATGGTATATGTGACGTTAAGTAAATCTTGCTTACTGGAAACCCCCCCGGTGTGTTTGTGTCTTCGATGGAGGCATTTTGTGGCGTGGGGACTGTGAATCATTGCAGATGTCACCCTCATGTCTCATCTTTCCTTCAAGGACCACTTTGAACATCTTATTTTTCCACTCACACTTACTCTGTTTAGACCATTTTTTCCACTCAATTTAAGCCAAAAAAATAAAATAAAAATAATAATTATAATAATAATAGCCAGTGGCGTCAGCACCAGGACTCGAACTCAGGTATGTGGTGTGAAAGTCTTACTTTCCACCACTGAGCCACAGAGAGATGTTGAACCCAATAGTCTGACACTCTTTTTAGATTGAATCAAAAGAGTTTATAAAAAAAAAGGAAAAGGGCACTCTTGTAAAGTTTTCTTTCATCGAAGCAGAGACCAGTGAGACAGTTGGGATCGCGTTCAACAGAAGTTATTCTTTATTGAGAGCTCTGCTGTACGCGGCTGTAGAAACTTCCAACATGATCTAATCTAACATAACTTTACATGGTATCTTATAGGCATTTTAGGAGGAGGGACTTTTGGGGGTGGAGACAAATTCAAACAAAGCATGTAAATGAGTATACAGGTTAAGGTAACACCCTAGACGGAGGGTCTAGCCAATCCTAATTCAATCAGCATAAGGCTCCAAGGGCCATTTGGGTCCGAAAGCCATTTGCAGAACAAAAGGTGAGATTCTCAGTGAATCATTCGTGTGCTAATCCCATCAGTTCTGAGTGATACTGGGACTCAAAGAGCCATTAAAGACAATGAGGAGAAAACAGGAAAGGCAACTTTGCTGAGCAGAATCATTATCTTACCCTTAAACACTAAATACAATATTCTTTACCGTGATGTTATGTAAGGAAGCATATTTGAAATAGATTCTTAAATTTGAATCCTTCAGTCCCCTCTTTGAGAGTTCTTAAAAACTCTCACAAAAATACAAATTTAGACACATAAAGTTCATTCTTGTAACTGGTGTAAGTTACAGGCACATATAACTTGCTCTGTGTTGTTCATCTGTAATTGCATGCTGACACAGAAACAAACATGCAATTTAGGGTCCGTGAATTTCTCTGCGTTGTGTATTTTTCATTTTCTCTTGTGATAGTTCGTTCAGCAGTGGGTCTGGTTGTCTTCTTGAGGTTGGGGCTTCATACGCAGATGAGACGGTCGTTGCATATGGATCTCGAAAAAGCCATCAAGTTTTATCTGCACACTGTAAGACAGAAAACAGAAAAAACAGAGAGCAGTATTTCTTCAAAACACTACGGTTGTAGCAGTTTAAACACTATGGTTCTATCGTTTTCAGAGTCTACTGTTGTCGTTTCATTCTTTCCCTATTTCTTAATTTATTTGACACCTATGGACCAGTGAGGTGAGGATGGACTATGGTTGGGAAGGGCCTATAAGGGAATCTTCACCACAGGGTTGGCCCCCGAAAGCCTGTTGCTTCCAGTTCTTCCTGGGCTCCTCACTGTCCGTGTCCTATTCTGTCCCTGTGTTGTGTACACACTGTACAGTGTGTGAGAAAATTGGCACATTTCCATTCTCCAGTGAAACATCAGTCCTAATAAACATCATTAACAGAGGATGGTGTCTGATTGTAGTGTTCTGCAGTAACATTTAAGGCTGTGAGTATACTGAATGTCCCCCAAACAAAGGCTGTGACAGTCAATAAATCTGTCATCTTTGTTGTAAGTTACTGGGGAGATTAAGCAATCACAGCCTAAATGGTTAGCACCGTATCAAGTTGCCCCACGAGTTTAACGAAGAGGGGAGGGTCTGCTTCAGAATATCAAGCAGGCTAAGCAGAAGCTGGTTAACCTTGTTAACTTGTCTTAAGTTATTTTTGTTTTTTCTACATTCTTTTCCAAAATGTCCATGCTTGCCACAGTAAGAACAACTGGCTTCTCTAGGACATTTGCGTTTCTGTTTCTCTGAATTGACCTTAAAGGATGCTGCTGCAATTTTTACCCTTGCCTTGACATCAGAGTCTCTTTCCCAAGTAGCTAACTTGTCCAAGTTGTTTTGCAGGGTTCTACTGGACCATGTTAGTTCTAAGTAAGGCAACGCCTTTTTATGTTCTGACAGAAGACCCTGAAACCATGCGCAAACTAGGGGACCAGTATCACCTAGCACCTTCTCTGAAGTGTCAGCAATTCCGCTGTAAGCGGCAGCAGTCTGACAGAACCTCTCAGTATATTCACTCACAGTTTCTTCTTTCTCTTGTACACAGCTCGACCAATCGATTTTGGGTCCTAAGATATTCTTTAGGATTTTCAAAACACCTTCTCTCAAATCGCCTTTACTGACATGTTGCAGTTCGGAAGTAACAGCAGACTCAAAATTGTTGAATTCAGATTCAGTTAGAATTTGTGACATCAGCTGTGTGACTTCCGGCAACGACATGTCGTAAAGATGCATTTTACTGAACAATGCTCTTCTAAATTCAGAAAAATTTGTGCGTGCTGAGGGTAAACTCTGGGAGAGTCTATCTATATCCTTAGGACCTAAAGATGTTTTGGCAACCGTTTGTATTTGGACAACAGAAGAGTTCGGAGTAACACTTTTAGTTCCCTGAGATCTTCTCCTAGCCCCACAAACCTGCACTGAATCTACAGGCTGATCAGTTACTGATTGGATGGCTACATTTGTTTCAAAGAAAGCTTTTAAGTCAGGATAATTGTTATCAGGCTGACTAACTTCTTCCACATCAGTTTTTTCTGCATCTTTGTTGCGGTTTACTTTCTTAGTCAACAAAGATATTCTAGCACGGAGCTCTTTGATCTGTTTCTCTAGCTCGGAGTTGCGCTTAGACTGTTCTGTAGCTAGGGTTAAACCAAATTCTCTGTGACAACAGATAAAACTTTTCACACTGTTCTTGCGAATACTTTCTCCTAGTACCTTCTTACAATCTTCAATTGACCAAACTTTGCCTGGATCAATGCCAAATTTCTTTGTTAAATTCAATCTGACTTCCTCAGTCACGATTGAGTCCATGTGCTCTGATAACAAAGACTTGAATTCACTATCTGTCCAAAAAGGTGTAATCTGTCTAGTACTTTTCCTAAACATTTTGTGAATTTCTGTTACCACAAACAAACACTAAAAAAACTTCTCTCTACTGTCTTGCAAACAGAGGGTACAATCTTATTAGCACATGAGGCTAAATCTAATTCTAAAGCTAATTCTCTAGCTTACAGATAGGTCTTCTCTAGCAAGAGCATACACACAATATTAACATGTAACTGTTAATCTTCCCTGCCAACAACAGAGGATCAATTTCATCTCTAAAAGAAAACTTTTTAGAGGCTTATCTTTAGTTAACCAAACTCTACAGCTGTTTGTTAACTTCTTCTCTGAACGACGCAGAGGAAAACAATTGTACTGGTCTGCATTGGTTCTTTGAATAGAGTGAAACTCACCGAATCGTTGGTTGTACAGAAAACATTCGTCTGGAACTCAGTCAGCTTTGTTGAGATCTTTGAGCTTGAAGTTTCAAGATTCAGTCTGGGACTCAGTCAGCTTTGTTGAGATCTTTGAGCTTGAAGTTTTCAATCTGGAGGAAGCTGGAAAGCTTGAAGTTTCAAGATTCAGTTCTTTGAGTTTCCTTCTTCTCCATCCGGGTCACAAGGCACCATCTGTTGTAAAGTTTTCTTTCTTCAAAGCAAGAACCAGGAGACGTTGGGATCACGTTCAAACAGAAGTATTCTTTATTGAGCGCGGCTGCGGATTCTTCCAACATAATCTAATCTAACATAACTTTACATGGTATCTTATAGGCATTTTAGGAGGAGGGACTTTTGGGGGTGGAGACAAATTCAAACAAAGCATGTAAATGAGTATACAGGTTAAGGTAACACCCTAGACTGAGGGTCTAGCCAATCCTAATTCAATCAGCATAAGGCTCCAAGGGCCATTTGGGTCCGAAAGCCATTTGCAGAACAAAAGGTGAGATTCTCAGTGAATCATTCGTGTGCTAATCCTATCAGTTCTGAGTGATACTGGGACTCAAAGAGCCATTTCAGAGAAAACAGGAAAGGCAACTTTGCTGAGCAGAATCATTATCTTACCCTAAATACAATATTCTTTACTGTGATGTTATGTAAGGAAGCATATTTGAAACAGATTCTTAAATTTGAATCCTTCAGCACAAAAATCCCTTTCTTCAAGGCAACCACAAAAACAGAAGAATATCCTGACCAAAAAGAATTTAAAAATCCAAAAAGAGAAACAACAATCTCCAAAACAAAAACTCAGGAAAAAAGGTTCCTAAAACAGCAAAAATAAACTCAGGGAAACAATTAAAATGACACAAAAGAAACTTATTGGAGCAAGACCAGACTCTTAGGAACTGGCTTAGGAACATCAATAACCAAGTGAAGATACAGAGAAACAGACCAGCTTAAATACACAGCACAGAACAAGGCACATGTGAAAACAATAGCACTGATTATCAAAGGCACATGGGGGGGACATGCCTGTAGCAGAGGGGCGAAGGATGTTGTGAGCATATTCCACCCACACAATGAAGGAAGACCAAGAGGATGGGTTGTTAGCCACCATACACCTCAGGGTAGTCTCAAGATCTTGGTTAAGCCTCTTCATTTGCCCATTGGACTCCGGGACAAACCTTGAAGATAGACTCACCATAGAACCCAGAGATTGACAAAATGCCTGCCAGAATCAGGAGGAAAATTGGGTCCCTCAGTCAGAGATAATGTCTTGTAGGATGCCGAATACTCGAAAGACATGGTTTATAACCTCTTTTGCAGTGGGTAGTTTAGGCAAGGGAATAAATCGGGCGGCCTTGGAGAATCTATCAGTTATGACTATGATAGTGATGTTGCCCTGTAATAGCGGAAGTCCAGTGATAAAATCCATGGAAAGATGAAACCAAGGTCTATGTGATATGGAAAGAGGTTGCAAAAGCCCCTGGGGTGAATGGTGAGAGACTTTACCTTGGTTGCACGTGGGACAGGCATTTACAAATGATGTGACATCCTCCTTGATAGCTGGCCACCAAAACCGTCTCTGGAGGAACTCAAGCCCTCTCTGGCCCTCCTCTTGGGTCAGGTTCTTGGGCTTGGGATTGTCTTACAGTACTTTCCAGCTCCCACCTGATATGAGCTATAATCTTGGAACTGGGGATAATTGGTGTAATAGAATCTTCTTGAGGAGTGTTTACATATATTTGGAACAATACATCAGGCTTTAGGTTCTTAGAGCCTGGGCGGTAGGATAAGATGAACTGAAATCGGTTGAAGAATAAGGACCAACATTCCAGGCAGGGGCTGAATCACTTAGCTTGCTGAATGTATTCCAGGTTTTTGTGGTCTGCACTTGGAATGGGTGTTTGGCCTCCTCAAGCCAATGCCTTCAAGCGCTAACTTAACTGACAGTAACTCTAGATCCCCCACATGATAATTCCTCTTAGTCGTTGTAAGGTAGTGGGAAAGGAATGCACAAGGGTGCAGCTTGTTGTACTACGTCCGAGGCATCAACCTCAACGATGGGAAGGGAATATCTGGGTTTGGGAGAATAAGAATAGGTGCAGAGGTAAAACATCTTTTCAGTTTGTTCAAAAAACTACTCTGCTTCAGTTCCCCAGCAAAAGCTGTGTTCCCCTTGGTGAGGGCAGATAAAGGAGCCACTACAGTACTAAAGTTCAGGATGAATTTGCGAAAAAATGTGCAAAGCTGAGGAAACGTTGTACTTCCTTTACTGACGAAGGGGAGGGCCAATCCACAACTGCTTGCACCTTTTGAGGGTCCATTTGTATTTTGGGTCACATGAAACTCACATTTCTCAGGTCTGACATAAAGATGGTTGTCAAGAAGGCATTTGAGAACCTTGTTGACGTGTTTCACATGCTCTTGGAGGGAACTCGGGAAAATGAAGATGTCATCCAAGTAGACAAACACAAATTGGTTGAGCATATCTCTGAGAACATTAACCCTCTGGGGTTGACAAACGGGCCGGCGCGTTTTGCTGGATTTTTTTCACATAGCAGCAAAATAGACTTAAAATACTATGTCATTTATGGTCATACAAGACTTAAGAAATATGAAAAAATAAACTGTACAATGTCTACTTTATTATGTGTCCACTTACAATCGAAACAAAACATTGTGCTTTTGTAAAATAAAGAAAATAAACAGGGTATGCTTTCTGCATGAACTTTTTTTCTGGAGCACGTCTCTAAACTTAAACAAAACTCAGTGAATACTAGTCACACAGGCAAGAGCAATTTATCTTTATAATCATTTAAGTGTCTGCTATTAAATTATCTAATTTATGTAATTTATGTAATCTGTATGAAAAGAGAGCGATGTCAGTTGTTCTCATGGCATCTCATTATCTACTAATGTAAACGCCCACGGAGAGCGCACGCTATTTAATGGCAAATGATCTGAGGCAATCCATGCAAACCTGTCAACACCCAAATCAACTCAATAAAACACATCAAGTTTAATCAGATTCATGTACTTTACATCGTTTTGTGACGCTGTGAGGAATAATAATAGCATAATAGTAATAATAATCCTGGAAGAATTTACCTCAGAAGTGCTGGTTTCAGTTTTATTTCGAGGAGCAACAGACCCAGCTGAGGATTGTGAATAGTAAGTTCTTTTTTCTTAAGTGCTTTGTTCTAATCGCAATATAGTGTATGTAAACCGCAAAAAGACTTAAATATGAAACATTAAATATGAATCGCGTGTCTATGTGTGAATGAATGGCACAGATGCCTGCTGTTGTTTACTACAGGCACTTTCAACATGCTATTTTTTACATAAGCAAATTGACATTTATATGCCCTATATAATATATCATAAAAACGATATGTTGCAATCAATCAATCAATCAATCAACATTTATTTGTTAAGCACATTTACAGTTACAGACGAAATATGAATGTTTAGAGAAGATTTCGTTGATTAGTTCTGGATAGATTATAAAGTTTTTACTATAAAATAGACTACCGCCACATCCAGGGCCTGAAGTTAACTTTTTTGACCACCAGCCACTGTGGCAGGTGGATTTAAAAATCCACTCGCCACAGTGACTTTTTACCAGCCAGTTTTTTTTTTTTTTTTGGCCTCATAAAAGGTGAAAAAAAAAAGTACTTGCACAAACATTTGTTCTTTAACTTGTAAGAATACACATTTAAGTGCTGTCAAGTTATTAACGAGATCCTTACAAGTAATAATGACTCTTAGAATACAGATATGTAAACAAATCACACGCGGCTGTGTTGATGGCTGGGCAGCTGTTAGTTACAGCGTTCAGGAACCGTTAAGCAGAACTAAATTAATATTGTTATTACTGGTAAAGTTACCGGGTAGGCATTTTCTCACCGGTTCCCAACTCCCAACATCTGTGCAACTGTCATTGTAATGTAGCTTATGTCAGCGTTGCATTATCTCATCTCATCTCACCAACAGTTTAATACTTAACTCACATATTATTCAAACGTAGTCAGAGAAGGGCCTCATCGTTCTCTCCGATCACATATACGTTCCGAAACACTCAAACTGCGCTGCTTTCACAGATGCTTTTTGTACTCCAGTAATGTGCCGCCACATTTTTAGCTAAAATCCAACGAAATGGCTGACTTCGTTTAAATGTCAAAGAACAACAGTTGCAAAAAACAAACAAACAAAAAAACGCAAAGACCCGGCCCCTTTAGTTACTGTTGCTATGTCCGACAAGCTACACCGCGCTCACGCCAAACCATGATCTCATGCAATGAAAAACACATCGCGCAGCAGAGACACTGACAACACGCTGACAGACAAGACAGTCCAGGTTACTTTTGATATTAAACAAAGTCTCAACGTTAAAATTTGGTCATTTTTAAAGAAATTTAGACAATACCGTTTTTTGGCTCTGTAATGTGTCTTGACAGATCGCTGTGGTGCCTCAGTTAAAGCTGCTCGTGAACCGATCATCTCTTCCTTCTAGTTAATTTATAGCATCAAATAAACATGAATGACCATAAGAAGGAATGTAGTTTTAACTGCGGAAAGATGTCAGTAGGCCTACTTAGTACACTCCGTTTTTTCAAGTTCAAATCATCCAACGTTGAACTCTCCTGACTGCTTTGTCGGACAAAAAAAGGCGGATTCGGCGGATTATGATTGGCCAGATCGCCGTCAATCAAACTCCCCGCGAAGGGTCGATTCTCATTGGCTACCTGCCAATGTGGCAGGTAGATTGACAGTGTTACCCGCCAATTGCAGAATTCACCCGCATTTGGCGTGTGGTCGGGTGTTAATTTCAGGCCCTGGCCACATCAAATAAGCTTCTGTTCGCCAATTTCTGCTCATATGATAAATATATAGCATGTGATTTTTTCTCAAAAATAAAGTAGGTATATTGAATTATCAACTAAGATGTTATTATAGTGTTTGTTCCAATGTATATTCAAACTAATAAATCCTTGAGCAGAAAAAAGGAATCGCTGGTGCAGCACAGATGTTTACTTATTAATTAATTTATTTAAGGTGCATAACAATGACTAACGTTTCGATGTAAAGTTACATCTTCATCAGAGTCCTTCACCTCCTTTTTCTAATGAATCCTTGAATTTGAAATATATATGATAAAATGCATGCTTTTTACAAAGAAAGATTACACTTGAAATATTGTTATAATTGCAATTGTTGTTTATTTACATGTGAATTTTTTTTAATAAAATAGCAAAAAATGTATTTACAAGGTAGATGTAAACAAAATCTCAATAGGCAAAAATAAGCCTTCTCATTAAATTATTTATTATTGTGTTTTATTAGTGACAAATTTGGGTAGTGTCATGCTTGTTGTTCTGTGTTGTTCCTCTGTTGTCACCAGTCACATGTCTGTCTTGTTCAGTTTTCCCGCTTGTCATTATCAGTTCAGTTAAATCACCTGTGTCCTGTTAATTATCATCATCTCTCTCACCTGTTCTGTTCATCAGTGTTAGTATTTAGTTCCCTTCAGTTCAGTTAGTCTTTGTCTGTAATTGTCGTCGTATACTCGTGTTTTGAGTGTTTACCCTGCCTGTCTGTACCTTTGGAAGTATATCTGTGATTAAACTCTTACATTGGAGCCTTCAGCCTTACGTCTTCGTCTGCCTACACTCACAACCTGTGACAGGGAGGGGATAAATATTCCAAAACTTTATGAAAATACAGTATGAGAATTAACTGCACAATTATAAGAAATGTTTACCTTGGATATTATACAAATTGCATGCATACAAAATTTGTGGAAAAAGACAAAAAAATGTCAAGATGTTTTCAACTCTAACTTTGAACCAATTCTGTAGAATGGCCCATATAGCCTATTTGAACAGGATTTGTTTCCTGGTATGACTGTGTACTACAAGTGAAACATTGTAGTTAAACCAATTCATAATCCCCTACTGAATACTGAATACCACACTGAAATTACAGTACAAATTTAGAACTGAAACAAATGTAGGCTTCTATTATTGCAGCAAATTTAAGCAAAGTAGGTAAAAAGTAGCTAAACGTCAACATTGTGTGCCTAGTTTTTCTATAGGCTAATTTAGAAAGGCTATGCATGTCAAGGTTATGTGTCTTATACTTTGTGTTATTTTAATTTGTAAGTAGAACTAGTTCCCTTTCAGTCGCTCACGTTCGACGTAACGTCAACGTGACAACGTAATTGGGATCACTTCAGGGAGCCCTATCAACTTCGAGTGTCTACAGAACGAGCCAATGAACGTTGGCATGCGTGAATCGCGTCACGCGCCCCCGCCCCGCCGCGCGGGTATAAACAGGAAAGCGGGCGCACGCACACATTGTCTTTCACTTCGGAGCCGAGCTTTTGCGAGACTTCTGTCTACAAATAAATCAGCCCTTGAAGACTTCAAAGAGATCTACTCTCTGCCTACAGTGTTGGTGTGACGGCGCGATCAGCGGTCCCCTCGCCTATGCCCCGATCTAGCGTTTATTCTGCCCCGCAGAATAGACCTACTTCGGTGCATGACCAGGGTGATCTGAGGATTACCGTGAGGGCTTCCCCGTCGAGTCAACCTCCGCGGGCCCCTCACGCCTCACAAGCGCTGTTGCCATTGGGGCCCCTTAGTGAACATCTTGGTCCTTCTCCGGAACGACCAACCGTTTCCTTTGGGGCTCCAGCTGATGATCAGATGTCGATCGCAGCATCGGAGGGGGAGCTTCAGTCCTCTGGAGATGACGACTCGGCTGCGTTGCCCCCTTCGGGGCGTGTAGCGTTGTCCGAGACCAATCCAGAATGGGCGGCTATGCTTTCCCGGGCCGCCGAGAAGGTTGGGCTTGCGTGGAACCCTCCACCACGTCCCGAACCTTCTCGGTTGGACGATTGGTTTCTCGGGGCGGGCCGTGCTAGTTCTCAGGGCGCCGCCCTGGTACCTTTCTTTCCGGAGGTGCATGAGGAGCTTTCTAGGACGTGGAAGGCACCGTATAGTGCCCGAAGCCGTTCTAGTGGCTCTTCCCCCCTCGCCACCCTCGACAGCGGGGCAGCTAAGGGGTATGTGGATATCCCCCCAGTGGAGCGGGCAGTCGCGATGCAACTGTGTCCGGCGTCCGCCTCCTCTTGGCGGGGTAATCCACGCCTCCCGTCCAAGGCCTGTAAGTTTTCGTCCGGTCTAACGGCGAAGGCTTACAAGGCATGTGGACAGGCTGCTTCCGCCCTTTATGCCATGGCGCTCTTGCAGGTCCACCAGGCCCAGGCGCTCATGGACATGAACGAGGGTGGTTCTGACCCAGAGCTCCTCCGGGAGCTCCGTGTGGCAACCGACTGATTAGCATAATGATTTTATAGATGTGTTGTATTTTATTTTATTGTATTGTTTTGTATTTCACTCATTTATTTTTTTGCCGTTATTTTTGTCTCTGTCTAGCGCTTTGATCAACTTTGGTTGTTGTAAAGCGCTTTATAAATAAAAATTGATTGATTGATTGATTGAGTTCCACTGTGTGGGGTATATTGGAACAGCAGTTGAACTCCCTCTACACAGGTCTTCTGCCCCAGCAGTTGGGGGTCTGAGAGTCTTGCGTAGGGCGCTGGATGTGGCAGCAACCGTGGCGTTTTCCATGGGATCCCAATTACGTCGTCACGTCGACGTTACATCGAACGTGAGCGACTGAAAGGGAACGTCTCGGTTACTAATGTAACCCTCGTTCCCTGAAGGAGGGAACGGGAGACGTAACGTCCCGTCGCCACCGTTGCTGACCATCGCTGCATGGCCGTCACAAATCTCGGCTCCTCAGCGAAAAACAATGTGTGTGTGCGCCCGCTTCCTGTTTATACCCGCGCGGCGGGATTCATGCACGCCAACGTTCATTGGCTCGTTCTGTAGACACTCGAAGTTGATAGGGCTCCCTGAAGTGATCCCAATTACGTCGTCACGTCGACGTTACGTCTCCCGTTCCCTCCTTCAGGGAACGAGGGTTACATTAGTAACCGAGACGATTTTGGTACTGAAACATAACAGTGAAATAAATTAAACTAAATGATCGTAAAATTAAAACATTGTCAGGACTTGCTACCCAGCAAACATTGGTCCGACGGCAACGTCGTGTCCCTGGCCAAAAATAGTCGCGGTAGGACGGCATAAATCGGTAAAAATATGTAACACAGAACATTTCCTAAAAATGCATTCAGATACATTTGTACATGTCTACAGTTCTCTTGGGTTGCATGTATAATTGTTATTTTGACTTTTAGCTACGTGTAGTTCAGTATATAGTGTATCGGGTGAGAGGACGTCACGTGGCGATGTTTTTTACACGTGCATTTATAGTCCATCATGACCCTCTATGAAATCCTCGTGAAATATGCAAAAGCTGTGCTTAATCCTTGCATGGTTAATACTGCAATAATTAATTTAATTGCCCAAGTAGTTTTTAAGAGGTTGTGAAGACGTCCACTGACGTCCTTTACACGTCTAGTCAAGGCTGTGAATAGACGACCACAGACGTCTTTTACACGTCTAGTCAAGCAAGACAGAAAAAAAAACAGGAATTATCTTTATGAAATACACGATTTGTATACAAAGTAAATATATTTACTTTATCTTGTTTAAATAAATTATAATCACAAAGTGCCCAGTGTGGTTAAGTGATTGCAAAGCCACTGCATTTTAGTCGTTTTAAGTGGATGTCCAGTAGGTGACGTCCTTTACACGTGCATTTATAGTCCATCATGACCCTCTATGAAATCCTTATGAAATATGCAAAAGCAATTATGCTTACACCTTGGTTGATACTGCAATAATTAATTTAAGTGCCCCAAGTAGTTTTTAAGAGGTTCTGAAAAGACGTACACTGACATGCTTTACACGTCAAAACTGTGCCACCGAGATGTTGTAGCAAATCTCGCGATATAGCGATAACGCAGCCATTTTCCCATTTTTCTACAACTATGAGGCGAGCAGGATTTTAGGGTGCATTGTTGTGTTGCCGAATTACTAAAAATCTGCTGTTGGGTAAGTACATTTTGTATTATAAATGTGACATTAGACATTTTTGTTATTACATTTTGTTATAGGTCGCGCTGGCGGAATGAAACTGCGCTAGCAGCTATTCGTTTGTGCTTCATGGACCGTTTATTAGTTCGGACCATTTCGGATATTTCATAAGTCAGGAGGTGTTTTGCATAAATGTTAACATATCCCAAAACATTTCTGTGATATACTGTGGTTTACTGTGTTTATATCTTACACTACCTCACCTGCACAAATAGTTAATCTTATGGTAATGCACAATGAAAATAGGCAAGTATCAGGAAGGAGACTACCTGATTCCTCACCTATGGCCTCAGCTTTAAATAAGTAAGTAATGCTTTATGGCCGCGCCTTTTTGCATAATGAATATAAATCCTGTCTGTATGCAAAGAATGAATCTTCTGTTTTTAATAATATTTGGAATGTATTGTGAGTGTATTATTGTCACTTGGAGGGTAGTTTATGTGCTCTCTATATTAAGGCAATTAATGGCTCAGGTTTGCTCTGTTACAAAGTTGCTCTCTAACCATACTCTAAGATTACCAATTTTGTAATCACTTCAGTGAAATTTTTAAAACGTGATTTTGTTTGTTGTTCTTGACGAAATTACATTAAGTTGCAATTTTTCTTTCAGGGTCACATAACGAACAGCCATCTGTCAGACGTAGAATTCAGGAATCCTTCTCCAGGCCATCTGGCAGAACCAAAGAGACATTGCATTTGTTTCTTGTTTAATGTCCTTCACAAAGGTTTGTGTGTGGGTTTTTTTTTTTTTTTACCATATAGTTATGGTGTTTATTGATTAAGGTGTCCTTTCTTACCTTAAATATTTTTCACCCATTTGTTTTTAATGTCTATTGTCTCCAGTTCCAAATTCTGCATTATCATCCCAGTCCCAGAGGACACCCCATTGTATGTGAGAACTTTGTCGCATCTTATTTTATACACAATTTACCTTAAATACAAACATACATTTTTCTAAATAATTGTTCATACAGTTACAAATATAGAGCCTATAATGTCTGTCATTGCTCAAGAAAAAGCTAAAGTACAGCCAGCTAATTTTATAGTGACTAATGCAGTATTACACTGTGAAGTGTAAATTTGAACATCAGTTTTATCACTTCACAATTTAAAATATGTAGACCAGGTGTAGCCAACCCTGGTCCTCGAGAGCCACTGCCCTGCTTGTTTTCCAACTATTCCTGCCCTTCCAGCTTCTGACTGACAACACACCTGATCCATTATTAGTCAGCAGGAAGTAGGGCAGGGATAGTTTGGAAACAAGCAGGAGAGTGGCCCTCGAGGACCAGGGCTGGCTACTTTGGATTTAGTCATTGTGAATGATTATTATATGGCTACAATAGTTGACTATGTCCAATTGGATTACAAGAAGTCTAAATCTTTGCTACATCCACAAAGTAGTTAAAATAAAACAGTATTGTTTACTGTTTTTATTTAACTACCCTCTTATTTTAAGTTTGTGTGTGTTTTGTTTTCATTAACAGAATTTCCTAATGTTGTCTTGCCTCTTGACCGCTGCATTCGGGAGAGAGCACAGAAGTGAGGGTATGTATGTTAATGGTCTTTTCCAGCCATGGGGTTGTCCTATCCAAAATTGAATTTACATTTTACAAATCTTTACATTTTGAAATTGCTGGCACCAGACCCTCAAGGAGCGCTTAAAGTGAAAGTGAAAGTAAGAAATATTATATATTTTTAATTATTGTGAACAGCGTGTTCCCTTTCAGTCGCTCACGTTCAACGTAACGTCAACGTGACGACGTAATTGGGATCACTTCAGGGAGCCCTATCAACTTCGAGTGTCTACAGAACGAGCCAATGAACGTTGGCGTGCGTGAATCGCGTCACGCGCCCCCGCGTGGGTATAAACAGGAAGCGGGCGCACGCACACATTGTCTTTCACTTCGGAGCCGAGCTTTTGCGAGACTTCTGTCTACAAAGAAATCAGCCCTTGAAGACTTCAAAGAGATCTACTCTCTGCCTACAGTGTTGGTGTGACGGCGCGATCAGCGGTGGCCGCGAGCATTGCAGCTCACAACTGCTGTTTTCACAGCACTATTGTTCTGTGTCTGTGTGTGTGTGTGTCGGTTCGGTGGGCGTCCCTGCATTCCGCCGCACTGTCCCACCCGGGGTACGTCTGTGGTGCCGTTGGTCCCGCTTGCTCGGTCTCTGGGAGCCTGGTTAACGCTTCCCAGCCCGTCTCGCTGGCTCATCCGTACCATTAGACTCAGCTATGCGATTCAGTTCGCCCGGCGTCCCCCTGCTTTCAAGGGCATTCTGTTCACCCGTGTTCTAGTGGACAATGCCCCTGTGCTCAGGGCAGAGATCGCAGTCCTACTGGCGAAGGACGCGATCGAGCCGGTCCCTCCAGCCGATATGAAGACTGGCTTCTACAGCCCGTACTTCATTGTACCCAAGAAAGGTGGTGGGTTACGACCAATCTTGGACCTGCGCGTCCTGAACTGGTCCCTTCACAGGCTACCATTCAAGATGCTTACGCAGAAACGCATTTTCAAATGCATCCGTCCCCAAGATTGGTTTGCAGCGATCGACCTGAAGGACGCGTACTTTCATGTCTCGATTCTCCCTCGACACAGACCGTTTCTTCACTTTGCGTTCGAGGGGCGGGCATATCAGTACAAGGTCTTACCCTTCGGGCTGGCCCTGTCGCCCCGCGTCTTCACGAAAGTCGCAGATGCGGCCATTGCTCCCATGTGCGAGCGTGGGGTTCGCATCCTCAACTACCTCGACGACTGGCTTATTCTGGCCCAGTCGAGAGATCAGTTGTGCGAACACAGGGACATGGTGCTCAGTCACCTCAGCCACCTAGGGCTTCGGGTCAACTGGGAAAAGAGCAAACTCATTCCCGGGCAGAGGATCTCTTTTCTCGGTATGGAGTTGGACTCGATCAACATGACAGCGTGCCTCACCGAGGCCGTGTCCAGTCAGTGTTGACCTGTGTGAGCACGCTCAGACGCAGAACAGCGGCACCACTGAAACTTTTTCAGAGGCTCCTGGGGCATATGGCATCTGCAGCCGTGGTTACGCCGCTCGGATTGCTTCATATGAGGCCGCTCCAACACTGGCTCCACGATCGAGTCCCGAGATGGGCGTGGCAGACCGGCTCGTGCCGGGTCCAAGTGACTCCGCACTGTCGCCAAACTCTCAGCTTGTGGTCGGACCCTTCGTTCCTGCGGGCAGGTGTTCCCCTGGAACAAGTGTCCAGGCACTCTGTGTTCTCCACGGATGCCTCTGCCACCGGCTGGGGGGCCACGTACAACGGGCATGCAGCTTCAGGTCTGTGGACGGGGCCTCAACTGCATTGGCACATCAACTGCATCGAGTTGTTAGCAGTACGTCTTGCACTGAGCCGCTTCAAAACGCTGCTACTAGGCAAGCACGTACTGGTCCGTACGGACAGCACTGCGACCGTTGCGTACATCAACCGCCAAGGTGGTCTACGCTCCCGCCGCATGTCACAACTCGCCCGCCATCTCCTCCTCTGGAGTCAGAAGCATCTGAGGTCGCTTCGTGCCGTTTACATTCCGGGCCTGCTCAACCGTGCAGCCGACGAGCTCTCACGGCAGCAGGTGCTACCGGGAGAATGGCGACTCCATCCCCAGGTGGTCCAGCTGATTTTCAGGCGCTTCGGGACCGCACAGGTAGATCTGTTTGCCACCCCGGACACGTCTCACTGCCAGTTGTTCTATTCCCTGACCGAGGGGACCCTCGGCACGGATGCTCTGGCACACAGCTGGCTCCAGGGCCTTCGCAAGTATGCGTTTCCCCCAGTGAGCCTTCTTGCACAGACCTTGTGCAAAGTCAGGGAGGACGAGGAGCAGGTCTTGTTAGTTGCGCCATATTGGCCCAACCGGACCTGGTTCCCGGAACTAGTGCTCCTCGCGACAGCCCCTCCCTGGCCCATCCCTCTGAGAGAGGACCTGCTCTCTCAGAGACGGGGCACTCTATGGCACCCGCGTCCAGACCTCTGGAAACTCCATGTCTGGTCCCTGGACGGGACGCGGAGGTTCTAGGTGACCTACCCCCTGCGGTAGTTGATACCATCACTTCCGCTAGAGCCCCCTCTACGAGGCGCCTCTATGCGTTGAAGTGGAACCTGTTCGTTGACTGGTGCTCCTCTCACAAGGAGAACCCCCAATCTTGCTCGATCAGAGCCGTGCTTTCCTTCCTGCAAGAAGGGCTGGAGCGAAGGCTGTCTCCCTCCACCCTTAAAGTGTATGTTGCCGCTATTGCCGCACATCACGATGCTGTTGATGGTAAGTCTTTGGGAAGGCACGACCTGATTGTCAGGTTCCTGAGGGGAGCGAGGAGACTGAATCCTCCTCGCCCACTCTCTATACCCTCTTGGGATTTGTCTCTGGTCCTTTCGGCACTTCAGAGACCACCCTTTGAGCCTCTGCAATCAGCTGAGTTAAAAATCTTGTCCTGTAAGACAGTTCCCCTGGTTGCATTGGCCTCTATCAAGAGGGTAGGGGACCTGCATGCATTTTCGGTCGACGAATCGTGCCTAGAATTCGGCCCGGATAACTCTCACGTGATCCTGAGACCCCGGCCCGGATACGTGCCCAAGGTTCCTACCACTCCCTTCCGGGACCAGGTAGTGAACCTGCAAGCGCTGCCTTCGGAGGAGGCAGACCCAGCCCTGGCTTTTCTCTGTCCCGTTCGCGCTCTGCGTCTGTACGTGGACTGAACGCAAAGCCTCAGGACCTCAGATCAGCCCTTCGTCTGTTACGGAGGCCAGCAGAAGGGGAAGGCTGTCTCCAAGCAGAGGATGGCCCACTGGATAGTAGATGCCATCGCCTTGGCTTACGAAGCCCAAGGCGTGCCCTGCCCGCCCGGGTTGAAAGCCCATTCCACTAGGGGTGTCGCTTCTTCCTGGGCGCTGGCACACGGCGCCTCGCTGTCAGACATCTGTAGAGCTGCGGGCTGGGCGACACCTAACACGTTCGCTAGGTTTTATAGCCTACGTGTTGAGCCGGTTTCTTCCTGTGTGCTCGCTTCATCTAGCCGGTAACACCGAAGTTCCCGCTCTAGTGTCGGCTTGCTGCGCCACTCCCTTCCTAGGAATGGATACGTGCGCTTTTTTGCTCCAGTCGAGTTCCCCAATTGGCGAACCCTGTGAGTTCCTCCGCACCCCTTCGGCAGTCGGACGTTGCGGAGCGTCCGACGCCAGGCCTAGTGCTCGTATGCTTGTGTAACTTGTGCTAGGCTGGTTCCATATGTGGTGATCCCTGCGGCGATCCCATATGTGTATTCTTCCACGACCAGCTCCCTGCGGACGTCCCGTCGCCACCGTTGCTGACCATCGCTGCATGGCCGTCACAAATCTCGGCTCCTCAGCGGAAAACAATGTGTTCGTGCGCCCGCTTCCTGTTTATACCCGCGCGGCGGGGCGGGGGCGCGTGACGAGATTCACGCACGCCAACGTACATTGGCTCGTTCTGTAGACACTCGAAGTTGATAGGGCTCCCTGAAGTGATCCCAATTACGTCGTCACGTCGACGTTACGTCTCCCGTTCCCTCCTTCAGGGAACGAGGGTTACATCAGTAACCGGGACGAATTTTTTTGTTTTGTAAGATAAAATCAGAGATTGATTTGGTAAATATGGATGATGCTCAAAGACTGAGATGGCTGTTCACATATGAAACATATAAATTAGCCAATTATCTTGAGAAAGCCTGGGAGAAGAGGAAAAAAGCTCTTTATCGAGATGATCTGTAGACGAGGATTTGTTTGTATATGCTGTGTGTGTGTGTATATGTGTATGTATATATTTGTATTCATGTATTTCTCCGAATGATTTGTATATGCGACCGGAAGATGTTTGCTAAATAAGTTTGTGGTGTCTTGTAATCCCATGTGGGATGGGCCAAATGTTTGGCATGACACAGAAATAAAATTTAACTAACTATATATGGTGTGTTTAAAACACTGGCTTATTTGGAGTTTGTTGTCAACCTTTGTTAGAAGTACAAGTATTTAACCAAGTATTGAATGATTATTGATACCATTGTTTTCGCTCGTTGTCAATTCAGTCTCCCCTGAATTGACCTTTACTTGGAATTTCTTTTTTTTTTTTTTGAGGTGAAGTAATCCTGTGTAATTTCTTTCACAGACTCATGTCAAATGCCTTAATGGCGATTTTCAATATGAGGAGTGGTGGCCAAATTGAAAAGAAGTCATTCAACGCTACACGAACGCTTTGTACGATGTAATTCAAGGTAATTTTGGCCTTATGACATTAAAAAAAAAAACTCTTGTTCCTTGTCTAATATTAATGTAATTTTTATTGTTAACTTTTATCTATTCAGGGGACATTCTTTAAAAGACCACCTGTCTTTATCAGAAATGTCCTTTTCACTTTTACAGTTACACACCTAGTGAATGGGTCTTTCTTAAGGGCTCAGTATTGAAGAGGGCAAATGCTGTTTTTTTTTTTTTTTTTTTTTCACTATTCGAACACATTTAATGCAGAACATCTTTTATTGGCATAAGATTATTATGCAGTAAAATAACATGGTTATTTCCCGACATTTAAAAAAAAAAAAAAAAGTACGTCATTTACCTTTTTTTTTTTTTTTAAACCATATTCTCTTTCCTCAGATGCTGTGATGAGGTGGAGCCCAAATGCTACAGACTCAGACATTGATGCAGCAGCGGAGGAACACCTGAAGAACGCTCCAGGAAGAGCTGGGGGTGGTGGATTTAAAAAATGAGCCATAAACAAAACAAAAACCATAAAGCCATAAACAGACTTCATAGACTCTAAAAACTTTTATTTATGGCTGTTTAACAGTAATGCAAGACTGTTAGTAACTGAAACTTAGTACTGCCACAGCTCTGACTTCTATTCATCAATGATGGCATATTATAGAAAGACTCTAAACATAGAATGTGTTGACTGTTCCTGTACTTTTGTTATATTCTGGTTTGATTAATGTCTGCTTAACCTTAATGTGAAACTGTTAGAGAAAATGCCATTACCACAGAATTTACCACATTGTACTATTTCTATTATCTTTTTTGAATAGTAGCTGTTTAACAACTGGAAGACATTTCAAATGTAATATTCACAATAAAATGTTGTGATAAATTATAGCACTCTTTTTTGCTTTTGTCCACAAATAATGTGTTGATGTACACGTGATTAAACGGTTTTATAGACGTTCAGGTCTGACTGGACCGATTTTGGACCTTTTTAGAACTTTTGTCAAGTTCAGATGTGTAAAAATAGCCTAAATGATTGCCTTTCACGATGTTACACAATATGGGTGTGATTATTTTATATGCAGGATTATATATACACATACATTTGGCAGCAACACATCTTATAAACATCCAGAAGAACTAAAAAAAATAAACCCATTTAAACGTCCAGGGCAGAAAAGACGTGGAATTCACGGCCAGACGACGTCAAAGACGTCGGTTCAATTTTCATTTTGGAACTATTTTTCAACCATGACGGGACGTGACGGACGTCTTTTCAATGGTCATTAAACGTCCAAATGTTTGCTGGGTAATCGATGTTAGTCGGCAGCATTTTTGTTTAGTATTAATTAATATTTAAATAAGCGTAGGCTACAGTAGGTTGTTATGATTAGCATAATTTTCTTTAATAAATAATGAAAACATTGAAATAGAAAAATGTCACATCAATGAGGCTTTACGTAAGCATAAGACGTCAAGCTCATGCTCATTAAACAAAATTCAGGCGATAGCTGTATGGTCAATGCTTCAACTTGTGTGTCACGGTGGTTCAAGCGCTCTGAGTTCGAATCTCAACTCTACTATCCTCTTTGTTTATAGTTTAATAGGATATTTGTCAAAAATAAAAACTTCTGAAATGTTCATTTATTGATTCGAAACACTTTTCGGAGCTTTGTTATAGGCCGGGAGCCAGATCCACTCCTCAGGATGTTTTTTTCTACCTTTTTTTCACTATTATTTCCTATTATCTTATACCTTGGGCCATCACAAGTTGATAACTAGGCCCCGTTTGGTCTCAGGGGCCAAAAAACACCCTTTTTGGGAAAAGCTTTACTGCAGCTACATAAATGGCCATATAACCCTAAAATTTTGCATGGTGTATCCTGACACATAGGGGAAACTAGCAGAAAAAGATTCTGGGGATTGCTGCCTTTTTGCTGTCAAATATCACCCTCAACATACCCCAAAAGACAAAAAATGTTTTGTCCGCCTGACAAATTGTCATCAAAAGTGATCATTTTCAAGCATTTTATTATATATATATATCACTGCCTCAAATGTACATGAAAAACTTTCCAAGTTTATAAGCTTCAATTTAAGTCCAAGATGACCTTTCTATCTAGAGGATTATAGCTGGTATAACCAAAGTTCTCCACTGTACCTCAAATCGGAGAAAACAGAACTGTCAAGCATTACCATTCCATATGGGTTCCATAAGTCCACAAAGTCCTCGCAACACAAGGAATAAAGATGACTCTAGTGTGCAGTCTGTTATCAAAAAACGAACTTTCAATAGAGTAAACGTTAGTAACCTTCTGTACAGGTAAACATTCTTTACAGCCAAATGGCGAAACTACAATACAGCTCAAACATAAAATAGAAAACAGTTATTTGGTTCTTAGATCTTTTTGCTGCTTATCCATGCTGTACTTCGACTACTGGTCATGTTAGTGTATTGTATTAGTGTAGAATATAAACTCTCAATCATCATTTTCCTCTTCCTCATCTTCATCTATATTCGTATGGATTTCATCAGTAAAATCATCTTCATCTGTTTCATCCTCTCCATGATGGTGACCTCAAATGAAAACATTTTCAATAAGACATCAACATCTAAACCTCTGTTAATTCTCAATAAAAAATTCTGTAGACGTGTGACAGTGTAATGATGTAATCCTGGAGGCAAGTTGAAGTGAACCCAAAAGCAACTTTAATTAACAAAACAAACATTAAACAAAGGCTGGAAACTGGAAACAAAGACAAAGACAAGAACCTGGAAAAACATGCAATACTAGACAAAGACACAGGGCAAACATGAGGGCTTAACCCTCTGGGGTCTGGGCTGTTTTTGGGGCCCTTGAGATGTTCTGACATGCCCTGACATTTGTGCTTTTTTCAGTTGCTTATAAACATATTAATGGCAAAGGTGTAAATTCACTCTATAAAGCACAAACAGGGCTACCATAATATGTGAGCCACGTGTATGTACATGTTTTCATTTTTGAGAGAATAATGTTTATGCATGGTTATTGAAAAAACTAAAAACTAAAATTTCTGAAATAAGGCCACAAAACACATAGTAAATATGTGTCAATAAGACTTTTGACTAATGGATGTCCTCGCCTAGAGTTTTTTCTTCAAAATTATGTGAAAATAGTCTTGCTTTATCGTTCACATAAAACCATACATTGATTTAAATTGATGTAAAACAGGTTTTGCTTGGAAAGCCAATATGCGAGGGGGCGTGAACGAGGAGTGGTTTACACCTTAGAATACAATGTCCCACCCACTCTGCATAATGAGCCATGCATTCAGGTGTGAAACTGACTGAGCCACAATGCAAGGACAAAAGATATATTTAGAAGACTTATATTGACCATTTAAGATTTTGCTTACATCTATCTTGTAAATATGTTTTGCTATTTTATTAAAATGGTTACAATTACAACAATAATTACAATTTCAACAATATTTCAAGTGTACTCTTTCTTTGTAAAAAATAATGATTATAGGCCTACATTTTATCTATGTATTCATTAGTTTGAATATAGTCAACATTGGAACAGCTAACATCTTAGTTGATGACTTTAATTTTGACTTTAGGAATTGCTAAACAAAAGCTTATTTGACGTGGCAGTATATTCTACAGTAAAAACTGTACCCAAATCTAGTCAACAAGATGTTGTCTTTCATATTTCGCCTGACTGTAACGTTGTTTTCATGAAATATTAGGGTTAATTGTTAATTTGCAGTTTAATACGTTGCTTATACAAATAGCCTACATTTTATTTCAACATATTTCAGTCGATTTTTACTCATCTCAGTATAGCAATACAGTTTGCTAAAACATCATCATTCATTCACACACGCGATTTAAATTTAATTTCTGGCAAAGATGAAGTTGACGATAGGCTATTGACTCGCGATCTTCGCAGTAGGCTAGTGAACGCAACGGAGAAATGCACATTTATTAGGCTACATAGTTTTTTGTTTTGGATGGTTTTGTTTAGAACCAGCTTTCTGTAAATATATTTCACATTTTTTAGACATGTGAGGCGAGTAGGCTACGGTCTGGTTCATGATGATCTCCAGTTCAAGCACCTTATGTTGTGATTGCTAGCCTATATTTACTTTAAATCCAGGAAATTTGTTAATGAAAAAATTATTAAAATTAAGATACAATTGATACAAAACGAAATTCGTTTTAAAGAAAGGATTTGTACTTTCTGTTTTTTGGTCTCTGTGAAAGTTTGAAAGTCTTTTAGTGCTTTTTTTAGAGCGCTCGCGTCCATAATGGAGAACTGTCACGTAATATTGTTTTTTCCTCATAAATGCTAACACGAAAAATAAAAGACAAAAGACTTTTAAGTAAAACTTACTCCGAAATTGTGTCCTCGGCGGAATTCGCTCTTCAAAATGCTGCCGTTCGTCGTCTGAGGCATTGATCGGGGGGCGTATGTGATGCATACTAGATCACCTAACTATTTACATGTGAATCGCGCCGGGGGGCGGGGCGGCCTCAGCTCATTTAGAGATAATGAGGCAGAAGGAAAAACGGTACCTCTCCTTGCTTTCAAACGGATTACATGAGTTGAAAACATTTGTTTTTTATATAAATTACTATTTAATTACTAAATTACTAAATTATTTAAAAGAAGAGATTTCAAGCTTCATAGAGACATATCTCACGTGCCTGTGTGAGAAGTATTCGCTGAGTTATGATTCATTTTCGGACGCGTTTCAGAATGGACTACACTGGCAGAGAGAAGGCAGAACTCGCCTCGTGTTTATTTTTCTTTATTTGGCAAAAAGCACAACAGTTTGTTTTTATTGTGAGTATACACAAAAACAATACACATTTAACAGGATCGATTGATGTATAACACAAGCATATAAAATAAAAATTAATATTAGAATTTTGATTACTTTTTGCACTGATAAGGAAAAAAGCGATCAGATCACGCCGGCGTGATTGCCGACCTCTAAGGGTTAAATACACAAGACTAATGGCAAGACAAGGGACACCTGTGAATAATAATCAGATGATTAACCAATGACAAGACACATGGCAGGATCACATGACAAACAGGGAATCACATGACAAGACAAGAACCAGGAACAAGAAACAAAACCCAGAACATGACAGACAGAAAATAAAGTCAGTCTGGTTAGTAATATAGTAATATTTATATTCTACACTAATACAATACACTAACATGACCAGTCGTCGAAGTACAGCATGGATAAGCAGCAAAAAGATCTAAGAACCAAATAAATGTTTTCTATTTTACATTTGAGCTGTATTTTAGTTCCCTTATCGGTCGTTCACTCTCTACGTACGTCGTGACCGACTGATATGAATCTTGCTAGAGAGGCCAATCTACTTCAAGTGAAACTAAAACGAGCTAATACACATTGGCATGCAATCATTTGCATTAGCTGTTCAGCCCCGCAGGGCGGGTATATAATGAGTAGCGGGTGCGATTGCATTTCAGCTTTTTGCTTCGGAGCCAAGCACTTCGATGTGTTCTACATATCTTCAAGGAGATTGTGAAACTGAGCGAGCTTCTTCTTCGGACCTCTCCACACTGGTGCGGGTGACACAGCACAGCAGCGCGAGCGGTCTTTTTTCTCTCTCTTTCTTTTATTTTTGTTTTTGTTTTGACTTGAGCAAACAAAAGCTGTTCTCACAGCTGGTAAGGTGCGCTTGAGAGCACTCAAAGGCCGTTTTCACGGCTGGTAAGACCAGCGAGGAGAGAGAGCGCACAGACAGTTGCACATTCCTGTCTGTGTTCGCAGTGACCGCTGCCCTACGTGCTTCAGCACTAATGAGAGCAGTCCCTAAAAGAGCTTACACAGATAGAACTCGTCTTCATAAAGATGACATTCTATCTGTGTGTTTCTGTGAATGCAGTTGTTACCTGGGATCGCGGGATTGCACCTTTTACTGTCAGAAACCGTTCCGATGGCTCCTCCTCCCTCACAACTTTTGATTGCGCGGCGGCTAAGGGATACACGCGTATCCCGCCAGTGGAGCGGGCCGTTGCTATGCAGCTGTGCCCTAACTCCACTTGGCGCGGAGAACCGTGTCTCCATTCCCGGGCCTGTAAGTACTCGTCAGACCTAACCGGCAAGGCTTACGTATGGGGAAGCCTCTGCCGTGCACAACATTTGCGTTCGAGGGTCGAGCATATCAGAACAAGGTCCTGCCCTTCGGGTTGTCCCTGTCTCCCTGTGTCTTCACGAAAGTCACGGAGGGGGCCCTTGTTCCCATGAGAGAACAGGGCATGCGAATACTCAACTTTTTCGACGACTGGCTCATATTAGCACACTCTCGAGATCAGTTATGCGAACACAGGGACCTCGCGCTCAGGCACCTCAGCCAGTTGGGTCTTCCGGTCAACTGGGAGAAGAGCAAACTCGCCCCCATGCAGAGGATCTCTTTTCTCGGTATGGAGTTGGATTCGGTCGCACAGACAGCGCGCCTCACAGAGCAACGCGCTCAGTCGGTGCTGAACTGCTTGAACACCTTCAAAGGCAGGACGGCGGTCCCACTGAAATTCTTTCAGAGGCTCCTGGGGCATATGGCAGCGGCAGCAACGGTAACTCCGCTTGGACTGCTCCATATGAGACCGCTTCAGCACTGGCTTCATGGCCGAGTCCATCACGTCATCACGGCACTCACCGGGTGACAATCACAACGGCGTGCCGCCAGACCTTCAGCCCATGGTCAGACCCCTCGTTCCTGCGGGCAGGAGTCCCCTTGGAACAGGTGTCCAGGCATGCTGTGGTGTTCACAGACACCTCTGCCACCGGCTGGGGTGCCACGTACAACGGGCATGCAGTGTCAGGGGTGTGGACGGGCCCTCAACTGCATTGGCACATCAACTGCCTCGAGTTGCTAGCAGTACGTCTTGCTCTGAGCCGCTTAAAGAGGCCGCTACAGGGCAGAGACATGCTGGTCCGTACGGACAACACTGCAACCATTGCGTACATCAACCAACAAGGTGGTCTACGCTCCCGTCGCATGTCGCAACTCGCCCGCCATCTTCTCCTCTGGAGTCAGAAGCATCTGAGGTCATTTCGAGCCATGTATGTCCCCGGTGTGCTCAACCGTGTGGCCGACGAGCTATCGTGAGCTGTGCTCCCGGGAGAATGGCGGCTCCACCCCCAGGCAGTTCAGCTGATCTGGAGAGAGTTCGGGGAGGCTCAGGTAGACCTGTTTGCCTCCTCAGAGACCTCCCACTGCCAGCTGTTTTACTCCCTGACTGAGGGAACACTCGGCACGGATGCACTGGCACACATCTGGCCCCGGGGCCTCCGCAAATATGCGTTCCCCCCAGTGAGCCTACTTGCACAGACCCTGTGCAAAGTCAAGGAGGACGAGGAGCAGGTCCTTCTGGTGGCCCCCTATTGGCCCACCCAGACCTGGTTCCCAGAACTCATGCTCCTTGTGACAGTCCCTCCCTGGCCCATTCCTCTGAGGAAGGACCTTCTGACTCAGAGACGGGGCACCCTATGGCACCCGCGTCCGGACCTCTGGAAACTCCATCTCTGGTTCTAGGTGACTTACCCCCAGAGGTACTTAACACCATCACTTCTGCACGGGCGCCGTCCACGAGACGTGTGCCTTGAAGTGGAACCTGTTCGTCGAGTGGTTTTCTTCTCGCCGAGAGGACCCCCGAAGATGTTCGATAGGGTCCGTGCTTTCCTTCTTGCAGCAAGGGTTGGAGCGAAGGCTGTCTCCCTCCACCCTCAAAGTACATGCTGCCGCTATGTCAGATTATCATGACCACATAGATGGCAAATCAGTTGGAAAGCACGACCTGGTCGTCAGTTTCCTTATGGGGGCGAGACGGTTAAACCCTCCTCCTCCCCCCTCCATACACTCTTGGGACCTTTCCCTGGTGCTTCAAGCTCTTCAGGATGCTCCCTTTGAGCCTTTGCAGTCAGCAGACTTAAAGCTTCTCTCTTCGAAGACTTTGCTGCTGATTGCACTGGCCTTTATCAAGAGGGTAGGGGGCCTGCAAGCATTTTCGGTCGACGAATCGTGCCTAGAGTTCGGGCCGGGTGACAACCATGTTGTACTGAGAACCCGGCCTGGCTATGTGCCCAAGGTTCCTACCACTCCCTTCAGAGATCAGGTGTTAGGCTGGGTTCCATATGTGTGACCCTACGGGGATTCCATATGTGTATACTTCCACGGCTGCTCCTAATCGAAGCCCCGTGTCTTTCCCTTGGGCTAAGTTACCCAATATTCATATGCAGTACAACCTTCGGGCTAGTCCATATGTTTTTTTCCACATAACTCCCTCGAAGAAAGTGGCTTCCGCAGCGTTCCCCTTCCAAAGAAAGGGCACGCTTTCCCAGTGTTATGCAATAATCTCACTGTATGGGTTATCACGGAACAACAGTGACAGATACGCTCTGTGTAAGCCCTTTCCTATCGTCTGTGGGGGCCTGTGTATGGCTGTGAATAACAGATGGGCAACAAACTTTACGCTGAGGGAAACCGACTGCTCAAAACATTATGAAATCATGGTGGTTTCCTTTCGACCACATTATCTCCCTCGAGAATTTACTCAAATAACAGTGATACTGGTGTACGTCCCGGGACCTGATTTTATATTAGCTGCTGAATGCATTGCAGACATTTTTAATAATATTGTAAACAGAGTTGGAGATCAGCCGGTGTTTTTGCTCAGAGATTTCAATCGATGTGACATTGCTACACACCTGCCGCATCTGGAGCAATATGTCACGTGTGTTACTAGGCTGGAAAAAACATTGGACTTGTGCTATGGAAATATACCAAGCGCTTACATCTCCAAGGCACGCCCGCCTCTTGGTCGTTCCGATCATAATGCTGCTCTGCTTCTACCTCGATATAAGCAAAAATTAAAAACTGAGAAAGTGCAAACTAGGACTGTCCAGGTATGGGACTTTGAATCCACTGAAAAACTAAGAGGATGCTTTGAAGTAACAGATTGGTATGTATTTGTTAAGGATTGTGGAAATGATGTAGATATGCTTAATGCTTTCATATCTGGGTACGTAGATTTCTGTGTTGACAGTGTCATTCCTGTAAAAAATGTGAGGTGTTACCCTAACAATAAGCCTTGGGTTACAAAGGATCTGAAACATTTTTTAAATCTTAAAAAATAGCTTTTTTAAATGGAGACAGATATGGTTTTAACAAATTACAGAAAGATTTGAAGCTAAAAATTAAGCAGGCCAAACAGCAATATAAACGCAAGGTACAGGAAAAGTTTACAATGGGGAATGCACGGATGGCCTGGCAGGGCCTAAATACTATGATGGGAAGAAATCAGAAGCAACACAATATCCAATGCCCTGACTCTGTCAGCTTTGCTACTGAACTGAATCAGTTTTATGCCCGTTTTAATAATAACTATTTAGATGAGCACTGGATTCCTACAGAGCACTCTGACTTTCTCCCCATAAGAATTGAGGAACAAAATGTGGAAAGGTTTTAATGAAAGTCAAACCCCAAAAGGCATCAGGGCCGGATGGAATAAAGGGCAAGGTACTGAGGGAATGTGCATCTCAGCTGAAGGGTGTGTTGACACAACTTTTTCAGCTGTCTCTTGATTTTAATGTTGTACCACAGGCATGGAAGGAAAGCACCATCATCCCGTTACCGAAAAAAGCTCATGCTAAGGCGATTGAGGACTACAGACCAGTAGCTTTGACATCAGTGCTCTGCAAGTGCATGGAGAGAGTAGTTTGTCAGCAACTCTCCCAGGCAATGACCGATAAACTTGACCCTCTACAATTTGCTTATAGGTCTGGGCGCGGAGTTGAAGATGCCACCCTCACTTTGCTGGATAGGGCAGTAAAGCATTTGGACATGGCAAACTCGTACATTAGGATTTTATTTATGGACTTTTCATCTGCTTTTAATACAGTGAACATAAATACACTTCTGAGGCGTTTAGAGGAGCTTCATGTGCATCAAACCTTTATTTTATGGATTAACAATTTTTTACGGGACCGTCCCCAACACGTGATAGTAAATGGTAAAAAGTCAGAGAATGTAGTTTTAAAATCTGGTCTACCACAGGGATGTGTTTTATCCCTGATTCTTTTTTCTATCTATACAAATGAGATAACCTGTAATAATGAGAATTTGATGCTGATAAAATATGCAGATGACATGGCACTGGTGGGATGTATGAGAGATACTCAATCACTGGACATTTATTTGGATTTTGTCAACTTTATCATAGCCTGGACAAAGGAGAGTTCTCTCCAGCTTAATATTGACAAAACCAAAGAAATGTGTTCCGGGGTAATTAATGCACGCACACTTTTTAAACCCTTGATAATTAATGGAGAGGAAGTTGAGCAGGTGGGATCTTTTAAAAATCTGGGTACAGAGATTGACTCCCAGTTTAAATTTGACAAGCACTCAGAAAGTGTCTTTAAGAAGGCATATCAACGTCTAGGCTTATTGAGGAAATTGAGGAGCTTTAATGTTGAAAAAGATATTCTGATTGTGGTGTATAAATCCCTTATCGAATCTGTGTTTACTTTCAACATTGTATCCTGGTATAACTCTCTTTCTGTTAAATGCAAAAATAGACTTCTAAGGATTATAAATATAGCTGGTAAAATTATTGGTGAGAAACAAGTAACCCTGTCTGATCTTTACATTGTGGCAGTAAAAAGGAAAGCATCTGCTATTGTGACAGACTCTGCCCATCCTCTGCATAGCTCATTTGATTTACTTCCGTCTGGTAGACGATATAAAGTACCTTTGGCGAAAAAGGCCAAATGTAAGAAGACTTTTATCCCGACGGCCGTTGTTATTTTAAATAGAAAATAGGGGAGGGGTTTATCTTAAATTGTGTGGTTGTCTGTTGTATTGTATTGTTGTTAGCTGTGTATTGTTAGCTGTATATTGTTTGTTGAGCCTCTTGTCTAAAGACAATTTTCTACCCCTGTGGGGAAAGACAATAAAGTTTTTTTTTTTTTTTTTAGATTGGCCTCTCTGGTGAGATTCCTATCAGTCGGTCACGACGTACGTCTCCGTTCCCTCCCTCAGGGAATGAGGGTTACCATATGTAACCGAGACGTTTCGCCATTTGGCTGTAAAGAATGTTTACCTGTACAGAAGGTTACTAACGTTTACTCTATTGAAGGTTGGCTTTTTGATAACAGACTGCACACTAGGGTCATCTTTATTCCTTGTGTTGCGAGGACTTTGTGGACTTTAATAAATCTCACATTTGGTTAATTGATTTTGTGTGAATGTACCCTATGTTGCACCCTGACCCCAGTCCACCTAGGGCAGGGCTATTCAATTCAATCATCTCCATCTGGCCCAAAGGCACCCCAACCTCCCTCCGCCTCTTTTCCTGGCGGTGTGGCTACATTTGGTTAGATATGCGAGTGGCTGTAGTGGCGTGTGCAGCTGTACGTCTATACGCACTGTGCGTACCATGAGCGCTCCGACTAACCTGAGAAACGTTTTCAGTCCGAATATTTCAGCAGTTATTATGTGTGTCCCGTATTTCTGTCGACTGAATCAGCGATACCAATCATTTGTGAATGGTGCGAATCTTTTGTTCGATCTTTGGTTCAGTTATTTCCTTTCCATGAATTGGCCAAATGCGCTTGCATAATGGTCTGAAACGATTCAGATTCGTTCGGACCGCTCTGTCACTGAATCATCTGAAGCTGTTTCTCGGTCAGTAACAACAAATATAGAACAAATAGCACTGTTTTCAGTTTAGTTTCAGTTCAACTTGCAGTTTAGTTTACTTTGAACTGCGCAGCACCGCCCAGTGGATAACGGAACACAAGCTTAAAGGAGTTGCGTTTACTCCCGGTTCTGGACACTATTATTAAACAGCATTGCGACATCCAGTGAGAAGTTGTTCAATTCGACACACCTCTGTTACAGACCACAAATCACTCGATGATTTAACTAGTTTTAAATAAGATGAACACGATTGATGAGGTAAACAGCAGAAACATTGTGCCATGAACGAAGTTAGAAGACTTTAAATCCCCTAATCACCAGCTTTACAAACATTGAATGTACTGTAGTAATTTACTATGGTTTGGGCAGAAATGTGGAATATTTATACGGAATACTATCTTATAGTCATTTATATTGCAGTAGATTAATTAGGTGGGTAGAGGAATATACAATTCATTTTGTGTATAGTTTTTACCTGTGTTTAGGCATTTTGTTATACAGTGGTAGTGAGTGAGTAGCCATAATAAAAAAGCCTATAATAATTATAAATAAAATAATTCTTACCAATAGCTATGATCTTGTATAATTCATATTTTTGTACATAGCTGTCAATAAGTTATTTATTAAAGACTCATAAATCTGCATACTGTTGGGTACCACATTTCCAAGTAAATACAATACTTTTTTAGGTTTACTTTAGCTTATTTATTGATACCGTTACGTTTCAATAAGTAACAAATAATGTTTCAGTAAATAAGAATAACAAGTAAATAAGTAAATAATCCTCAACATTCTGATTTAATAATACAGGCCTCGAATTAAGCTAATTTTCGTGCACTTTTCATGCAATTCACTTCATATAGTATAGCAGTACATAAGTCAAGTCTCAACTCTTATTTAAGACATTGTTCATATGCAAAAAAATATGCTTAATCCAATATGGAATGGTAATGCTTGAAAGTTCTGTTTTCTCCGATTTGAGGTACAGTGGAGAACTTTGGTTATACCAGCTATAATCCTCTAGATAGAAAGGTCATCTTGGACTTAAATTGAAGCTTACCACTAGCACACCACTACCACTAGAACACAAATTTACTAGAAAGCCCAGAAGAAGGAGAGAGAAGCGGTCTTCATTCGTCTCATTCCTCAATAGAATAGTAAAAATAATCAGCGTCACTGCACCTAATTTATTTTCACTGACTGCGATAGGCCTATGATGGTCTTTTGGTGTATTTTTTGTTTGTTTGTTATTGCACTGCTCCCCGAGGAATAGGCTTCTATTGCCCACCAATGTCTACACAATATGAAACACAGGCTATATTGCTGTAGTCTCTATTTTTAACTTTTGATTCTATTTTTCTCTTCTAAAAGTTTGTTCTATTTGGTTTAAAATTTACTATTACACATTTAATTTTTGCTTTCGTTAAATTTAACCAATTATGTTGTAGCCTAATTGTTATGAAACGGCTCCGAGACTCGAAGGTGAAGATCCAAATGCAGTTTATTCACAGAGTAGTCGTACAGGCAGGGTCATCAACAGCAAACAGATCAAAGGAGGAAACACAGAGAATATCCAAATAACAGGCAGAGGTCAGGGCAGGCAGCAATAATCAGAGTCCAATAAACAATCCGAGTCAGGCCAGGCGGAGAAACGATCAGGAAACGGTGAAACAGTCCAAGGTCAGCAAAACAAGACTCAAACACGGGTAAATAATGCTCAGAAATGTAATAACAGTAAAACAAGACTTCGCAGTGAGGGTGAGAATGTGTGAGACATAAATAGTCCATAGAATGAGGATCAGGTGTGACTGTAATCAGGAACAGTGCAGGTGAATAATGCAGTGCAGGTGTATGAAGTAATCAGTCCAGGTAGATGCAGGATGGGAAATGTAGTTTATGAGGAAGTGATCCTAGTCTATTGTGGAGCGCCCTCTGGTGGCTCTCGAGGGCACTCCAGCTGGTTATCGTTACACTAATAAGCATAGACTATTGTATTATTATTATTATTTTTGTTCTAAAAGTTTGTTTTGTCTATTTTGTTTTGTTTGTTTATTTTTATATATATTTAATCAGTCTCATTCTTGTTGAAATAATGAAAAAAGTTTTTTTTTTACAATACGTTGTGTGTGTATGTTTTTTTTTTAAATAAACAGAGCAAAGGCAGTCATGTAAGTATCCTATGCCTGTTGACTTTCCCAGATGTGGCAGATTAGATTTGTTAAGGGGAATAGCTAGTCTGACAATAATGGCAAGAAGGCTTTTGCACTTAGCAAACACAGCAAAATGTGGAGACCATAACTATGCATTTAGGTGAGTGGACAGAGGCAAATAATGAATGAACACAAAAAGAATGGTTGGAAATAATGTTTTATCTTATCATTTAACCCATTGTACTGTATAAATTGACTGAGGTATGTTCACTGTCGTGTAAGCCACTATAAAAATAATTATAATAAGTAAATTTGTGTGGTACAAGGTTTATGCAAACAACAAATAAAGGCCTACATAAACTTTTGACATCATCTTATAGCAGGAAATCATGTTTTTTTATTGTACGGAGCAACGAAGGATATAGATTCTTAAATTATGGGCTATGAAAAACATTTCTTAATATGTCATACATCATTTGAAAGATATTTCTAATCTATAAATTGCAACAAACTTGTAATTAACACTTAAATTTAAATTTTTTAGTTATTCTTAGACATTTGAAATAGTAGTTTTAGCCATTAATTCTCAGGAATATGTTGTATTTCACATTGTTGTGAAATTCTATAGAGGTATAGAGGGTTAACTGAAATTATAAGATTTAAAATGTTGTCCTCCTCCTGGCCTGCAGGCAACTTCTGATGACAGTAAGGCAGGCCCTAGTCAGTCAAGTGAGGATCTGCAGGAGGGCAGCCACAGTAGAAAAAGACAGCATGAGGAAGGAGAGACAGTAGAATTACAGACAGAAGAAGCAGGGACAGAACAACAAGGAGGGACAGGAGGCAACACAGAGGGAGAGGATGTTGACATGATAATGACATATACAAAGCCAAATCAACCTGACCCTAAAGTTTTGCAAAAACAAGTGATGAAAGACCGGACACTGACATTCCAAAAATCATGGTATGAGAAGTATCCTTGGCTGCATGTTAGTATGGGTACAGATGGTGTTCTGTGTTTTCATTGCTCTAAGTACTTCAAGACAGGGAAACCAGCACAAGCCAAGAGTATAGACCCAGCTTTTGTCAGTACTCGATTTAAACACTGGAAAAAAGCACTTGAAAAAATTTCCATGCATGAGAAATCAGAGGGTCACAACATTGCTGTTACAACTGCTGCCTATGAAAACAGGCCAGTTACTACACAGTTGAGCAGTGGAGTCAGTACACAGCAGGCAGAAAACAGAGCTAGCCTGTTAAAAATAATAGGGGGTGAGATGTTTCTGGCGAGGCAGGGATTGGCCTTTAGGGGGCATGAACATCATCAAGGTAACCTTGACCAGCTTTTAAAATACAAAGCTGAAGATGATCAATCATTCACTAGGTGGTTATCTGCAAAGAGGGGGGTGCACACATCTTGGGATTGTCAAAATGAGCGTATAAATTTGATGAGTTCATCGATTATCAGGACAATTGCAGATGAGATCCGGTCCCTTCCAGTGTTGCAGTATTTGATAATTATGGATGGGACAAGGGATATCTCTGGTGTTGAGCAGGAGGCGCTGTGCCTACGTTATGTTGACACTGATTTGCTGGTGCACTAAGACTTTATAGGGTTGTATGAAACAACTTCTACAACAGGTGAAAACCTTGCCAGAATCATTTTGGACGTTCTGTTGAGACTGAATTTGCCAATATCTGGCCTCAGAGGTCAAGCATATGATGGGGCTTCAAATATGTCTGGAAAGTACTCAGGTGCCCAGGCTGTTATTCAGCGAGCACAGCCACTAGCGCCATACATTGTGGAAAACACTGTGTTAATTTAATTACACAACAGGCTTGCTCAGCCTCTAGTGTCGTGCGAAATGCACTTGACTGGATACATGAACTTGGCACATTTTTTGGGCAGTCTGGTAAGCTGAAAAACAAGTTTAAAGCCATTGTTGCAGCTGAAGGGGAAGGGCCAGCCCTGTCCATCAGGCCTTTATGTCCCACTAGGTGGACTGTACGCTCACCTGCTATCCGTGCAGTTCTCAGCCAATATGGGATGGTACTAAATGCACTGGATGAGATGGCTGCAAGTAATTCTGGATCTGCAAGCCGGGCAGAGGGCTTACGTGTTGGACTGCAACAGGGTAATGTTGTACTGGGACTTCTGCTTGCTTTAGATGTGATCAGTGAACTAGAGGTTCTAAATGCATCTCTCCAGAAAAACACTCAGACAGTGGAGGGCATGCTCTCTGCAGTCTCTCTTGTCCAAGAAAGCTTGAAATCCATAAGAAACACTGAACACTTTGAGGCAGTCTTTAAGGAGGCAGGAGACATGTGTGACAATCTGTCTCTAGAGACCATTGTTCCACCACGCACACATAGGCCCCCTAAAAGATATTATGGGCAGGCTCCTGCATACACACCTGGATCAGCTGTGGATTTTTACAGAGTAGAGTTCTACCGTGTCCTTGACACAGTAGATGCACAAACTACTGAGAAGTTTATGCAACCAGGCATTCAAACTTTAAAAGAACTGGAAAACTCACTCCTGACTCCCATTACAAATAATGCAGCAGTTTGGAAATATCCTGAACTGAACGAGGAAGACTTGAAAGTCCAATTAGCCATGTTTAAAAACAAGTACAAGGTCAGCACAACTGCAGATACTGTGCATGTTTTGAGAGAAATGCCCCCTGAAGTCAGGGGCCTATTTGATCAGGTAGAGACATTAGTAAGATTGTTGATGGTGGTGCCCATATCATCTGCTGAGGCAGAGCGCAGTTTTAGTGGGTTACGCAGGTTGAAAACTTGGTTGCGATCAACCATGACACAAAAAAGACTCAATGGCATTGCTGTGTGCCATATTCACCAAGAGAGGCTTGACAGACTGGACAGACAAGAAATTGCCCAGCAGTATGTTCAGGGTAATGAAAGGAGGAGAGATGTTTTTGGGTCCTTCATTGAGTAAATTTGTTTGGCTGCACTAGATGGAATTTCTCATACTCCGTATACTTACTTATTTTTATTTATGTAAATATGTTGTTGTTATTTTATTTTATTATTATTATTATTATTATTTTGCACATAGGTTCTTTGCTTTTTTGTTCATAATGATAGACTTTGTATGCTGAGATAAGCAAATGTTTAAATAAAACATACTTTGCTGAAGACATGAAGTTTTGGTGGGTGATTGGCATACTAGTCAAATAACAGTCTGATCATGCATTGCTAGTGGTGATCAGGTAGGCCTTTGTTTACCTTTGTTCATTGTTGTTTATCCATGATTTCAAATAAGAATCCCCCAATGGCTTTTTAGTGCAAATCATTAGCCTAAATTACGCAAAGTAACTACTTGAGCACTAGTTAAAGCCCAAATTACGCAAAATAACGAATTGAGTTTAAATCATTTGCTGACAGCTTGGTCCCCCCCAGTTAAAAAATCCTATCTGCGCCCCTGCACGATCTGAGTGGAAATCTGTAATGTCTAAATTCCCTGATGTGGGCAAAAGACAAATATAAAATGTGGTTGTTTGAAAATACATGTCAATTCTGGCAAATGTATTAAGTTGGGCTAGAGTCAAAAGAAAGTAAAATGAAACTATGATAAAAGTTGATGAGAGTGCAGTGTACCAGTCCTAAATGCCTCAGAGTCTCTCTCTCATTCAAAGTCAGCTAAAAGCTGTTATCTGAGCCTGTGTCATAAGTGTTAATAAGCTATTTATAGTAAAGCACAGTGTTTCAGTTTAAAAATCATAGACATGGAGATGTTAAAAGAAATCATGCTACAGGCAGTTCAGATTTCATACATTTAAATGTTTTAAAAGTAAAACTGAATGATTTTAAAGAAATCTTAAACAATAGAAGTGACGTTTTTGATTAGTTTAATTCAAGCTCCAGAAAACAACTGATTATGTTGAAGAAAATGGTCAAAGATTCTGTTATGGGGAAGAGCGGTTACCAGTGTGCACGAAGGGATTACTCAACGATGGGTAAGATCCTATTTGGCCAAACGAGGGCAACCTAAGGCAGGGGGTCACGCCGACACTGGGCATCTCCTGAATGGAGGTGTTTTATGTGAGATGGGTATGAGAGTGGAGCGGATGACTGAGGCCAGCAGCATCATTACATCAAGGGGAGATGAGCTGTGAGAAGTTGCGGCAGTCTGACCCAGAAATGTGAGTTCCTCCATACCACTCACCAGAAACTGCATTCATTGCATGGCTTGTTTTTCATTGTGACAAGTGTCTGCAACTATGCCAGGGGACAACACCCTGAAGAGAAGAAAATTATAGATTAAGAGCTAATGGGAATGGGCTTTTAAGAGCCAGCTGAGACCATGAGGTGATTGTAATTATTTGTTGTGGAGACAGTAACAAAACTTTTTATGATCTTAGTTTCCTTATGGACAAGGAAAATGTATAGAAACCTATATATCCTGGCATTTATGATTATAGACAATGTCTGTATTTATCTGAGTAGTGACTGCGGGTCTAGCCCATGCTAGGAATATAGCAACAGTGCTTGTGTCACGGGCTGGTTGAAGCAGGATCAGAAGCGGGATCTCAATTGCAGCAGTGTTTATTTAAACAAACAAGATATTACATGGACAGGTTTCTCAGGGAACAGGAACAGAAACTAGAACAGAACAACCACGCATGTAGCAACAACGACAGACAACTAACAGACTGAAAACACAGGGCTTATATACATGGGAGAACTGATCAGGGAAACAAGACACAGCTGACAAGTCTAACGAGGAAACAGGTGTGACAGATGAACTAAATGACAGTTACCGTGGAAACCAAGAAGTGGCGGGAAAACAGAACAAAGGAAGACATATGATCAGTGACAAAAACACTCAGACAGAACAGAACTGTGACAGCTTGCTTATTTAGCCCGGCTTCCAGAGGATGGCACCTGTGTTCGGCTTTGCCTCTGCTCTGTCTCTGCCCTCACGTATTTCTGTGGTTTTTCTAGTGTTGTTCTTTGTTTTATCAGCCTTGATAACAAATAGCTGTGTCTCAGCTGTTTTAAAATATGATCGTCACACGCTTTTCCGCATTAAGGAGACTATGAACGACTTCTCAGTTACCGGGGCTTGGTCCTCGAAGTTTTTCCCTCCTTATATTGAATATTCTACGTCATCGCCGGTGTACCTGCTAGTCACCAAGCATCGCGGCAGGAGGAGGAAGCGGGGATCCAGGGCTGGTATCCAGGCCAGGTGGAGGAAACAACGTGGAGAGTCACCATGTCCAATTGATCCCGGAGCTTTCTGGGTTGAGCGGTGCTTGCGGTCAATTCCTGTCTGCAAGGTGTCGTGTGCGCCTTCGTTGCTTTGGAGTAACGTTAGTCAATCTGATCGGAGTTTCCCGACTCGGCGGCCCCGAAATCCATTTCCGCGAGAGCGGATTTTGTGTCATGTGACTTGCCAGCTAGCAAATGCAAAACCTGACCCATCTGATCGTGTCCAGCCGGTGCGATTTGCTCTGTTTAACGCGCGCTCCATTGCTAACAAGGCGCTCATACTCAATGATTTATTCACAATGGAACATATTGACTTTATGTTCCTAACAGAGACTTGGCAGCGAGATATGGAATACACTCATCTCAATGAACTGTGTCCCCCGGACTGTTCTGTGTATGGGACACCGCGAGTGTCGCGACGAGGAGGCGGACTCGCTCTCGTCTACCGGGACCGTTTCTGCTGCAGGTTGATCAATTCGGATTCTTTCGACTCCTTTGAGCTGCAGATGACTATGGTTGGAAATAATGATTCATTTTACTGTGTCTTAATTTACCGCCCTCCTGGTTCTGCTCGCTTGTTTTTAGCTGATTTTGCCGAGTTTTTATCCTCAATTATCAAACTTGAAAAGGTTCTGATACTTGGGGATTTTAACTTGCATGTTGATGACTCGGCATGTTCTGTGGCATCTGAATTCTTAACACTCACTGAATCATTTAATTTTAAACAATGTGTTTTAGGTCCTACACATATAAAGGGTCATACTCTGGACCTTGTTTTTTTCATTAGGTCTGAGTATCGACCATTTGAGTGTTATGGACATAAATGTGACAGATCATTGTTGCATATTTTTTAATCTGTCTTCTAATGTTGACTGTCTTCCATGTAGACCGATGTTGCAAAGACGTATTATTAATCAAGCTACAGCAGAGAAATTTTCGGAGTCATTTGACCCGAGTTCTTTTATTGATTGTAATAATGCTGAATTATTTCTTCAGTCTTTTAATAATCAGTGTCTGTCGGTTTTAAATCTAGTTTCTCCCTTGAAAAGTAAAAGCATATTCCCTAATAATGTGTGCCCTTGGATGAATGATGATATAATGTCTTTCAGGAGAAAGTGCCGTAAAGTTGAACGTTTATGGAAATCCACAAGTCTAGAAGTACATAGATTGCATTTGAGGGAGCTTATCTCACTGCTAAATGTTAAGATAAAACAGGCCAGGTCAGAATACTTTACTAATCTTGTAACTCAGGATAAGAATAATTCTAAAGTCCTGTTTGATACAATATCTAAGATCGTCTCTCCCCTTGCTCCCCAAGTGCCTGTACACTCAAAGAGTGATTGCAATAGGTTTTTAAATGCTTTTGTAAACAAGGTGCAAGATATTAGAAATACTATAATTCCATCTCTTGATGTCATTTCATGTGGGTCAGCTGCCTCATACACTTGGGATACTTTTTCTCCAATCAATCTAGATGATATTAAGAGCATATTAAGTAAAATGAAACCATCTTCTAGCCCGCTCGATGTAGTGCCGACTTCGTTGTTATTAAATGTGTTTGATTTACTTGGACCATTTGTTGTTAAAATGATTAACCTTTCCCTTTTAAGTGGATCTGTTCCTAGTCATTTTAAACAAGCAGTTGTCAGCCCTTTACTAAAGAAACCTAATCTGGATTCTTCTGTGCCAACTAACTACAGGCCAATATCTAAAATGCCTTTTTTATCTAAAATTCTTGAGAGAGTGGTCGCTGGCCAGCTGACTACATTTCTTAATGGGAAAAATATACTTGATAAATTTCAGTCAGGTTTCCGGAAATGCCATTCAACTGAGACGGCACTTCTTAAAGTTTCAAATGACATTATGATGGCTGCTGACTCAAGACAGTACACAGTGCTGATTTTACTTGACTTATCTTCTGCGTTTGATACATTAGACCATACGGTCCTGTTAAATCGATTACACAATGAAATGGGGTTTTCTGGTGTTGTTCTTAGATGGTTTACCTCTTACCTGAGCGACAGATCATTCTGTGTGTCTGTTAATAACATTTTGTCAGATATGACCCCTCTGTCATACGGAGTTCCTCAGGGTTCAGTTTTAGGTCCTCTTTTGTTTTTATTATATATGAGCCCGCTTGGTGAAATAATCAGAAACTTTAATAATGTGTCTTATCACTTTTATGCTGATGACATTCAGTTGTACTGTTCTTTTAATGATTCTGAGTTTGGAAAATTAACGGATTTACTGGAATGTCTGTCATGCATTAAGTCTTGGTTATATAACAATTTTCTACAACTGAATACAAAAAAGACTGAAACTATGATCATCGCTCCAGAACAAAAAATATCTCAAATTAAACAACACCTCTGTTCCTTAGACTCGTCTTTCCAGACGAGCCTAAGAAACCTTGGTGTTTTGTTTGACCAATCGATGTCCCTGGATGGTCATTCTAGACAGCTGGTCAGAAGCTGTTTTTATCATTTGAGAAATATCTCTAAATTAAGAACATTACTGCCCAAAACTAACATGGAGATGATCATTCATGCTTTTATTTCTTCACGGTTAGATTATTGTAATTCTCTTTTTACTTGTTTTAACAGTTGTTCTTTGAGCCGTCTCCAACTGGTTCAAAATGCCGCAGCCAGGCTTTTAACAGGAACAAACAGAAGGGCACACATTACTCCGATTTTATTTACTCTCCACTGGCTTCCGGTAAAATACAGAATTGATTATAAAATTTAAATTTTAACTTTTAAAGCACTACATGGACAGACGCCTCAATATATCACTGACATGTTGACCCCTTACTCTTCGTCTCGTATTCTTCGCTCCTCAGGTCAAAATCTCCTGATGGTACCTAAAACCCGCCTTAAAACTCGGGGAGATCGCTCCTTCCAGGCGACTGCTCCAAAAATGTGGAATGCCTTGCCCTTGTCATTGCGTGTGGCCGATTCTATTGTTTCTTTTAAAAAACAGCTGAAGACACTGCTATTTAGACAAGCTTTTAGTTGATTGTGTTTTTATGTTTTATGTTTTTATGTTTGTATGATGCTTTTTAAATTGTATACTTGCTACTTGTAAAGCACTCTGTGATTCTTTCTGTGATGGGTGCTATATAAATAAAGTTTACTTACTTACTTATATAAATAAAGTTTACTTACTAGAATAAATATGTACTTGTTTTGTAATAAGTTAAGTTGATGATAAAACCAAATTAGCCAATATGAATGATAGCTGTGTAAGACATGTAAAGACAGCTATGTCCAAAGGTTCTGGAGCTTTTGTAGATTCGAGAAAAGTCTGGATAACAAAGGTGAATGGTCAAAGGTTATTGTAATGAATTTATTATTACATTTTGTCTAAGTTACAGTCTAAGGAGGCTGTTGAAAAGATAATTTGTTTATAGTGAGAGAGACTGCTTGAGTGGAGGAAGGGATGGTACTCTGTATGTCTTTCTGTTATCCGCCTGCTAAAGCAAGCTGAAGCAAAATAATGATAATGAACCAAAACAACCCAGCTGACTTTCTAAGAAAAAAATGAATAATGAACAGATGTGCTTTGAAACTGGTTAAGAGACCATGTAAAATTAGATAAAAGCTACAGGAAAATGTGAAGTTTAAAATCTTATTTAAAATTTAAATATGTTTAGAGTAAACCCCAAAAGATATGAATATGAGAATATGAGCGGTTCATAGTCAGGTATGCGCGTGTGTTTGTTTGATGGTGACAGCATTGTATGTTTTATGAGTGTTAATTCATGTTTGGTATGTGTTAGTTTAGGGGAGCTATTCTGTCTCCATAGTGTGTATATTGTGTCATTAACCTCTGGAATGAGTTTTATCATTACAGGTGGGTTAAGGCAAATGACAAATTTTAAAGAAACCAAAAATCTGATGAAAAGACAATACAGAACATGGGGCAAGCTTTAAGGTGATTGGTCATCAAGCTCTGTCTGGTAGATTTTAGTGAACAAAGGAGGAGAATGTTGTTTGACAGACATTGACCAAGTCTGTACACCACGACCTGACCTGACAATTGATGACTTTGACATTGAAAAATGTTTGTAGATGACTGACTTAAGAGACCAAACAACAGGCCTGAAAAGCAGGATACGCAGTGAGACTGAGGGCTGCTGCCCTTCAAATACTTCGATAAGAAGATTAGATTGTGGCTTGGAGTGAAGAATGTAATATTTTGTTTCAGAGGCAGAGAAAGATGTCTGGGGGAAATTTGGCTGAAGGACGGCATTTGGGTTAGTGTTGCAAACTTTGTTTAACCAAACACCATTATGTTAAATTGATGCACGAGTTGGATCATGCATCAAAAGGGGGATGGTAATAATTGACATACAGTGGTGGTCAAAATTGATGGCACCCCTGATAAATATGATAAAAAATGGCTGTAAAAAATAAATCTGCATTGTTTATCCTTTTGATCTTTCCTTCAAAAAATTCACAAAAATCTAACCTTTCATTGAAGTAAAAGAATTGAAAGTGGAGGGTAAATCACATTATAAAATAAATGTTTTTCTCCAAAACACGCTGGCCATAATTGTTGGCACCCTGTTATTAAATACTTTTTGCAACCTCCTTTTGCCAAGATAACAGATCTGAGTTTTCTTCTATAATGCCTGATGAGTTTGGAGAATAACTGACAAGAGATCAGAGACCATTCCTCCATACAGAATCTCTCCAGATCCTTCAGATTCACAAGTTCATGTTGGTGCTTCTTCTCTTCAGTTCACTCCACTCATCAGGTCAGGGAACTGTGACGGTTCATGGCAGAAGCTTCATTTTGTGCTCAGTTACCCATTTTTGTGTTGATTTTGATGTTTGTTTTGGACCGTTGTCCTGATGGAAGATCTTACCACGGCCCATTATAAGATTTCTAGCAGAGGCTGTCAGGTTTTGATTTTTTATCTGTTTGTATTTGCTAGAATCCATAATACCATGTATGAACAAGATGTCCAGGACCTCCAGCAAATAAATAGGCCCACAACATATAAGATCCAGCAGTATATTTAACCGTAGGCATGGGGCACTTTTTATCCCTGTTTGCACCAAACACATCTGCTGGGTTTGCTGCCAAAAAGCCCTTTTTTTCGTTTTATCTGACCATAGAATCCGGTCCCTTTTGAAGATCCAGTCGTGTCTGACAACTGAATATGCTGGAGTTTGTTTTTGGAGGAGCGAGGAGCATTTTTCTTGAAACCCTCCCAAACAACATGTGGGGATGTAGGGGTTGTTTGATTTTTTTTTTTTAGGCTTTCCGACCCCAAGACTCAACTAATCTCTGCAATTCTCCATCTGTGATCCTTGGAGAGTCTTTGGCCACTCAACCTTTCCTCCTCACCATCCATTAAGACAATATAGACACACGTCCTCTTCCTGGCAGATTCGTAACATCTTTAGTTGATTATAACTTAATTATTTCCCTGATGGTCAAAATGGGGATTTTCAATTCTTTAGATATTTTCTTACAGCCACTTTCTATTTTGTGATGCTCAACAATCTTTTGCTGCACATCAGAACTTATTCTTTGGTTTTACTCATTGTGATGGATAATTAAGGGAATTTGGCCTTTGTGCTTCCTCATATTAAACTCCTGTGAAACAAGAAGTAATAGCTGGACAATTTCATGTTCCTAGTCACCCTGGTGTGCTAAAAAAGGTAAATATTAATGGGAATATACTTCAGAGATATTTTTCTTATAAAAAATTCTAGGGGTGCCAACAATTATGGCCAGCGTGTTTTGGAGAAAAACATTTATTTTATAATGTGATTTACCCCCCAATTTCAATTCTTTTACTTCAATGAAAGGTTAGATTTTTGCGATTTTTTTGAAGGAAAGATCAAAAGGATAAACAATGCAGATTTATTTTTTACAGCTATTTTTTATCATATTTACCAGGGGTGCCATCAATTTTGACCACCACTGTACTAAGGGGTTCACATTTGCTGAATGCAGTCGCACAGGTGGGACAATAAATGTTGGGAGGACACGGGGTTTAATTGGGAAAAAGCCCTGCAAGAAGCCATTCTTCTCCCTAACAAAATTGCCGTCTGTAAGTGTGCTAATAACAAGGACTGTTTCAACAGGGAATGCCAGGGCAGATTTGGCAGCGAAGGCCGCGGCAGCACAGCAGACAAAAGAAACTATGTGTACTTTACTATCTGACAATAACCTTGACATTTATTTTTCTTTACAGAGCATGCAGACTTTTGATACAGGGCAGAATGTGCCCAGTAAAATAATGGCTATGGATGAATTTGGCAAACTATCCTGGCCTGGGTTATTATTGTGGCAGAAAGGTGCCACACCTGCGCAGCGCATAACTTAAAACTTTCCATTTGCAGAATGTCAGGATGGATCGAGTCAAACAGAACTGATTCTGTTCCAAATGTATAAATATTGTTTTGTCAACATGAGCAAAGTGGGCTGAGTGTTTTTCAGGGGGGAAAAAGGACTCTGAGTGCTATTAAGTGAGCAAGAAATTATCCAGTGATAATGTTTCAGTTTGTAAAATGAGAAGAAACTTATGGTTTATTGGCCAAATGTTGAGCATATCATCAGCAAGGTAAACAAATGGAAAATTCCACAGGTCACACCAAAAGGACGACCGGCTAGACAAGCGGTCACTAACCCAAATGCTTGAGGTCTCCATTCACAGGTGACAGCAGGCAGGGAATGGTTCATTCCAGTGGGGGTGCGGTCGTGATCTGAGGGAAAATCTTGTAATGATCAGAAAATGGTTGGAGAGTGTGACACCTGGGTCCAAGCCTCTCACCTAAGGCTACACCGACAAGCCTCAACCATCCCATAGAGCAGAAAGTGAGGGATCAAGGGCTCGTGCTAGCAACGGCCTCCCTTGCCAACGAGGGAAAGCCCATTGCAATGACTCGCAAAGAGTCACCCTGGTGAAGACGGAATGTCCATGGGGCGAACGAGATGATCAACACACCTGGAGGAGGATGTGGACCAACTAATGGTTTAAGTTTAGCAGAAGAATCTGTTTTGTGACGATTTTGATGATTTTATTTGATGAAGTCATTGATAGATAATGCTTAGTTAATGATGACTACTGTATTGGACAGACCCCAAAATAGACCAATCACAGCTCATAGTACACGAATTCTGTTGACATTCAAATACAGTATAGTCATCATTAACTAAGCATTATCCATCAATGACTTCATCATGTGTGTGGCCCCTCAACTAAAGTGTTGACTAGGTCCTTTGAAACACTGACGAACAATGTGATATTAATGATGGCATAACTGTGAACAAAGAAAACATCATGATCATGCATAATAAATCATAATTCATGATGATGTACTCCTCTTAGTTAATGTTTTAATTAAGGTGTTGTTCATCCATGAAGTCATGAATGAAAAACGTTGAACTCATGTTAGTTCCTGATGATTCATGAGATATTAAAAGGGATCTGAAGACTTTTGGCCAGGGAAATATCCATGAAGTTCCTGGCTGCACCGGAATTAAGCAAGGCCTGGAGTTGGTGTTTTTTGTCTCCCCAAGTGAGTGTGATGGGAAGGAACAACCCAGAGTTGGAAGGTGAAGCAGTGCGAGGTTCAGCCAAAGGAGAGAGCATTCGAGAATCCAGAAGGGGTATAGAGGCAGCACATGTGAGTGTTTAGCCATCAAAGACTCTGTCTCTGACTCAGCTGTCTTGTGGCGTTGGACTGTGGACTCATGCTGAGCAACTGTGGCCAAGAGTTCTTGAGAATTAGGCGTCTCTAGGTTCATTGTGGTGGCTTGGTTATTCTCCGGGACTCAAACTCGGGTCTCTGACGCAAAAGTCTTACTTTCCACCACTGAGCCACTGGAAGGTGTTGAACACAATTGTCAGACGCTCTCTTTACGTTGAATCAAAATAGTTTATTTTAAAAAGGAAAAGGGCACACAAATCCCTTTCTTCAAGGCAACCACAAAACAGAAGAATATCCTGACCAAAAAGGATACAAAAATCCAAAAGGAGAAACAACAATTAGTGATGTGACATTTGTACCGAGGCGTCGGAGCTTGTGTCAAGAAAAAATGGGCGTGCCAGATGAAGCCGCGATTCGAGGCTTGTGTTGTTAACGTGAAAATCACGTGACTAATGACAAACAAGGCCTCGGTTTGTGGGGATACGTCATCGGTTCGGTCTGAGTGTCGCTTCCGGATAAAGGGGGTTCGAAACTCGCGCCACCTTGTGGGTGTTGTCAGGAGTAGTAGAAGCAGTTGTAGTAGTGTCAGAGAGTTAGAGAACTCCCATTGTTGTTATTGTGTCATATATGTGTTAGGGCTGTATATTATTACATTATATCAGGTTAGAATAGTTATAGTATATTGTTTTTATTAATTATAGTAGGCCTAGCTATATTATAGTCTTGTTATATTAGTTAGATAAGATTATTTGGATTGTTTTGGATTTTTGGATCTGGACTGGACTGCTTTTTGATTTGGATTGCCCCTTTTGATTTGTTTGCTTTTTGTGACCTCTTCCATTTTCCTGGTAATGGAGCCAGCAAGAAAGAGGAAATCCTCCCCTGTCTGGGCTCAACAGAAGCATCAGTGTCCTCATTTATACCAGCTGGCACTGGCATTTTTATGTTCCCCTGCATCCTCTGTGGCTGGAGAGGTTTTGTCCAAGAAGAGGAATTGTCTAAACCCCAACACACTTGAAAAAATTCCCCAGTCCCAAAAGCACAACACTGCACTAAAACTAGTAACAGTTCACTGCACAAAACCCCCCAGAAACAATTTTTTAACTTTTCCCACCCCAGATTATTCTGTTGCAGTTTACTTTATTACACTCCCTCCACCATAAGCACTGCAGTCAACACAGTGTCACTTTTGCTGTTCATACTGTCACTATCCAAATAATTTATGAATAATTAATTAATTGTGTGTGTGACAGTTGTCTCTGCACAAGTAAATTCAGACAGAGAAAGATACATATTTTATTTTATACCCAGGCAATGGACAAATGTCTGCTCAGGTCACTGGTTCAAAATTAATTAATTTGTCTGCTATTTCTTTGCACAGTAGCTAGGTGTCACTAGTGAAAAAATGCTGAATGAAGCTTCGAGTAATGAACCTTTGGGTGAAGCAATGGGCTGCGAGGTCTCAGTGGATCAGGAAGCCTCATTTTGCCATCACTAACAACAATCTCTACAACAACTCAGAAAAAAAGGTTCTTAAAACAGCAAAAATAAACTCAGGGAAACAATCCAGAAGGCACAAAAGAAACTTCTTGGAGCAGGAGCAAGAGCAGACTTACAGCAGTAACTGGCTTAGGAACATCAATAACCAAGGGAAGATACAGAGAAACAGACCAGCTTAATACACAGCACAGAACAAGGCACATGTGAAAACAATAGCACTGATCACAAAAGGCACAATATTATACATGAGAGTTCTATAGGGACCTCTAGTGGTCAAACTAAAACATTACAAAGCAAAAATTCTGACAAGTGGGCTAAGAAAAGTATATCTAATTCAAGATTGGATTGGACTGTGGTCCACAGCAGAGTCAGTTGAGCTGTGAATTATCAGTCACTATTATAATATAAATATACAAGAAATAAACAAAAAAATATGTTGGGCTGCAGACTCAATGCAAGCTATGATCATGCCAAACTCTTTCCACTTTTCACAATTTCAGACTCCAAAAAGTGCTGAAATTTTCTTATTATGAATGATTAACAGCCAAGAAACACAAAGCCATTAACTGACTCACCATTGCCATGATGGTGAAAGAGAAGTTTGGTGTCATCTGTGGAGGAAAGAGACTGTCGTTGCACAGAGCGATGCAAGCACAAGACCATGAAGGACAACAAAATAGTATTTAAGCTCTGCATGCAAAATGCACAAAAACAATGACATACATTACTATTCATGCTGTAAGACCCTAAAGATCATGCAAATGAATCCTTAGTCATCAGAAAAATGCTGCAGTTATGAGTATGATGGGTTATGTATCATGGTTCTTATGTATGTCTTGGACATACTCGCCTTCAGTCACAGGACTGGCGGGTAGAGCTGCAGGAGAAGGAGTCATCGATGGCAGTGAAGAACTAAAAGGGCTGATTGAACTCTCTGGGCTTCCCTGTGCATATTCGTCACATGTGCCTTTTGCCTTAGACAAGAACATACGAACTCATATTATTATTTTTTAAATTCAAGTACATGCGAAAAAAAAAAAAAAAAAAACAGCATTCACTTTGTTAATGGCATATGCACTCTCATGATCCTAACATTGCCCATGTAGCCACCATATTTGCCACATGAAGTAAATAATGAAGTATTGTAACTTATTATTATGGGTGTGACAAGATCTCATGCCACGAGATCTCGCGAGACTAAAATGTGACGAGATTTCTCGTCAGATGAAAAGCTGTCTCGCTATTTCGCCATGGCGGAGAGTGATGGTGAAATTAGCATAGAATTTTTCCATCGCTACATTCACATTACATTATGGTGCCCGCTGTCGTTTTGCTGTTTTTATCAAAATAAAACCATTGTAATCTATTGTAAATGTCTGCTCTGCTCTTCCAGTACGAGTTGCAGTCGCACACAGTGCAGCAGGAATCATAGTTCACTGATTGCGTGACGATGGCGGAGGATTCATTGCATAGCAGAGCCTAAATGTCTGCCGAATGCCTAATCTTGTAGAATGCGCACTCAGCACTGCCGGTTTCCTATACACAGAGTATGTGCAAAGTAAAACACGACCTCCCTGATGCGGCAAATTAGGCTGCATACTATAGCCTGTCTCCCAATATCAAACCTATCTCTGGACTGTGTAGTTGTGGCTCTGGTCTCTGTTTCCACTTTGAATACTGAGAAAGTACTTTGATTATGGTTTCACTTGCACGTATTGTTTGCACTTAGACAGAATAAGAAAAAACTGTTATTTATTTTATTTATACTGTTTTTATTTCTATGCCCAGGTAGCATGGTGACACTGATACAATGTTGAGTTTTGATCCAAACCATTTGGTTGAGATTGACATTTCAATATTTAAAGTGTGTTGGACCAGCATTGAAATTTTGATGAAAGACAACAGCACACATGGGTGGAGACAATGACATTAACTAACAGCAATTTGTAGTTGATGAGCACAAGATCATTCAGGCATGTATCTCTGCAGAACACTAATGGGTGTTTCTCAATCAGTTGGGCGTTTTCAAACCACAATGGGCATTTTCAACTGCTTTACCCGATTTTCTCTAATCCACTGGGGGCTTGGTTTAGGGGTGGGCCTTCATGATTTTAGCAAGTCTGTTGAAAAAATGGTTGAAAAACATTTATTGTAGTTTGAAATTGGCCACTGATTGGTAAACGCCCACTTTGGTTAACCATGTGCACTTCTCAGTAGTCTAATTGATGCTTCCTCATTAGAGACAAAACACAGGTGCATCCTATACAGAAGTCTTGTTTGTTGAAGCACCTGACATACTTACATGACTTCTCTAGCACAGTTTCAGTGCTATGTTCCTTTGTTTTGCGTGCTTATTTGCATTTGATTTGTGTTGTTACTGACTGTAATTAGATACTTAAAAAAGTTATTAAAGTGTTTGAATATAGCATCTATTTTTCTACATTCTTAAAAAATGCATCTTGCTTTAGTAAAATTTATTAGGAATTTCCTGAATAAAGTTCTAACGTCATTTAACAGATTTCTTGAAGTGCAGGAGACATGAACATGTGCAAGAATGAAAGCATCTTTCATTTGAACATCTTCAAAGCATTTCCATGCAGAGGAAATAGAAAGTCAGAATAATTGTAATGTTGTTTGGTGTGGTGATTTTAATGGGCACAATACATTATGGGGTAATGAAAGAACAGAAAGCAATGGTCAGGTTATAGAAGAACTATTAGATGAGAAGAATTTAGTATGTCTAAATGATGGCAGAAGTACAAGCGTAGATGTTCAGACAGGATAAGAGTCAGTCCTTGACATCACCTTAGTGTCAAGCAGTATAGCAGCAAAATGTAACTAGAAAGTATATCATGAAGGAACTATAGGAAGCAAGCAACCATTATCCAATCTGGTATAAGATAAATATAGAAGTTCAATTGGATACAGTAAATCTGGGCGTAAGGTGGAATAAAGATAAAGATAAGAAAATGGCAAACACTGGGAAAGATAAATCGATAAAAAAGATAAATAGCTCTAATAATTTATCTGAAGAAGGAAGGCAAGGTAGGGATAGAACAAAATTGGAATATGCAGATGTGTTATGTAGGAAAGATAATTATGATGAAGTGATGGATGCTCCATTTAAAATTAGAGTAAGAATTAGAGTTAAAGAGAGCCCTGGAGAAAACCAGAAACACAGCTCCGGGTAAAGATGATGTGTATTACTGTATGATAAAATACTTAAGTGAAGAAAGTCTTGAGAAATTATTATTATTATACAATAAAGTATGGGAAGAAGGCAGTATACCAGGAAGTTGGAAGAAGAAATAATTGTACCAATAAAAAGCCAGGCAAGGATGATAGCAAACCAGGAAATTATAGACCTATAGCTCTAACATCACACATTTGTAAAATAATGGAGCGTATGATAAATGAGAGATTAACACACTTCTTGGAAAGTAGTAACATAATAACAGCAAATCAAAGTGGATTTAGAAAAGGAAGAGGCACTATGGACCCAATAATATGTTTAGAGGATGAAGTGAGGAAATAAGGAAACAGTTCTTTGATGTCGAAAGCATATGACATGCTGTGGAAAGAGGGTCTTTTAATCAAAATGCATCTAATGGGTATTGGAGGGAAAATGTTTAATTGTGTAATGGATTTCCTTGATAGAAGAAAGATTCAAGTGAAGATGGTTATAGAGGTATCCAAACCTTCCATTATGATTAATGACATTTATTCCAATATAACATTAGACATGGGTAGGTCACTGTTTGCTGATGATGGGGCCTTATGGAAAAGAGGACGACATGTTAAGTATATAGTCAGAAAAGTACAAGAGGGGATAAATCAAGTGGAAAGTTGGGGTGTAAAATGGGGTTTTAAATTTTAAATGGAAAAAAAACGATACTGGTTACTCACGTAACCTCGGTTCTCTCTAGAAGAGGGAACGAGTATTTGCGTAAGTTTAGCTTACGCTACGGGAAAAGTCATCTTTTCTCGAGATACTGAAGCCAAAAATTATCCTTAATTTTCATATATTGTCCACGCAGTGCAGCAGGCAGCTAGCAGAGCTAGAGCGAGCAATACTGCACGCTCATTGGCTGCCGCGCGGCAACTGCTTTAGCCTACCGGTGAGCCCGGCGTGACGTCACGCCCAATGAGGGCGCGCGTGACGTCACGCCCAATGAGGGCGCGTGCACCCTCGCGCGTCACAGCCCGCCAGAATGGGCGGCGTCAGAGCGTATATAAGGAAGGCTCGGAGGCTAAAACTGAATGAAGTCGAATGAAGCGACATGAGCTCGCGGCGCGAGCACGGCAGGGAACGCAAATACTCGTTCCCTCTTCTAGAGAGAACCGAGGTTACGTGAGTAACCAGTATCGTTCTCTTACGAGAGGTTCTCTCGTATTTGCGTAAGTTTAGCTTACGCTACGGGAACCCCATTGTCAACGCCGTGCGCACCTTGCATCCACATATAAACCCCCGGGAGGCCCGGGGGGTCTAAAAGTGGAAGAACAGGTGGCCAGCAGAGCGGGCCAACACGTGTCCATAAGCACTCATAGGGAAAAAGGATAGAGCGGCGAGGCCGGTCTATATATCACTGACATACCCTGAGGTGCAGCTCGACCAGGAGAGCTAAATCGAGTAACTAGCCTGCGCACACATAAGCAGGACATAGACCCGACTAGACTGACAGAAGTTTAGCCTGCAGGGCGGGAACTTCCAGGTTATAGAACCTGACAAATGTAGAGGGGGAGGCCCAGCCCGCCGCCATACAAATGTCCTGAATGGAAATCCCACTGGACCACGCCCACGATGAGGCCATGCCTCTGGTGGAATGAGCCCGTATGCCCAAAGGGCACTGCAGGTCTTTGGACGCATAAGCTGCGGCAATAGCGTCCACTATCCATCTGGATAGTGTCTGTTTCGAGGCGGCGAGACCTCTGGCGCGCCCACCAAACGAAACAAAGAGCTGCTCCGAGCGCCGAAAAGCGGCGGAGCGCATGACGTAACACCTTAGAGCCCTGACAGGGCAAAGGAGGCTACTGTCATCCCCACTGCCGGACGGCAGAGCTGAGAGGGAAATAACTTGAGCTCTGAACGGGGTACCCAACACTTTGGGGACATAACCGTGTCTTGGTTTGAGAATGACCAAAGAGTCATTAGGTCCAAACTCAAGACACGCCGCGCTAACTGATAGCGCGTGAAAGTCGCCCACGCGTTTTACTGAAGCCAGGGCTAACAGAAAAACGGTTTTAAACGTCAGGTATCTCAACTCCGTAGAGCCCAGGGGTTCGAAGGGATAAGCTTTTAGGGCCTCTAGGACCAAAGACAGATCCCATATGGGTACCAGAGGTGGCCGTGGAGGGTTCAACCTCCTGGCCCCTCGGAGGAAGCGGGTAATGAGTTCATTTCTTCCCAATGTGCGGCCGCGCGCCGAATCGGCGAACGCAGCGATCGCCGCAACATAGACCTTGAGCGTGGAGGGGGACCTGCCCGCGTCCAAAAGCTCCTGAAGGAAGTTCAAAACCTGTGGAACCCCACAGGATTGAGAATTCAAACTCTTCTCCGCGCACCATTTGTTAAACACAGACCATTTAGACGCATAGTGCCGCCTCGTAGAGGGAGCTCTGGACTGCGCGATTGTGTTAACTACCCCTTCTGGCAAATCAACGAATATTCGTTGATCACCCACGCATGCAGAGACCAGTGCTCTGGATGGGGATGCAGAATTGAGCCTCGGGCTTGAGAGAGAAGGTCTCTCCTCACTGGAATCGGCCACGGGGCTGTTCTCGACAGCGCCGTCAGCTCTGGGAACCAAAACTGGTTTTCCCAGCGCGGGGCTATGAGGAGCACCGCGCAGCGCGTTTCCCTGATCTTCGCTATCACCTGAGGCAGCATAGAGATCGGGGGAAAAGCGTACAATGGGACGTTGGGCCAGATTTGGGCCAGCGCGTCCTCGCTTTTTGAGAAGAACCTTTGGCACTGAGCGTTCTCGCTCGTGGCGAAAAGGTCGACTTCTGCTTTGCCGAAGCGACGCCACAGCGTCTGGACTGTTTGGCTGTGTAGAGCCCATTCCCCGGGGGGAACATTGTCCCTGGACAGCCTGTCCGGTCCGTCGTTTAGGCGACCGGGCACATGCGCGGCTCTCAGAGAGCGCAGCGAGCCCTGAGCCCAAACCAAAAGGCGCTCTACCAGAGCGCGCAAGGTTCTGGATTTGATTCCGCCCTGACGGTTCACATAGGACACCACTGACATGTTGTCCGTGCGGACTAGCACATGGTGCCCGTGCAGGTAAGGGAGAAAGTGCTTCAGCGCTTTCTCGACCGCCAACATCTCCAGACAGTTTATGTGAAGGCTTTTCTCCTGGTCCGACCAACGGCCGTAGACCGGTCTGCCCTCGTGAAGCGCTCCCCAACCTGAGTTGGACGCATCTGTCGAGATCACTTTGCGGTGTGAAATCACCCCCATCGTAACTCCTAGTTGGTACCATTCGGCTGCCAGCCAGGGCTGCAGGGCTGAGACACAGCCCTGAGTCACTCTGACCCGAACGCGGCCTGAAGCCCACGCTCTGCGGGGCACTTTCGAATTCAGCCAGCATTGTAGCGGGCGCATCCGCAGTAAACCCAGCTGCAGAACTGCTGCAGCTGAAGCCATATGGCCCAACATCCTTTGGAAGGTTTTCAGGGGGAAATACCTGTCTTTTTGAAAAGACGCGGCGAGGTGACGAACACAGCGCGCGCGCTGTGTTGACAGCCTGGCTGTCATGGCCACCGAATCCAGTTCTATTCCCAGAAAGGAAATCGACTGGCTGGGGATCAGAGAGCTCTTGGACCAGTTCACCGAAAGACCCAGGCTTTCTAAGTGACTGAGAAGCACCATCCCGTGGGAAGCGAGCGCTTCCGCCGATTGCGCCAGAATGAGCCAATCGTCCAGATAGTTCAGAATTCGCATCCCCTGTGATCTCAGGGGAGCGAGAGCCGCATCCATGCACTTCGTAAAAGTACGGGGTGCCAGAGACAGGCCGAACGGAAGGACGGTGTATTGATATACCTGGCCGTCGAAGGCGAATCTCAAGAATGGCCTGTGACGGGGTATAATCTGAATCTGAAAGTATGCGTCTTTCAGATCGAGAGAAATAAACCAGTCCCTCGGGCGAATTTGCGCGAGGATTTGTCTGGTCGTGAGCATTTTGAACGGCCGTCTCATGAGAGCTTTGTTCAAATATCTCAGATCTAATATAGGTCTGAGCGCTCCGTCCTTCTTGGGAACGAGGAAATAACGGCTGTAAAAGCCTGCCTCGGTTAAAGAAGGGTGAACTCTCTCTATGGCCCCTTTGTGCAATAGTTTCGCTATTTCTGTGTGAAGCAGATGGGCTGCTTCCGAGCTCACCACTGTCTCGACGCGCGTTCGAAACCGCGGCGGACGGCAAATGAACTGTAGCGAATAGCCCCGTATTACTGTATTCAGTACCCATTTCGACACACCCGGGATAGCTTTCCATGCATCTGCACTCATAGCTAGGGGTCGAATGGCCTCTGGGTCCCGCCCGCTGCTCTGCGCGGGGCACGGGACCCGAGGCGGCAAAAGCGCGCGCGCGCCGTCGGTGCTGGGAAACGGGGGCTCGCTGATAGCGACAACCAGCTGAGCAGTGCTCACAGACACGGTCTCTGGAGACTGAGAACGTGCTGTAATGGGCAGCCCGAGGCGCGAACGCGGGGCGGGCATGAGAGTGTTTACAGGAGAGTGTGAGCGCTGAGGAGCGGGCACGGAACTCTTTATTAAAACACAGCCGGTGGCATGGGGCTTTATGTGATCTAAACCCTGAATGTGTGAAACAGAGCGGGCAGTGTGTGGGAGTGAGCACTGGATAGTGGGCACATTTCCTACACTTAACCCCCTGAGGTCGACGGTATCGCCGGCGATACCAGCTCGCTTTTTTTTTATCAGTGTAAAAGAAACTCATAAATACTCTGTTGACTTTGATTTTCCATAGGAGTTTCATACATCAATCGATTCTGTTAAATGTGTATTATTTTTGTGTATACTCACAATAAAAACAAAGTGTTGTGCTTTTTGCCAAATAAAGAAAAATAAACACGAAGCGAGTTCTGCCTTCTCTCTGCCAGTGTAGTCCATTCTGAAACGCGCCCGAAAATGAACTGTAGCTCAGCGAATACTCAGTCAAACAGGCATACAGGCACACAGGCATGAAGCTTGAATTCTCTTCTTTTAAATGAAGTAATTTATATAAAAAACAAATATTCCCATCTTGTGAAATCTGTATTAAAAGAGAGCGATTCCAGTCGAGCTCATTAGAGCTAATTCAAATGTAATGTGACTCCACCCACGGAGAGCGTGCGCTATTCAAACGCAAATGGCTGAGGCAATCCAAGCGCAATCCTGTGAACGCCCCCATACAGCTCGAGAAAACTCACAAGTTTATTCAGATCATTACTTGTTTACACCGTCTTGCAGCGCTGTGAGGAATAATAATAATGGAAAATGTCCCTCAGAAGTGCGGGTATATCAAGGAGCGAGCTGAGGAATACTAGTAAGTTTTTTCCTTCTCACGTGAATTTCTTCACGTGGGTTTCTGTTTATGAATGAACGGCAGAGATGCGCGCTGTTTACCACAGCTGGCAAAGACAGTTTAAATTTAAATCGCGTGTGTGAATGAATGATGATGTTTTAGCAAACTGTATTGCTATACTGAGATGAGTAAAAATCGACTGAAATATGTTGAAATAAAATGTAGGCTATTTGTATAAGCAACGTATTAAACGGCAAATTAACAATATGCCCTAATATTTCATGAAAACAACGTTACAGTCAGGCGAAATATGAAAGACAACATTTTGTTTAGTAGATTTGGGTACAGTTTTTACTGTAGAATATACTGCCTCGTCAAATAAGCTTTTGTTTAGCAATTTCTATATATAAAATACTATTTTTGTCAAAAATAAAGTCATCAACTAAGATGTTAGCTGTTCCAATGTTGGCTATATTCAAACTAATGAATACATAGATAAAATGTAGGCCTATAATCTTTTTTTTTTACAAAGAAAGAGTACACTTGAAATATTGTTGAAATTGTAATTATTGTTGTAATTGTAACCTTTTTAATAAAATAGCAAAACATATTTACAAGATAGATGTAAGCAAAATCTTAAATGGTCAATATAAGTCTTCTTCTAAATATATCTTTTGTCCTTGCATTGTGGCTCAGTCAGTTTCACACCTGAGTGAATGGCTCATCATTATGCAGAGTGGGTGGGACATTGTATTTCTCAGGTGTAAACCACTCCTCGTTCACGCCCCCCTCGCATATTGGCTTTCCAAGCAAAACCTGTTTTACATCAATTTAAATCAATGTATGGTTTTATGTGAACGATAAAGCAAGACTATTTTCACATAATTTTGAAGAAAAAACTATAGGCGACGACATCCATTAGTCAAAAGTCTTATTGCCACATATTTAGTATGTGTTTTGTGGCCTTATTTCTGCAACTTTCATTTTTATTTTTTCCAATAACCACGCATAAACATTATTCTCTTAAAAATTCAAACATATACATGCATGTTGATCAGATATTTTGGTAGCCCTGTTTGTGCTATATAGAGTGAATTTACACCTTTGCCATTAACATGTTTATAAATAACTGAAAAAAGCACAAATGTCAGAGCATGTCAGAACACCTCCAGGGCCCAGAAAACAGCTCAGACTCCAGAGGGTTAACACTCGAGCGGCAAGCGCGCGCTTTATGTGAGTGTGCTCTGTGGGATACACAGGGGAGATCGTGCTTGTGTGTAGACATGAACACTTGGGAGTGGGCATATTTACTACACTCATAACACCGTCGGCGTGAGCCGGTTGACCAGACATTATGCTCATTTTGCGATTTATCTGGTTCGCCGTAAAAACGACGTTTGGGTGCAGGCGAGAGAGTTTTGAAACTGGCTCATTGGCTGCGGAGAACACTACTGCAGTAGCCTTTACTAAGGGGACTGGCAGAGGAAGGCAGATGAGTTTGGACGGCGGTCCGGCCTCGGCGGGACTCAACCGTCTTTTCCTCCCGGCGCGTGCTAGGAGGTCTTCGCAGGCTCAGGTTTCAGCGAAATCCTAGGCCGGGGGCCCCGCGGGGGAGGCGGCCTGTGCTGGCTGGTTGAACGTGACCTGGGGCGGCCACGCTGACGCTGCTGCGAAGGCGAAGGCGGAGGTCGAGACGAGCGCTGAGTGGAGCTGCGTGCAGGAGGCTGTTTAGACTGAGAGCGGCCTGCAGCGGAGCTCGAGCGGCGAGGCAGAAAAAGATTCATGGCCTGCGAGGCCTTCTGCACCTCCGAAAATCTGTCGACGAGGCCGCTCACAGCAGGGCCGAAGAGGCCGGTGGGGGAGAGCGGGGCGTTGAGGAAAACGGACCGCTCAGATTCTCCCATGTCAGCGAGCGCGAGCCAGAGGTGGCGCTCTGTGACGGTGAGCAAGGCCATGGATCGGCCGATAGCCTGTGCTGCGACCTTCGTGGCGCGAAGGGAGAGGTCCGTCGCGCTGCGCAGGTCCGTAAAAGCGGTCTGATCCGGGCCCTTCTCGTCCAGCTGGCGGAGGAGGTCGGCTTGGAGGATCTGAAGCACCGCCATAGTGTGCAGGGCTGAAGCGGCTTGACCAGCGGCGGAGAAAGCGCGGCCGACAAAAGGCGGAAGTGGTCCTGCAGGCTTTAGACGGGAGGGCAAACTTTGAGCGCCATCTCGCGGATGGGGGGCAAAGGTGCGCTGCGACCGCCTGTTTAACCGGAGGAGACGAAGCTGGAGAGCGGAGTCTGGCTGAAACTGGAGCGTCCCACGACTTAGAGAGCTCCGCGTGGAGCTCAGGCAGGAAAGGCGCTGGTCTGGACGCTGGCGAGTGGCTGCGGCTGGGTAGGAAGAACCCGTCGAGCCTGTTCGGTGCGGGCACCGCAGGCTGGGACCATTCGAGGCCCAGGTTCTCAACGGCCAAAGTGAGGAGGCGGAGAAGCTCGGCGTCCACACTGGCGTGGGTCCTACCAGACTCGCGTGTAGAGGAAGGGGCGGAGCGGTGAGAACCGGTCCACCCTTCACTGTCTGATGCCAGGAGAGAACAGCTGTCCAGAAGAGCGTCGTCCTCCGCTTCATCCCCTGAGGCGACGGCACCGAGGGCGAGAGCCGGCGGGAAGCGGAGGCGGAGAGGGAGAGAGCGAGGCTCGCGGGAGGAGCTCCGGCGAAAGCCTGACTCGAGTCTCGGGCTCCGGTGGTCTCTGGGAGCGGCGCTTCTTCTTCCGCGGCGCAGAGACTGGAGCGGGGTCAGCGTTGAACAAGGCGAGTCGAGCCCGCAGGGTCGACATCGGCAGTTCTTCGCAGTATTCACAGCCGCCCGAAGCCATGGCAATGGCAGCGTGGTCACGTCCCAGGCAGAGAGCGCAGATCACATGGCGGTCTCTATCGCTGAGGTGAGAGCGGCACGAGCCGCAGGAATTACGAGGCATTTTAAAACAAACGCCTCTGCTCTTTTAGTGTAGCGAAACACACACACAAAACAAGCAATGCAATTCAGAGAAAAGGATATATGTCGCCGGATAGCTGAGCTGGCACGGCAGGCTGAAGGCGGCGAAAACTCGTCCGGCTTCTCCAGGCGCTGTCCTACGCTGGCTCGATGCTTTCTCGACGGCGACGGCTTCTCTCGGAGAACAGCGATGCAGAGAGCTTTGCTGAAGAGACAGAAATCAGAGTTTTAGCCTCCGAGCCTTCCTTATATACGCTCTGACGCCGCCCATTCTGGCGGGCTGTGACGCGCGAGGGCGCGCGCGCCCTCATTGGGCGTGACGTCACGCCGGGCTCACCGGTAGGCTAAAGCAGTTGCCGCGCGGCAGCCAATGAGCGCGTAGTATTGCTCGCTCTAGCTCTGCTAGCTGCCTGCTGCACTGCGTGGACAATATATGAAAATTAAGGATAATTTTTGGCTTCAGTATCTCGAGAAAAGATGACTTTTCCCGTAGCGTAAGCTAAACTTACGCAAATACGAGAGAACCTCTCGTAAGAGAACTAAAGTTATGTTTTTTACAAGGAAAAAGATAAGAGGGAATCAGATGAAATTGTATGGTTACTGTTTAGAAAAAGTTGAGTGCTTTCGGTTCCTATGAGTTTACTTTGACAAAAAATTAACATGGAAGCAACATAAAAAGTATACCGTTGATAAATGTAGGAAAGGAATAAATGTCATGAGATGCCTCACTGGTTTAAAATGGGGAGCAAATGTTACAGCTGTGAAATATATTTATAATATAGCAATGATAAGATCATGGATAGAATATGGCTGCACTGCGTATAGATCAGCATCAATGTCTGTGTTAGCAAATTTAGACATAGTGCAAGCTAGACCCTGAAGCTGCCGCCAGGCACCGCCATTTGCGCCATTTAGAATTTCAGCCGCCGCCAGCCACTAATTTCGTAAGCCAAATTGAGCCGCCATCTGATAAAGTTTGGCTGAGCTGGCTAGAATTATTTGCATCAAATAATAATTCTATCACATAGAGACATACACACACGAAATATATAAACAATACACGAGATCTATTTTCCCACTGGATTCATAACAGCACAGTCTTGTGCTCGTTGCTACGATACACAGACTCACAGTGAATTGACGACCAATTAAAATTGCTCGTTTTCCGTACAGAAGAAGCGATGCATTTATTTCTCGCACTGAGGTGAAATGGCGGAAAGAAGCAAGCAAGGTAATTTTGATCTCACTTCTCACATACTTTCATAATTCCTACTTACTTTTTTTTTTTTAACTTAGGCCTACCCAGACTTTTGTTAAATCTTCAGGGCACGGTTGCACAAACACCTGAATCAAAGATTGATGTTATGAACCAAATATTCTGGAACGGAGAGATTTATAGCACTGAACGTGATATTACTGCAGTAACAAACCACTGTTTCTAATTCACGACGCATGCTTCAGTGTACATTGAAGTGAAATGTGCAAAACTTTGTCTAAAATAATACTGATAACAGTGTGTGTTTATATTAAGGCGAGACACGGCAGGCAAAAACATAGTTTTTTTTTTTACTGGTCAATTTTGAGATTTTTGGATATTTGTCTCCAATAACATGTCTTCTTTCAGACTTGAAAAAAAGACTTTCAGAGTGAAAAAAAGTCCGAAATACACATTTAGGTCTTTATTTTACTACACTTCGTCTGTTTGCGTCTGTAGATTTCTCATAAATTCAACAAAAGTTTGCGTTCTTAATCAACATACTTCTCCGCGATCTCTGCCGTCACCCTCTCATCACATGCACCTTTAGGAAGCTCTTTCTCTCTTCTGTAGAATCCTGTTGGATCCAAATATGGTCATTTCCTTTTTATCAGCAACCAATCGTGAAAGTAAAAATCATCTGTAGACATGAAGTGGCAGCTTCAGCCATTTGCAGCTATGAAAAGTTTGGCGGCTGCAGCAGCCATTTAGGTTTTGGCCGAGCCGGCTAGCCAGCCAATAACTTCATCAGCCAGCCATTATTCTCTAAACAAATGGCCTCGGGCTCTAGTGCAAGCTCTAAGAATATGTTTAGGAGCATTGAGAACCACACCAGTATGTGCAAGCTGGCGATTTGTTAATTTCAGTGTTGATTCAGCAGCAGTGATGAAAATTCAACATCATAGTGCAACGTTGATTCAACAATATTCCCATTGATTATTTTTTGTTAATTTCAATATTGATTCAGCATCAGTGATGTAGAATCAATCATGTGTAATGTGTAATGTTGATTCAATTAAAGATGAAAAACCACACTCTCTAGTTATATCTCATATATTTATTTATACCATGTCCACACAGACGCGTTTCAGCCTAAGCCATCATCAGTGTGTGGTGTCACCTGTGGTGTAATGTTGATTCAATAGCATTATCATTGATTTTTTTGTTCACCATTGTTTCAACATTAACTTGAGGGTGCAAAAGTGATGTTGATAAAATATCACTTTCTAATGTTGAAGCAATACAATTACAGTTGATTTGTGGTTGAAATCTAAACATTATTTCAACATTAACTGAGGGTGCAAAAGCGATGTTGATAAAATATCACTTTGTAATGTTGAATCAATACTATTACTGTTGATTTTTGGTTGAAATCTACCCATTGCTTCACCATTAACTGAGGGTGCAAGAGTGATACTAAATTAGAGTTGACGCATCAACACTGACTCAACATTGATTACATTGATTATTATTTAATGATTACATGCTATCTGGGTGTTCAATTTGTGGAAAGGAGTTCAATCAGGAGGTCACACACAACCTCAGTCAGAAGTTCTGTACAGTAAAGTCTGAAGACACTCATGTTAAATCATACAGGAAGAAGCCAGTTGAGTTTGTGGCAAAACCTTTTACAGTGCTTACATGTTGTTGTCTTTCAATGCATTTGATAATTCATACTCATAATGTAGAACTGAAATGACATTCATTAAAATATTGTTAGTTAAAACATTTCAAAATGCACCTGCAGACTATTTTTCTAGTCATTCATTTTATCATTGAGGATTTCTTTAAAATATTGTGCAAAAATCTCGTCTTGTCTCGTTCTTGTGAACCCAATCTTGTGTCTCTAGAGATAAGTGTCTTGTCACACCCCTAATAATAAGCTTTAATCGTAGATCAGTAGTTGGCTTTGTCAACTAGTTCTCTGGGAACCACCCTGGTGGCTAGTTCCTATAACTAAGTTCCCAGAAACTATTAAATGCGAAAGCCCCTATTTACTCACCATCATGTCCATCCACACCTGTAAAACTTCTGTGGAACATGAAGATATTTTTTCGAGAATATTTTTATCCATACAATTAAAATGAATGGGTTCCAAAACAGTGTTATTTTAGTATTATTCAAACACTATTATTGTCACGGTTATGGACTTTTATATTTTGTTTTGTTTAGTTCCTGTATTTCTGCTCCGTTCAGTTTTGGTTTTCTTACTGATTACCTCATTTTTTTATATGGTTATGTAAAATTATCACCTGTCAGTCATCATGTTTGTCTTGTATTTAAACTCCCTGTTTTGTTTTGTCCCTTATCAGTTCTCGTTTATTATGTTTTGTTTAATAGTCTTTTCATTCCTATGTGTTTGTTTTTTTGTGCTTCAGCTCAATTTAGCCTTGATTGTTTCCTAAATTGTCAAGTTCAAGTTTTATTGGTCACATACACAATCATACACAGTACAACCTGTGGTGAAATGCTTTGTAAGACTCTCCACAGAATACAACAAACTATATATTAGAAATAAAATAGTAATAAAATAAAGACATTAAAAAAAGTGTTTTACATTTTAAAAAATTTAGATTTTAAATTACCAAATGCTACTGTATTTCAGAAACTCAAACAGGCTTAAAAACAGTGCTCTGTAAGACACAGTGGGAACTTTACTCCGTTACGAAAACAAAATATTAATATAATTAACCATAAAGAACTTCAGGGAATTTACTGACAAAACGTCATTCTCGAGTGACATGAACACTTTACATTAATGAACCTGAACAGTCCTTATTTTATAGACTATCTGAAACAACAAATTTAAACAGTCTGTGAGTGTTCAGCTACACTACACAGTCCATTTAGACATACTCAGAGAGGTGCGCAGGAGGTCTGCGGCTATGCCCAGAAGGATACCTCAGGGGGGCTGTGCATGTGTAGGTTTCTTCTAAGTCACCTAGTCAAGTCACCTTCATTTATATAACGCTTTTAACAATATAGATTGTTTCAAAGCAGCTTTACAGTGATAATAGGAAATTAAAGTAACAGAGATTATTTTGGCTTTACAGCAGCTCTAGAATAAAGTTATTGTCCAGCTAAAGTTAGTTTTGAATGATTCACTTCCATTGCAACGATCATTAGTTATTAACTTAGGGGCCGCTAACACGACACCGTTCTAACAGAAAACCCTTAAATCCTCTCTACGCAAACTTTAAAAACGCGAACCTGTGAGAACGCTGATGGTGTGCACATGCGTATTACGCGTTTAGTCTATAGGTATGCACGTTTGAATATATATGTGCGCAGGCGTGTAGTCCTTCTTTACAAACCAAACCTCAACAAACTACTTGTCTGGCCTTAAAATTTAGAATACAGAATTTTTATCGCTTCCGCATAGCCACGTGAACCGGAATTATTCCAACAGCGTTTTATCTGTAAAGAGGTAAAGGGAAGGGAAGGAGGCCTTCACAGGGGAGAGACTAGTTGACACGTCAGGACTGCGTTGTTGTCGCATCCAGGTGCAGGTCCTTCATCTGATCTGGATACGGCCTGGATCCGGCAGACTGCGGTAAACCTCTGGATAATTATGAACTTGATAATGATGTGTTTTTAGTCTTCTGTCTCATTTACAAGCCCTAATTCTAACAAAGGATCTTGTGTCTCCTGGTTGAGTTTTTTAAAGAATGAACAGCTTCTTGTGATGGTACGTCCACTTCCCTCAGCGGTTACCATTGTGCCTTTAACTTTGGTGACTGTGAGTGGTTTTGCATTGAATGGCGTTGTTAACTTGTTCCCTTTCGTTCGGTCACTCCTACGTCACGTCGGTAGGAGTTACCAACGAATTGGGATCACGCTAGGGAGAGTTACTTGCATGCCAGTGCAGGTATAAAGCGGAAGCGCAAGCATACACAAATCGCTTTCTGCTTCAGAGCCGACCGGTTGTGTCCTCTGAGTGAATGAGCATTTTGGATAGTGTTTCCACGAGCTCAACGAGTCTGCTTCTTCAAGACCTCTCTGTGTTGGTGTTACGGCGCTTCAGTGATCTTCGCGAGTCTCCCGGGTAACGGCTGTTACTGCACGCGATCTGCTTCTTTCAAAGAGCTGTTATCACAGCTGGTATTCGGTTGAGTGCACACAGTGGGCTTGCAGTTTCCCCACTGAGTTGCCGCGTTGATCCCTGTGTGCTTCAGCACAATAAGAGAGTGTTTCTGAAAGAGCAACACGAGTGAAGATCGCGTCCTTTTCAGGATGACGTTTCACCCGTGTGTTTCTGGATGTGGTCAATATCTGCCACCGGTTGATGGTCACGATCGCTGCCTCTCGTGTTTGGGCCTCGCGCACGCTGAGGCAGCATTCGTGAATGAGTCATGTTAAGATCGAGACTGAGAACCCTCAAACGAGGGGGAGTCCCTTTGGAGATTCCCCGATCTAGTTCTTCTTCTGGTTCATTTCAGAAGAAGGCTACTTCGGCTAATCCCATTGGTGGTCTGAGGATCACAGTGAGGAATGACCCGCCGGGTGAAAGACCCCCACGGGCCCCTCACTCCTCTCCATCGCTGCCATTGGAGCCTCCGCAGGAGACCGCCGGGCCATCTTGTGTCCCTTCGGGTGTGGCAACGTTGTCCGAGCCGGACCCGGAAATGGCCGCTATGCTTGCCCGGGCGGCCGCGAGTGTCGGGCTCGTGTAGAACCCTCCACCGTGTCCCGAACCCTTGCGACTCGACGATTGGTATCTCGGGGCAGGCCGTGCTGGTTCTCAGCGCGCCGCCCCGGTGCCTTTCTTTCCGGAGGTGCATGATGAGGTGACGAGATCGTGGACGGCCCCTCTGGCGGCCCGAAACAGGTCAACTCCCTCCTCCTCCCTCACCACTCTCGATGGTGGGGCAGTGAAGGGATACAAGGGCATCCCCCCAGTGGAACAGTCTGTGGCGATGCAATTGTGTCCCAAGACCGCGTCCACCTGGTGGGGTAACCCCACACTCCCCTCCCGCGCATGTAGGTTCTCTTCCAGTCTGACTGGAAAGGCTTACAGTGTGTGTGGAGAAGCTGCTTCTGCCCTGCATGCCATGGCGCTTCTCCAGGTCCACCAGGCCAAGGCGCTCAGTGACATGCAGGAGGGTGGTACCGACCCTGGGGTGCTCCAAGAGCTGCGTACAGCGACGGACCTCGCTCTTCGGGTGACGAAAGTCACCGCACGTTCCCTGGGCCGGGCGATGTCCACACTCGTGGTCCAGGAGCGACACCTGTGGCTCACCCTGGGCGATATGAGGGAGTCGGACAAGAGTAAGTTCCTGAACTCCCCCATTTCCCAGGGTGGCTCTTCGGCGAAGCGGTGGAGAGCTACGCCCAACAGTTCTCCACCGCCCAGAAGCAGTCGGAGGTCATCAAGCACATCATGCCCTGGAGACAGGCTGCTGCTGCCCAGTCTTCGCCGGCTGCTCCTCCAGCTGCTTGTCGCCGAGGGCGCCCTCCTGCCACCGCCCCTGCTCAGCCTAAGCAGCAGCCTCCACTTAGGCAGCAGGGTGCCGGCTGCAAGAGAGCTGCCCAGCCCGCTCGGAGTTCGTCTAAACCCCCCGTCAAGAGGAGAGGGAAGCGACCCTGAGACGGGCGACCCAGAGGATGTGACTGCTGCTCTCCAGGAGTGCGTGTCTGCATCACTCCTTCCCCCGGTGGAGGGCCGGGTGGAGAATCCTTGGTTCCGTTTTGTTTCTGTTCTGCCACTGGCCACTCCTGGGGCATATGGCAGCCACAGCTGCAGTAACGCCGCTCGGTCTGATCCATATGAGACCGCTTCAGCGCTGGCTTCACGATCGAGTCCCGAGATGGGCGTGGCAGAGCGGCACGTTCCGGGTGAACATCACCCCGCACTGTCGCCAAACCTTCAGCCCTTGGTCAAACCCTGCATTTCTACGGGCCGGAGTGCCCTTAGTCCAGGTGTCCAGGCATGCTGTAGTTTTCACAGATGCTTCTGCCAACGGCTAGGGGGCCATGTACAACGGGCATGCAGTTTCGGGTCTGTGGACGGGGCCCCAACTGCATTGGCACATCAACTGCCTAGAGTTGCAAGCAGTACGCTTAGCCTTGTGCCGCCTCAGAGGGCTACTTCAACACAAGCATGTACTGGTCCGTACGGACAGCACTGCGACCGTTGCGTACATCAACCGCCAAGGTGGTCGGTTGGTGTTCTTCCCACCGGGAAGACCCCCGAACTTGCCTGATCAGTGTCGTCCTTTCCTTCCTGCAAGATGGGTTGGAGCAAAGGCTGTCTCCCTCCACCCTCAAAGTGTATGCTGCTGCAATAGCTGCTCATCACGATGCAGTAGAAGGTAAGTCTTTGGGAAAGCACGACCTGGTCATCAGGTTCCTCAGGGGTGCCAGGAGGTTGAATCCCCCTCATAATCCCCACCCTGTACCCTCTTGGGATCTAACTTTAGTGCTCAGAGCACTCCAGAGTCCCCCATTTGAGCCCTTGCATGCAGTCGAATTAAATATCCTGTCAATGAAGACAGCTCTCCTGCTGGCTTTGGCTTCCATCAAGAGTGTAGGGAACCTGCAGGCATTTTTCGGTCGACAAATCGTGCCTAGAGTTCGCGCCGGACTTCTCTCACGTTGTTCTGAGACCCCGGCCCGGATATGTGCCCAAGGTTCCTACCACTCCGTTTAGAGATCAGGTAGTGAACCTGCAAACGCTGCCCCCGGAGGAGGCAGACCCAGCCCTGGCTTTCCTCTGTCCAGTTCGCGCTCTGCGCTGCTACATTGACAGAACTCAAATCTTTAGGACCTCAGACCAGCTCTTCGTCTGTTACGGAGGCCAGCAGAAGGGGAAGGCTGTCTCCAAACAGAGGTTAGCCCACCGGCTAGTGGATGCTATCGTCCGGGCGTATGAGTCCCAGGACGTGCCTTGCCCACCTAGGTTGAGGGCACACTCTACTAGGAGTGTTGCCTCCTCCTGGGCGTTGACTCAGGCGCCTCGCTGACAGACATCTGCAGAGCTGCGGGCTGGGCGAGACCTAACACGTTCGCTAGGTTTTATAGCCTTCGTGTAGAACCTGTTTCCTCCCGTGTACTCGCTACGGCCAGTAGCGCGAGGAATTAGGTTAGTGTCGGCTTGCTACGCCATTCTCGCCCCATGGGCCAGATACGTACGTTATCCTGCTTCGTTGGTTACCCAACAAACGGCTAACCTCGTGAGTTCCTCCGTCACTTCATGTAACATGTATAGCATAGCCGGGATTTACTTGTGATAAATTCAGGGAGATAGTCAGGCTGACGGAGAAGATTTCAGAACTAGAGACACGCATTCAAACTTTAATCGAGGTTAATTGTAAGAGTGCAAGGGCTTTAGATACTGCTTTGGATGCGACTAGCTTAGTGAACTCTGTACATTGCTCGGTTACGGCTGTAGAGCCCATGCAGCAGGGCAATTGGGTGACCATGAGACGCTGTAGTCGCGGGACAAAACACCGCTCTTCCGTTCCGATTACCATAACAAATAGATTCTCCCCACTCTGTGAAACACCCACTGTGAAACCAGTTGAATGTGCCCTAGTTATTGGCGATTCTATTACATGGAACGTGAAAATAGAGACACCAGCCACCATAGTCACATGTTTGCCAGGAGCCTGAGTGCCTGATATCAAAGCAAATTTAAAAGTGCTGGCTAAAGCTAATTGTAAATTCTCTAAGATTATTATTCACGTCTGCACTAATGATGTTCGACTCTGCCAGTCGGAGATCACTAAAATGAACGTTAAAGAGGTGTGTGAACTTGCAATTACGATGTCAGGCACAGTAATTTGCTCTGGCCCCCTTCCTGTTCGCTGGAGTGATGAGATACTTAGTAGACTGTCCTCACTCAATGGCTGTCTGTCTAAGTGGTGTCCGCAAAATAATATAGAATTCATAGACAATTGAAAAGTTTTTGGGGCAGACCTGAGCTGTTGAAAAGATATGGTATTCATACCTCCTTGGATGGTGCTGCTCTTCTCTCTAGTAATATGGCACATAGTCTTAGAGCTCAAACATAAATTGGGGCTCAGGTCAGGAAGCAGACAGACTGGCTTAACCGACCATCTGCTAGCTGTCTCACGTCACTGAGGTCAGATAAATCCCATGACATAGAGCCTCTTTCACCTAGATATCATCATATAGAGACGGTGTCTGTTCCCCGAATTAGGAAATACAAAAAACTTCCAAACCCATCCAAGGGTAAAAGTTTTATTGATAGTCAACGAATAAAAAAACAGATATAACACAAATGAGCAAATGATAAAGCTTGGGTTGCTGAATATTCGCTCCCTTACTTCAAAATCACTTATTGTTAATGATATGATTACAGACTATAACCTAGATGTGCTGTGTTTAACAGAAACCTGGCTAAAACCAAATGATTACATTACTTTAAATGAGTCCACCCCCCAAGATTACGGTTATAAACATGAACCTCGTCTAAAAGTCAAGTCAAGTCATCTTCATTTATATAGCGCTTTTAACAATGCAGATTGTTTCAAAGCAGCTTTACAGAGATAAACGTATAATTTAAGGTAACAGAGATTGTTTTGGCTTTATAGCGGTTCTTTAATAAAGTTATTTTCCAGCTAAAGTTAGTTTTGATTGATTCGCTTCCGTCGCAGTGATCATTTATTATTAAATTAGGGGCCGCTAAGACAACACCATTCTCTCTACATAGACTTTAAACGCGAACCTGTGATAAACGCTGATGGCGTTCACATGCGCATTAAGAATTGGTTCTATAGTTATGTGCATTTGAATATATGTGCGCAGGTTTGTAATTCCTTACAAACCAAGTCTAAACAAAGTACTGGTCTTTTCTTATAAATTTTGATACAGAATTGTATTTTATTTTGTCACTTCGGGGTAGGTACATGAAACGAATTTTCCCGACAACGCTTTATCTGTAGAGTGGTAAAGGGATCCTCCATAGGGAGAGACTAGTTGGCACTTCAGCACTGCGTTGTCATCGGGTCCAGGCGAAGGTTCTTCGTCAGATCTGGATACGGCCTGGATCCGGCAGGCTGCTGGAAAACCTTGGGATAAACAAAGACACTAAAATTAGCGTAGATGCCATTCTCCTTATGATGTAATGAGTACATCAGGATTTATGGGAAGTGTTACCGGTTCCGGCTGACCTAATCTATGCAGCCTAACATTGAATTATAGAAGTCTATAATGTATTATGTGAATGCTAGGTCAAAGAGATGTGTCTTTAATCTAGCTTTGAACTGACAGAGTGTGTCTGCTTCCCGGACAATGTTAGGAAGACTGTTCCAAAGTTTTGGTGCTAAATAGGAAAAGGATCTACCGCCTGCAGTCGATTTTGATATTGTAGGTATTATTAACTGGCCGGAATTTTGAGATCGCAATAGACGTGAAGGACTATAATGCGTTAAGATCTCACTTAAGTACTGCGGAGCTAAACCATTTAGTGCTTTGTAAGTAATCAGCAATATTTTAAAATGTATGCGATGTTTAATAGGCAGCCAATGTAGTGTTGACAGAACCGGGCTAATATGGTCATACTTCCTGGTTCTGGTAAGAACTCGAGCTGCTGCTTTTTGAACTAGCTGTAGTTTGTTTATTAAGCGTGCAGGGCAACCACCCAGTAGAGCATTACAATAATCTAGCCTTAAGGTCATGAACGCATGGACTAATTGTTCCGCATTTGTCAATGAGAGCATATGGCGTAATTTAGATATATTTTTAAGATGGAAAATGCAGTTTTACAGATACTAGACACGTGACTTTCAAATGAAAGATTGGTATCAAAGAGCACACCCAGGTTCCTAACCGACGACGAAGACTTAACAGAGCAGCCATCAAGTGTTAGACAGTATTCTAGATTATTATGTGTGGAAGTTTTTTGTCCAATAATTAGAATCTCTGTTTTTTTCAGAATTTAGAAGTAGGAAGTTACTAGTCATCCAGTTTTTTATATCAGGCAAAGGGGGAGGTGTTGCTGTAATTTATAGTGATATTTTCAAAATTACTTAGAAGTCTAGTTTCAAATATAATTATTTTGAAGTGTTGGTGCTTAATGTAACAATATATAGTGTAAATGATAAATCACGTTTGAGATGTGTGCTGGCTACTGTATACAGGCCACCAGGGCACCATACAGACTTTATCAAATAATTTGCTGACTTTCTATCAGAGTTAGTACTGGCTGCAGATAAAGTCCTAATTGTTGGTGATTTTAATATATATGTAGAAAACGAAAAAGATGCATTGGGATTGGCATTTAAAGACATTCTTAACTCTATTGGAGTTAGACAACATGTGTCAGGACTTACTCATTGTCGTAATCATCCTCTAGATCTAATATTATCACGTGGAATAAATGTTGATGCCGTTGAAATTCTGCAGCTGAGCGATGACATCTCCGATCATTATCTAGTCTTGTGTAAACTTCATTTAGCCAAGGCTGCAAAGCTGACTCTGTGTTACAAATATGTTAGACCTATCACTTCTGCCACTAAAGATTGCTTTATTAATAATCTTCCTGATCAGTTTCATCATCTCAGCATCCCAGATAGCTTAGAAGAACTCGATATTGCGACAGAAACTTTTAACTCTCTCTTTTCCAGCAATTTAGACACAGTTGCTCCATTGCGCTTAAAGAAGATTAAAGAAAATAGTCCAATGCCGTGGTACAACGAGCACACTCAGGCCCTTAAGAGAGCAGCCAGAAAAATGGAGCGCAACTGGAAGAAAACAAAACTAGAGGTATTTTGCATTTCAAGGAAAGAGAGCACGATTGCGTACAGAGAGGCCTTAAAAGCTGCTAGATCTGCTTATTTTTCAACCCTATTAGAAGATAATAAACAAAACCCTAGGTATTTATTTGAAACAGTTGCTAAACTAACGAAAAATAAAGCTTCAAGCCCAGAAGTTTCTTAATATCATTAATTAATCTTTGTCATTAGGATACGTACCAATAACTTTTAAGCTGGCTATGATTAAACCGCTTGTTAGAAAAACGCAACTTGATCGTACAGAATTAGTCAATTACAGGCCGATCTCAAATCTACCTTTTCTGTCAAAGACACTAGAAAAGGCAGTATCTTCACAACTATGTTCCTTTTTAGAAAGAAATGATATCTGCGAGGATTTTAAATCAGAATTTAGACCGTACCATAGTATTGAGACAGCTCTCATTAGAGTCACAAATGATTTGCTCTTATCATCCAATCGTGGTTATATCTCTCTATTAGTGTTACTCGATCTTAGTGCTGCATTTGACACTATTGACCACAACATTCTTTTAAATAGACTCGAAAATTATGTTGGCCTTATTGGAATTGCATTAGCATGGTTTAAATCATACTTATCTGACCGTTATCAGTTTGTAGCAGTAAATGAAGTGATGTCTTATCGATCAAAAGTTCAGTATGGTGTACCACAAGGCTTAGTACTAGGACCGTTGCTGTTCACTCTGTACATGCTACCCTTGGGAGATATCATTAGGTAGCATGACATTAGTTTTCACTGTTATGCTAATGATACGCAGCTCTATATTTCTTCACACCCTGACGAAACTTACCAATTCACAAAATTAATGGAATGCACAGCTGATATAAAAAACTGGATGACTAGCAATTTCCTACTACTTAATTCTGAAAAAACAGATTCTATTTATTGGACAAAAAACGTCCTCACGTAATAACCTAGAAAACTGTCTAACACTTAATGGCTGCTCTGTCAAGTCCTCGTCGTCAGCTAGGAAACTGGGTGTGCTCTTTGATACTGATCTTTCATTTGAAAGTCTAAACCAGACGTGTCTAGTATCTGTAAAACAGCATTTTTTCATCTTAAAAATATATCTAAATTACGTCTTATGCTCTCAATGAAAAATGCAGAACAATTAGTTCATGTGTTTATGACATCAAGGCTAGATTATTGTAATGCTATTATGGGTGGTTGCCCTGCACGCTTAATAAATAAACTACAGCTGGTCCAAAATGCAGCAGCGAGAGTTCTTACCAGAACCAGGAAGTATGACCATATTAGCCCGGTTCTGTCAACACTGCATTGGCTCCCTATTAAACAACATATGCATTTTAAAATATTGCTGATTACTTACAAAGCACTAAATGGTTTAGCTCCCCAGTACTTGAGCGAGCTCTTAACACATTATAGTCCGTCACGCCTATTGCAATCTCAAAATTCCGGCCAGTTGATAGTACCTCCTAGAATATCAAAATTGACTGCTGGCGGTAGATCCTTTTCCTTTTTAGCACCAAAACTTTAGAAAAATCTTCCTAACATTGTCCGGGAAGCAGATACACTCTGTCAGTTCAAATCTAGACTAAAACACATCTCTTTGGCCTAGCATACATATAACACATTATAGACTTACATAATTCAATGTTAGGCTGCATAGATTAGATCAGCCCGAACCGGGAACATTCCCCATAAATCCTGATGTACTTGTTACATCATAAGAAGGATGGCGTCTACGCATTTATGGTATTTTTTTTTTTATGATTATTTTTTTATTTATTGCAAGGTTGAACATGGTCCACATGCATATTAGGAAACCACACTTTCTCCCTTAGCAGACTTTTAGTTTTGGTGATGCCTTGATGGCTTTCGTGAGCAAGCTGCAACACTCTCTGCTCTAAAGCAGTGGGTATGACTATTCTGGAACCTCTGAGTATGAGATCGTCATTTGATGCTGTGAGCTCAGAACTGATGTTTCTGTAGTGTTTCAGGGCGTTTGCAACAGGCGTGTCATGTGCAATTGTGTGCCATGAGTTGTTTCTTAAGTGTGAGCAGACCAGCTGAAGAACAACATCCTTTTTTGTCTCTGTTTTAATTTCATCAAGTGACATAGCTTTTGACATTGTAACACTCAGCATAGTATACTGTTGAAGATACACAAAAATTAGGGAAACAATCGTTCAAAAAAGAAAAAAACAAAACCTTACATATATAAATGAAGGGAAGGAGAAACAAGAATCACACAATTTCAATTCAAACCCTACATTGTATTACACAATTTCACCATATTTACAATGTCCATAAAGCCAGTGTACGAGTGTGTGTGTGTGTGTGTGTGTGTGTGTAACGTCCAAAATGTATCATAGTCCCGTTCACTGTATACATATATTTTTTGAATCAGTCTCACCGGAGTTGTTTTAAAAGTCTGTGAGCAGATTCCAGAGGGAAGACCCAGCTGAAAATTTTTCAATGGTGAGTATTCCACAAGGCAAAGACTCTCCCAATATACTCCACAATGAGATGGATGTATAATCCACAAACAGATCTGCCGCAATAGTCCACACACTTTCTCGGGTTCGCGCTAGCACTCGAGCGACATCGCTCCTGAACAATCAAAAGTCCATCTCATACATGGTCAAAACTTCCTGAAAACACAGCCGTAGCAGCGTGTGATGCAAGGTCATGTTATCAATCTCACTATCGTTCAAAATGGGCAAAACACCCATACATGTCAGGACCACTGAACAGAATAAGAGGTAAGACAATAAAAACGATCAACAATATATACATTATTTCCTTGTTAATCCATTATCACATAAAACTTAACCTCCTATGTGGCAGTGCTACAGCATCGCTTGCAGTGGCATGAAGTTGACATATTCTTCGGCTACTATGGATGCCCTTGTGCTGTGTTCTGTCTCAATCGATGTCTGGACATAAATTCAGCTGGATTGTCAGCTCCTTTACGGTACTCGATTCTGAACTTGTACAGCGGAAGTCTCAGACCCCACCTTTCAATTCTGGCTGGTGGCTTTGATTTGGAGTTGTTCCATATTAGTTCTAATGGTTTGTGGTCAGTCACTAGAATGAAAGGGTGACCATAAAGGTACAAGTGAAAATGCACACAGCTCCATACAATGGCTAGAGCTTCGCGTTCGGTTTTTGAGTACCGCTTCTCAACATCACTAAGTGCACGGCTGGCATACGATATGCCAAAACTAAATCTTTATCTCCTTTGTATCTCCTTAAGCCCAAATGTGTGGTGAATGTATCATCGCTCCATCATTTAATGTATCATGTATCATTTAATGTATCGGCTGTCTGGATGAAGTTCCAGCTGGTGGTAACCTGCTCTGAGATTAAGTGTTGAGAAAACCTTTGCACCGTTCAACTCTTGTATGACGTCATTAATGGTGGGTGTTATGTGACGCTCACTTTGTATGACTGTATTGGTCTGGCACATGTCAACACATATTCTGACTTTATCAGGATATTTTGGTTTGGGTTGGACCTGTTACCATTTCTATAATCTCATCATCTACCAACTTTTGTAATTCAGCTTCCACTTTCTGTCGAATGTAAAATGGCACTCGTCTATGTGGCTGACTTGTGGGTTGGACCTCTGAATTGATATGCAGCTTTACTTGGAAATTTTTCAGATTTCCTATTCCCTCAAACAATTCTGGATGGCTGTCAACAAGTTCATCAGCTTCTGTGCATTTGTCCTTTGTAGAATTTACAGCACTGACAATGTTTATCAGTCCAAGTGCTCGTGCTGTTCCATAACTTAGGAGAGTGTGTCCATCATTCTGAAGAACATAGAATTTAGCCTCTGTAGCATTGTGTGTTGCTTGAACATTGCACTGGAATGCACCAATGATAGGCAAAGCTGTATCCGAGCCATAAGCAAAAACCTTAATTGTCACTGCCTTGAGCTGAGGCTTGGGTGTGAGTGTATCAAACACTGCTTTGCTGACAATATTTACTGCTGCTCCTGAATCAATCAAAGCTCAGACCTTGGTGCCATTTAGCACAATATGAGTCTGAGGCTGTTGTTGACACGAGTTACTGTTCAAGACAAATACATATGCATCGTCACTGCTCTATGAGTTGTCTTGCATGTGAGTGGTTCATGTTGTAGCAACTTGTTTGGCCCTTTGTGGTTTGTTATGTTGTTTTTGACATGAAAGGTTACTGTGTTTAACGGGAAACCCATGGTTTCTTGGTGCTGGAACAACACATTTTTGCATAGTGATTTAACTTTACGCACGCTCTGCATTCTTTCCCTTTAGCTGGACAAAGCCCTTGATGCGGATTTGTTCCTCCACAATTTCTGCATTGGGTATTAAACATCCGTCTGCTGGCGGTTTTGAATTCAGTCTGCTGCTTTTGATTGTTGTGCAATGCATTGACAGCAGCCACTGCGTTTTACTCAATTCCTGCTGCTTGTTGTTCAGAGATTTCTAGTGTTCTGGCATGGTCTAGCAGAGCCTGTAGAGCAGAGTCAGGTCTGGTTCTCTGAGTGCTTTTCTGTACAGCCTAGACGAAGTGCAGCTTTGTACTAACTGCGCCTTTATCTCACGATTAACATCGGAAAACTTTAAGTCCTTTGTAAGCATTCAGAGTCTAGTTTGATAAGTGTCTAGGTTCTCTCCAGGTTGTACATCTTTTCTGAATTGGTAAACAAGATACTGCGTGTTCTTTTTGGAAGCGAAGTAGCCGTCTAGTTTAGTTTTTGTTTCTGCATAGCCGTCATCATCCGCAGAAAACATGTCGTAGATGTCATACACGGGTTCGCCAGCGAGGTGCAGTAATAGCGCTCTCTGTCTAGCATCGCCGGTAATATTCATTGCAACAAGAAAGTTCTCTTTCATAGGTTCACTCGATGCTGCGTAGCGATGACGCAATGGGAACGCCCTTAGGGCGGTGCTGATTGTATGAACCCGTATAGAATCACGCCAATTCATTGGCTGATGGCGCGGGCGCCTCCTCAGACTCCTCAACTTCGTTCTCCTTTCGGTGAAGCATTATGGATTTGCGTCGTTGCCAGCTTCCGTGCTCTTGCTTCATTGCAAGCGACGACCCGCACGGTAAGAATGTGAAATGTCTCGGCTTACCACATGCTCGCGAGGTTATTTTTGGCGCATCTAGCTACAAGTCCTGTGAGAATTTTAGGCTTAAGACTCTCCGGGCTTGCTTGTTTTGATAAAGATCCATCTGCTCTCCCCCGCCGCACTGCTGTTAATGATGCGGCCGAGGTCCGGGGATCGGACGCTGAGGCCTGGGGATCGGACGACGAGCTCGAGGCATTAGAAAGTGAGCAGGCCTGTTATTCCCTCTCTCACCCGGGTGCGCGCGCCTATTCTCCAGTGGAGTTTCTCCATGATTATTTATGCCCCAGCCAAGAGGCACGCGATGTGGTTTCCTTAGGATTGGAGGATGTTTTATTCACCGCAGCATCTGATTTGCAGGATTTCGGGCCCGTGGCCGATGCTCTGCTGCCCAGTGGCCAGGAAGCGCGGCCTTCTGCAGCCTATACATAGCTTGTGGATGTTTTAGCACGTGCTACTGAGAAACTTCGCATTGAGTTGCCGTGATTCTCAGTCCTCCAAGCTTGATGAGCAATTCCTGAGTGGTCAATCCACTTCGCGGCCCATTAGAAGAAAGCTGCCATTTTTCAGCGATCTTCCCTGTGAGATTTCTAGGCCCTGGAAGCAGCCTTTCTCTGCTCGGCTGACTAACGCTGCGGCTGCTTACTTCACCAACCTGGTTGGTTCTGTGGAGCAGGGCTACACGTGCATTTCCGGTGGTTGAGGACACGTTGGACACCCACCTTTCGCCTTCTTCCACTCCTTCTTGGAAGTCTCGCCCTCTTCTTCCTTCGAAGCCCTGCAGGACCACGTCCGCCCTCGTAGGCAAATCCTACATGGCAGCTGGCCAGGCAGGTATGGCGCTCCATACCATGGCGATTCTTCAGGCCTACCAAGCGGGCGTCCTTAAGGAAATGGATGAGGACGGGGGCCTCACGCCAGAAGCAGTCAAGGAACTCCACAGAGCTACCGACCTTGCGCTGCGTGCAACTAAGCACACTGCACGTGTGGTTGGGCGCACCATGGCGGGTTTTGTGGCTGTTGAGCGCCACCTATGGCTCAATCTCACTGATAATCGAGAGAAAGAGAAGGTCTTCCTACTGGATGCCCCTATCTCCCAGTCAGGCTCTTTTGGAGAGGCGGTCAATTCAGTGGTTGACAAATTCCGAACTGCTAAGACGCAGTCGGCTGCCCTTAAGCAGTTTATGCCTCGTCAACCTCCTACTCCTTCCGCAGCGCCTAGAGACCGCTTCGCACACCGGAAAGAGGCCCCTAGAAGGAGTGATGAGCCGAGACATCCCCCACCTCGCATGGCCTGGGGAGCTTGTGGCCGTCTGATGCCCCGTCAGCGTTAGACGCGTTGACCTGAGGCAGCCAACAAAACCTGCTACTTCAGCTTCGCAGGGGCGTTCCTGGTCCACGTGTCAGGAAATGGAGAGCTTCCCCCATCTCAGAAGGGAGGGACAGACTGCTGAATTGCATCTGTTTCCCCTCGAGATGCTCACTGGCAGAGCATATGAGTGGAGTGGAGCGGTGAGAATCTCAGCTCATCGCTCACGGAACTGTTCACCCCTCCGCTCCCCCGCTCAAAGCTACATCAGGCCGCTCCGCTCATTATCGCTCAGCGCTCAACGCAGTTTGCTTTGTGCTCCACTCAAATCGCCCCCCGCTCGCTCCAAAAAAGGAAAAAAATCTACATGTATATCACTTTTAGTTTAGACCACAGCCTTACCTCCTAAAGAACTAATGAGCAACAAGAACATTTTTCAAATAGAAATGTTTTATTTCAAATTACAAATTAGGCCTATGTAAGAAGGAATATAGCCTACACAAAAAATCCTGTAAAATTAAATGAATAAATGGGCCTAATAATAAAAATAAAAATTATATAAACAAAAATATACATAAAAGTTTTAAAAGTATATTAACAATTAGGCCAGAATTTTGATAAGTGAACTTTTGCGCAACGCGCACGATTCAAATTTAAATGGGCTTATATCCATTGTACACACAAACTGCTGTAAAATTAAACGAATAAATGGGCCTAATAATATAAATAAAATGTATATAAACAAAAAATATAAAAAAAATACATAAACGTTTTAAAAGTAAATTAACTATTAGGCCAAAATTCTTATAGCCTAACTGAACTTTTTGCGCGCTGCAGGATGAAAATTGAAATGGGCTTGTATCAATTGTTTGAATATTACGCTATATTTAATTTACACTTTGTTACAAGTTACCGTATTCAATTTGCTAACCTTTTGCTTTCTTCCCAGCGTGTTCACGTAGCATACTTTCATGTTTTCGAGAGATGTGTCTTTTTAGATTCCAAAATGAATCTTTACTGACCTCCTAGGGCCCATTCCCTCGCAGCCCTTGTCTTACCACCTAGCAGCGTGGAGACTTCTGCCAGGTGTGTCGTACTTGGCCCATTTCAGGCTCAGCCATCATGTAGCGGTGGGCATATGTCACAGGCTTCTGGGGCTCATGGCAGCAGCCTCTCCTGTGTTGCCCTCGGGTCTCCTTCATATGAGACCATTCCTGTGGTGGATGAAACTCAGGGGCATCTGCCCTTCTTGGTCTGCCTTCCGCCTGCTGAGAGTGTTGCGTAATTGCCTTTGCGCTCTTTGGAGGTGGAAAGACTCCCCGTTAATTTGAGCCAAATTTGAATTTTACTTCAGGGGGTCAAGATGGGTGTAGTTTGCCGTCACCAGGTTGTCACGATGGATGCCACTTTGACTGGTTGGGTTGTGGTCTTTGAGGGCAGACCGGCATGCAGTGTTTGGACGGGCGAGCTTCTCTCATGGCATCTGGCCCTGGATCATTTTCTCCCGGTCCTGATGGGCTGTCATGTCATTGTCAGGATGGACAACATGGCAGTGGTGTCCCATGTAATTCGCCAGGGAGGCTCGCGGTCGCGCACACTCTACAGGCATGCGCGCCGCCTCCTCTTTTGGGCTCAAGACAGGTTTCTTTCGCTGAGAGCAGGTCACGTTTCAGGGGACCTGAACATCACAGCGGACTTTCTGTCAAGACAGAAGCTCAAGTCGGGGGAATGGATGTTGCACCGCCAAACAGTGGCTCAAATTTGGTGCATGTTCGGCGAGACGAAGGTGGACCTCTTTGTGTCGCAGAGCTCGACACAGTGCCCCCTGTGGTTTTCGCTGTCTCATCCGACGCCTCTGGGGATAGATGCCCTCGCTCATCCGTGGCCGGAGTTGAGACTGTATACATTCCCTCCTGTCAAGCGATCAATGCATTCCCTCCGGTCAAGTCCTTTGCAGAGTGAGGGAGTGTGGAATCCGCCTCCTTCTGGCAGCCCCATTCTGGCCATCCCAGACATGGTTCTCGGAATTGAGCTCCCTGGTGGAGGGGTCCCCTTGGCAGATTCCTATAAGGAGAGATCTGCTGTCTGAGCTCTAGGGCAGGATTTGGCATCCTTGACCCGAGATATGGAGGCTGTGGGTGTGGCCGATAAGAGGCAATCGCTAGCGACAGTGGCGTCTGGTCTTCCCGCTGATGTTCAGGAGACCATTGATAATGCTTGTGCATCTTCTACTAGACGGCTGTATTTCTCTAAGTGGAAGGTTTTTGAGTCTTGGTGTTTGACAAAAGCAATGGACCCAGTCAGCTGCCCGGTTGGTTTAGTGCTGGAATTCCTGCAGGATAAATTTGTGGCTGAAGCAGCTGCTACCACCTTGAGAGTTTATGTCGTGGCTATTGCCGCCTATCGGGAGTCAGACGTTTATGCGTGGAGTTAGACACTTGAGGCCTGCACATCCTATTAGTGTCCCCAGCTGGGATTTATCAGTTGTTCTTGGAGGGGCTATTAAAGCCTCCCTTTGACCTGATTCTGACTCTCAAGGTGGCATCTTTGTTAGCGTTGGCCTCTCTCAAGCGCGTGGGGGATCTGCAGGCTCTTTCTGTGAGTGAGCCTTGTATGGAGTTTGCCCCAGGTCTTGTGAAGGTGTTTCTACGGCCTAGACCTGGTTATGTCCCCAAAGTTTTGTTGACGTCATTCCGTTCTCAAGTGGTCGTGCTTCACTCTTTCTGTCCCCCTCCTTTTTCCTCTGATGAGGAGAAGCATAATTTGCTTTGCCCTGTTTGGGCTTTAAAGGCATACGTGGACCGCTCTGGCCAGTGGCGCAAGTCGTCTCATTTACATATGATAATCCATATATGTTTCTCTAGTTTAGTGTACTGAAGTGTTCCTTTTTATTGATTTATCATTAGCATTTCTGTAAAGTAAAAATTATTATTATTTTATGCAGCCCTACAAGTATATGCCTACAAGGCACAACAAACCTGGTGTTCATATATATATATATATATATATATATGTGTGTGTGTGTGTGTGTGTGTGTGTGTGGTTTTTTTGTTGTGAATTTTAATTCGCAATTTTAACCAGACAATCACAATTAAATTTTCTTCCCCAAATCATGCAGCCCTGTAGTTTCTCTTGATATCAGCATGTTCACAGTTGTCAAAAAAAAAAAAATATATATATATATATATATATATATAAAGGTATACAGGGACCAGATGACACTGATGAGTCATGCTGACTTAAACATTCACACGAGTCTCTGTACATGAGCATGGTACAATGACGCAAACACCTTGGAAATGGGCACAAAGGTGTGTGACTGTTCACGTCTCTGTGTTTAGATCAGTGTGCTCAATAATGTGCCTTTTTGTCGCAGATGGGAGTTTTACTTACTCAAACATGTTCTGAGGGCAGAAAGGAAAATGATTGGTTTACAGCTTCAACCAATGAAACTGAAGCAAGGGCGGGGTTTAGAGGTTTGAATTTGATGTGCGCTGCGGTCTGCGGAGGGATTCTTGAGGAATAGTCGGAATAAAAGACAGATGTTCGTGGGAGAACGCATTTATTGCAAGGTAAGTGAATTTACTACTATATTTTGTTACAATTCAACATCCTCTAACGTTTACTAAGATAATAAGCGAACATTTAAAATGCACAGAACTAATATCATCATCTAAATATCGTATTGTATGCATTTTGATTTGACTGTTTCATCAGTCGACCAAAACAAAGCTGCTTATGGGGTAACTGGTGTAAAACATGCTTTTCCAATGCTACCTTGCTGTCTGTTAAATTGCTATGCGAGAACAGAACTCGTTCAAATTTTCCGCGATATTTCAACGCCGGTCAAAATGATACATCTCCCGCCTTAGCGCTTCTCTCAGGGCAGGAGCTCGATTCAAATCGCTGTTATTTTTAGTGTATTACGCGCTGCTCTCAGGGCAGGAGTACTCAATAGATTAAAATCGCTGTTATTTTTAGTGTATTACGCGCTGCTCTCAGGGCAGGAGTATAGATTCAAATCGCTGTTATTATTACGCGCTGCTCTCAGGACAGGAGTACTCAATAGATTCAAATCGCTGTTATTTTAGTGTATTACGCGCTGCTCTCAGGGCAGGAGTACTCAATACATTAAAATCGCTGTTATTTTTAGTGTATTACGCGCTGCTCTCAGGGCAGGAGTACTCAATAGATTCAAATTGCTGTTATTTTTAGTGTATTACGCGCTGCTCTCAGGGCAGGAGTACTCAATAGATTCAAATTGCTGTTATTTTTAGTGTATTACGCGCTGCTCTCAGGGCAGGAGTACTCAATAGATTCAAATTGCTTTTATTTTTAGTGTATTACGCGCTGCTCTCAGGGCAGGAGTACTCAATAGATTCAAATCGCTGTTATTTTTAGTGTATTACGCGCTGCTCTCAGGGCAGGAGTACTCAATAGATTCAAATTGCTGTTATTTTAGTGTATTATGCGCTGCTCTCAGGGCAGGAGTACTCAATACATTCAAATCGCTGTTATTTTTAGTGTATTATGCGCTGCTCTCAGGGCAGGAGTACTCAATAGATTCAAATTGCTGTTATTTTAGTGTATTATGCGCTGCTCTCAGGGCAGGAGTACTCAATACATTCAAATCGCTGTTATTTTTAGTGTATTATGCGCTGCTCTCAGGGCAGGAGTACTCAATACATTAAAATCGCTGTTATTTTTAGTGTATTACGCGCTGCTCTCAGGGCAGGAGTACTCAATAGATTCAAATTGCTGTTATTTTTAGTGTATTACGCGCTGCTCTTAGGGCAGGAGTACTCTAGATTCAAATCACTTTTAGTTTTAGTGTATTACGCGATGCTCTCAGGGCAGGAGTACTCAATAGATTAAAATCGCTGTTATTTTTAGTGTATTACTCGCTGCTCTTAGGGCAGGAGTACTCTAGATTCAAATCACTTTTAGTTTTAGTGTATTACACGCTGCTCTCAGGGCAGGAGTACTCAATAGATTCAAATCGCTGTTATTTTTAGGGTATTACGCGCTGCTCTCAGGGCAGGAGTACTCAATAGATTCAAATCGCATTTATTTTAGTGTATTACGCGCTGCTCTCAGGGCAGGAGTACTCAATAGATTCAAATCGCTGTTCTTTTAGCGCAGTACTCCATGCTGTCAGGGAAGGAGTACTCAAGAGATTCTGATTGCTTTGCATTTTCCTAGAAATGAAGTCCTGTAATATTCCTGTATTGCAGGAATATACAGTAGTATTGATACTATGTGCTGCAATAATTTTCGATACACTAAGCTCAGTTCTAGAATAATTATATTTTTCTCTATAACTAATCATTGTTAATTCTTAAAAAAAAAAAAAAAAAACATAACTCATAAAAACATTCAGTAAACATGGCTGTCAGCTCCCAGGGCATTCTTCAGGGCATCACTTTTGTAAAACTAAAGCAAAGTTCTCCCACTATACCAAAATATACAGTACAAAATACTCTTTTTTTTCTGTTTATATTTTTGCTGGTTTTATAGTCTAGTAAATCAATAGCCCTACACATTTTTAAGGGTATATTTGATTCTTTTTAATCGTTTTGTTGTCACATAAGTAGACCATTTCTTTTTGGTCTATTATTAACTTGTTCTTTTATCTCATTTTTCAGTTACCTGAATGAGCTGACAGAAACTGGATGAATAAAAGGAGCCAACACTGAAGATGCCTGATGCTACCCAGTCTATGATTAAGGCCTGGATGCAAAGATGGAGAGCGTTTGGTTCCACCTGATACAAGCGCACAATCTCAGTGTTGACTTTGTGATGCATAAATGTGATTGCAAAATGTGGATCTATGTTCAAATACTTAATTTTCCACTGAGTATTGCAGAGAAACAAAGACACTTAATTTCAGGGTTCCTAGGCAATTTTGGAAAAGTTTGGCATTTGATTTGAGTAATTTCCAAGTATGGAAAAATATTTTTGTTTCCATACTTTTCCCACCATTCTGTTTTCTAAAATATAAATTTAAGATTTTCTAAAAATACATTTATCAAAAGCAGATTGAATTCATGGCAAAAGTTTAGTGATCATTTAGAGATTGTTTGTCTTTATCATAAGCGAGTCTCTTTTGAATATCACTAAATTAATGTGCATTTACCCCTCTACCAGCAACAGATAAAGGAGCAGAATACCATTTAACTTAGTGGTCATGCAACATCAAACCTACACAGGTTATAAAGCATTTTAGGTTTCTTCTCATCCTGTTAGTGCTTATCACTTCCAGAAAACTTTTGTACTGATTGTACTGTATACCAAAAATATAATGTTTTATGAATCATTAATGTTTAATATGGTTAGAAAAATCTAGAGAGAGGATTGCAATTTTAAGTCTGTGTGGAAAAGTGCAAGATTGAAAATAATTAAAGATATTTGAAAATGAACAAAAACATTTTCTTTTACTGTTTCAATTCCCCTTTCTTACCCCAGGGTACCATTTGGAATTCCTAAAGGCAGAGGTGCTGATAGTGCTCAAGGCCTGTAGGTCAAAATGTGTGTACTTCGGGGGTCTACGAATTGTCACACCTTTTACAATGGGGGAAATTGTAATTATCTGATTAGTCGATTTGAACGTCTCACATTTGGGTTACAGACACATCGTCAAGGAAGGCATCAAATATTATAACAGTTTCTCTGTCCCTTTTATTCTCTGGCTCTCTTTCTACACCCTCTCCCTCTCTTTATATCTCTCAGGTAACACTTTACATATATGGGGGGTACAATTAATGGTATTTTGGGATGGGATAAGTTTTTATCATCACATCTATTTTGTAACTTTAAGTGTAACCATATATAGTGTCATTAGACCCTTTCAATTACATACAGTATAATGTGCTTGTCACGGTTCATAAATTCATTGTTTCCTTCGTGTCTCGTGTAACTGTTGTTTTGTGTGCCTGGGTGTGTGAGAGTGGGCGTTACCACTCATTCCGGTTGATCAGCGGTCCAGCTGATTTCATTCATCCGTCCAGCTGCAGCTCATTCACGCACCTTTAAAACCTCACCGCACTTTCCTCTCATTGTCAGATCGTTGTTTGATGTCTCCCGTGTGTGATCCTGTTCCCGTCGACGTTCCTGTTCGTGTTCCCATTCCTGTTTCTTGTTCACCTGGATTTTCGTCTTCACTTGGGTCATCACGTCTGCATCACTTCACTTCACGGACACTTCGCTGACCATCCAGTCCCTGTGTCATCAGCTGCTCACCCACTACCGGACTTTCACTTCTCATCAATAAACATACTGAGTTTTACTTGCATTATTGCTTCTGTCTTTTGTGACCATGACAGTGCTAACTAGTTTTGATTAGGTATTGACTTTGAAGTGCTACCTATTGCAAAACAATATCGTCACTCTATAGCAGCAATCTGCCACATATTTAGCTGTTGTTACAACTTGTAACAGCGCTTATTTCCGTTGTTGATATAAGTAGCAGTGGGAGGTAACAGACAAGAAATCTACAGTTTATTTAGTCATTCGGCAGTCTAGCAGCCTGAACCCCTGTAGGAAATCCATCCTTACAAAAGTATGGAATTTTGATTTCATTTAATGACTGAACAAAAATTGATTGTAAATAACTAGTTTACTAATTATATTTTTATTGAACTGTCTTTTGGTCCAATTTTGCAACAAAATAATCAATTCAAGCATAATTATGACTTTCCTTTTTTATAGTATTACAAAACATTTCCAGTGAATTAAATGTATAAAACAGAAACATATCACAAAAAAATGCAGAGCAAAGATGTAGCCTATCATTAAACTGTTGTACATTTAACTAGCTCATATCATTATTCTAAAAGGTTTTTAATTGCTTTATTATTTTTCTTTTAGACGGTTGTCACTGAACTTGAATGGGCTTCCTGTTAAACCAGGCCCAACGCTACGGGTCGCCTGGTCAAATGTCTGTCAGTTCCTCCTTAAATTCTCCAGGAGTGTAGGTATTCCGCCAAATTAATTACATAAAGATGTTGGTTTCAATGTAAGCTGATACAAAACGTAAAATGTATTTCACCTGAAAGCTTCAGTTTTGGATATTGCACAATGAACATCCTCATTTTAAAATATTTCCTGGACTATTTCTTTTGTGGAGTAAACTTGGTGCGAGGGACATTAATGAAAGCTTATTGTAATGTGGTACCAATGTAAACAAATAAAATTACTTGTAAAAATCTTAAGATCTTTAAGCTAAAATACATTTATAATGCCCTCAAAACAGCACTAAGGACACAGTTATATTGTCACATGCTTATCACAGTTAGTGCATGCTGAAGTCAATTTGAATCGGAGTACTCCTGCCCTGAGAGCAGCGCGTAATACACTAAAAATAACAGCAATTTGAATCTATTGAGTACTCCTGCCCTGAGAGCAGCGCGTAATACACTAAAAATAACAGCAATTTGAATCTATTGAGTACTCCTGCCCTGAGAGCAGCGGATAATACACTAAAAATAACAGCGATTTGAATCTATTGAGTACTCCTGCCCTGAGAGCAGCGGATAATACACTAAAAATAACAGCGATTTGAATCTATTGAGAACTCCTTCCCTGAGAGCAGCACGTAATACACTAAAAATAACAGCAATTTGAATCTATTGAGTACTCCTGCCCTGAGAGCAGCGTGTAATACACAAAAAATAAAAGCGATTTGAATCTATTGAGTACTCCTGCCCTGAGAGCAGCGCGTAATACACTAAAAATAACAGCAATTTGAATCTATTGAGTACTCCTGCCCTGAGAGCAGCGTGTAATACACTAAAAATAACAGCAATTTGAATCTATTGAGTACTCCTGCCCTGAGAGCAGCGGATAATACACTAAAAATAACAGCGATTTGAATCTATTGAGTACTCCTGCCCTGAGAGCAGCGGATAACACACTAAAAATAACAGCGATTTGAATCTATTGAGTACTCCTTCCCTGAGAGCAGCGCGTAATACACTAAAAATAACAGCAATTTGAATCTATTGAGTACTCCTGCCCTGAGAGCAGCGCGTAATACACAAAAAATAAAAGCGATTTGAATCTATTGAGCACTCCTGCCCTGAGAGCAGTGCGTAATACACTAAAAATAACAGCAATTTGAATCTATTGAGTACTCCTGCCTTGAGAGCAGCGCGTAATACACTAAAAATAACAGCAATTTGAATCTATTGAGTACTCCTGCCCTGAGAGCAGCGGATAATAAACTAAAAATAACAGCGATTTGAATCTATTGAGTACTCCTGCCCTGAGAGCAGCGGATAATACACTAAAAATAACAGCGATTTGAATCTATTGAGTACTCCTTCCCTGAGAGCAGCGCGTAATACACTAAAATAAAAGCGATTTGAATCTATTGAGTACTCCTTCCCTGAGAGCAGCGCGTAATACACTAAAAATAACAGCAATTTTAATCTATTGAGTACTCCTGCCCTGAGAGCAGCGCCGGCGCGTAATACACTAAAATAAAAGCGATTTGAATCTATTGAGTACTCCTGCCCTGAGAGCAGCGGATAATACACTAAAAATAACAGCGATTTGAACCTATTGAGTACTCCTGCCCTGAGAGCAGCGCGTAATACACTAAAAATAACAGCGATTTGAATCTATTGAGTACTCCGGCCCTGAGAGCAGCGGATAATACACTAAAAATAACAGCGATTTGAATCTATTGAGTACTCCTGCCCTGAGAGCAGCGCGTAATACACTAAAATAAAAGCGATTTGAATCTATTGAGTACTCCTGCACTGAGAGCAGCGTGTAATACACTAAAATAACAGCGATTTGAATCTATCGAGTACTCCTGCCCTGAGAGCAGCGTGTAATACACTAAAATAAAAGAGATTTGAATCTATTGAGTACTCCTGCCCTGAGAGCAGCGCGTAATACACTAAAATAACAGCGATTTGAATCTATTGAGTACTCCTGCCCTGAGAGCAGCGCGTAATACACTAAAAATAACAGCAATTTGAATCTATTGAGTACTCCTGCCCTGAGAGCAGCGGATAATACACTAAAAATAACAGCGATTTGAATCTATTGAGTACTCCTGCCCTAAGAGCAGCGGATAATACACTAAAAATAACAGCGATTTGAATCTATTGAGAACTCCTTCCCTGAGAGCAGCACGTAATACACTAAAAATAACAGCAATTTGAATCTATTGAGTACTCCTGCCCTGAGAGCAGCGTGTAATACACAAAAAATAAAAGCGATTTGAATCTATTGAGTACTCCTGCCCTGAGAGCAGCGCGTAATACACTAAAAATAACAGCAATTTGAATCTATTGAGTACTCCTGCCCTGAGAGCAGCGTGTAATACACTAAAAATAACAGCAATTTGAATCTATTGAGTACTCCTGCCCTGAGAGCAGCGGATAATACACTAAAAATAACAGCGATTTGAATCTATTGAGTACTCCTGCCCTGAGAGCAGCGGATAATACACTAAAAATAACAGCGATTTGAATCTATTGAGTACTCCTTCCCTGAGAGCAGCGCGTAATACACTAAAAATAACAGCAATTTGAATCTATTGAGTACTCCTGCCCTGAGAGCAGCGCGTAATACACAAAAAATAAAAGCGATTTGAATCTATTGAGCACTCCTGCCCTGAGAGCAGTGCGTAATACACTAAAAATAACAGCAATTTGAATCTATTGAGTACTCCTGCCTTGAGAGCAGCGCGTAATACACTAAAAATAACAGCAATTTGAATCTATTGAGTACTCCTGCCCTGAGAGCAGCGGATAATAAACTAAAAATAACAGCGATTTGAATCTATTGAGTACTCCTGCCCTGAGAGCAGCGGATAATACACTAAAAATAACAGCGATTTGAACCTATTGAGTACTCCTGCCCTGAGAGCAGCGCGTAATACACTAAAAATAACAGCGATTTGAATCTATTGAGTACTCCGGCCCTGAGAGCAGCGGATAATACACTAAAAATAACAGCGATTTGAATCTATTGAGTACTCCTGCCCTGAGAGCAGCGCGTAATACACTAAAATAAAAGCGATTTGAATCTATTGAGTACTCCTGCACTGAGAGCAGCGTGTAATACACTAAAATAACAGCGATTTGAATCTATCGAGTACTCCTGCCCTGAGAGCAGCGTGTAATACACTAAAATAAAAGAGATTTGAATCTATTGAGTACTCCTGCCCTGAGAGCAGCGCGTAATACACTAAAATAACAGCGATTTGAATCTATTGAGTACTCCTGCCCTGAGAGCAGCGCGTAATACACTAAAATAACAACGATTTGAATCTATTGAGTACTCCTGCCCTGAGAGCAGCGCGTAATACACTAAAATAAAAGCGATTTGAATCTATCGAGTACTCCTGCCCTGAGAGCAGCGTGTAATACACTAAAATAAAAGAGATTTGAATCTATTGAGTACTCCTGCCCTGAGAGCAGCGCGTAATACACTAAAATAACAGCGATTTGAATCTATCGAGTACTCCTGCCCTGAGAGCAGCGTGTAATACACTACAATAACAGCGATTTGAATCTATCGAGTACTCCTGCCCTGAGAGCAGCGCGTAATACACTAAAAATAACAGCGTTTTGAATCTATTGAGTACTCCTGCCCTGAGAGCAGCGGATAATACACTAAAAATAACAGCGATTTGAATCTATTGAGTACTCCTGCCCTGAGAGCAGCGCGTAATAAACTAAAATAACAGTGATTTCAATCTATTGAGTACTCCTGCCCTGAGAGCAGCGCGTAATACACTAAAATAAAAGCGATTTGAATCTATTGAGTACTCCTGCCCTGAGAGCAGCGTGTAATACAGTAAAAATAAAAGTGATTTGAATCTAAGTACTCCTGCCCTGAGAGCAGTGCGTAATACACTAAAATAACTGCGATTTGAATCTATTGAGTACTCCTGCCCTGAGAGCAGCGCGTAATACACAAAAATAAAAGCGATTTGAATCTATTGAGTACTCCTGCCCTGAGAGCAGCGCGTAATACACTAAAAATAACAGCGATTTTAATCTATTGAGTACTCCTGCCCTGAGAGCAGCGCGTAATACACAAAAAATAAAAGCGATTTGAATCTATTGAGTACTCCTGCCCTGAGAGCAGCGCGTAATACACTAAAAATAACAGCGATTTGAATCTATTGAGTACTCCTGCCCTGAGAGCAGCGCGTAATACACTAAAAATAACAGCAATTTGAATCTATTGAGTACTCCTGCCCTGAGAGCAGCGGATAATACACTAAAAATAACAGCGATTTGAATCTATTGAGTACTCCTTCCCTGAGAGCAGCGCGTAATACACTAAAAATAACAGCAATTTGAATCTATTGAGTACTCCTGCCCTGAGAGCAGCATGTAATACACTAAAATAAAAGCGATTTGAATCTATTGAGTACTCCTTCCCTGAGAGCAGCGCGTAATACACTAAAAATAACAGCAATTTGAATCTATTGAGTACTCCTGCCCTGAGAGCAGCGCCGGCGCGTAATACACTAAAATAAAAGCGATTTGAATCTATTGAGTACTCCTGCCCTGAGAGCAGCGGATAATACACTAAAAATAACAGCGATTTGAACCTATTGAGTACTCCTGCCCTGAGAGCAGCACGTAATACACTAAAAATAACAGCGATTTGAATCTATTGAGTACTCCTGCCCTGAGAGCAGCGGATAATACACTAAAAATAACAGCGATTTGAATCTATTGAGTACTCCTGCCCTGAGAGCTGTGCGTAATACACTAAAATAAAAGCGATTTGAATCTATTGAGTACTCCTGCACTGAGAGCAGCGTGTAATACACTAAAATAACAGCGATTTGAATCTATTCGAGTACTCCTGCCCTGAGAGCAGCGTGTAATACACTAAAATAAAAGAGATTTGAATCTATTGAGTACTCCTGCCCTGAGAGCAGCGCGTAATACACTAAAATAACAGCGATTTGAATCTATCGAGTACTCCTGCCCTGAGAGCAGCGTGTAATACACTACAATAACAGCGATTTGAATCTATTGAGTACTCCTGCCCTGAGAGCAGCGCGTAATACACTAAAAATAACAGCGATTTGAATCTATTGAGTACTCCTGGCCTGAGAGCAGCGGATAATACACTAAAAATAACAGCGATTTGAATCTATTGAGTACTCCTGCCCTGAGAGCAGTGCGTAATACACTAAAATAACAGTGATTTCAATCTATTGAGTACTCCTGCCCTGAGAGCAGCGTGTAATACAGTAAAAATAAAAGTGATTTGAATCTAAGTACTCCTGCCCTGAGAGCAGTGCGTAATACACTAAAATAACTGCGATTTGAATCTATTGAGTACTCCTGCCCTGAGAGCAGCGCGTAATACACAAAAATAAAAGCGATTTGAATCTATTGAGTACTCCTGCCCTGAGAGCAGCACGTAATACACTAAAAATAACAGCGATTTTAATCTATTGAGTACTCCTGCCCTGAGAGCAGCGCGTAATACACTAAAATAACAGCGATTTGAATCTATTGAGTACTCCTGCCCTGAGAGCAGCGGATAATACACTAAAAATAAAAGTCATTTGAATCTAGAGTACTCCTGCTCTGAAAGCAGCGCGTAATACACTAAAATAACAGCAATTTGAATCTATTGAGTACTCCTGCCCTGAGAGCAGCGCGTAATACACTAAAAATAACAGCGATTTGAATCTATTGAGTACTCCTGCCCTGAGAGCAGCGCGTAATACACTAAAAATAACAGTGATTTTAATCTATTGAGTACTCCTGCTCTGAAAGCAGCGCGTAATACACTGAAATAACAGCAATTTGAATCTATTGAGTACTCCTGCCCTGAGAGCAGCGTGTAATACACTAACATAAAAGAGATTTGAATCTATTGAGTACTCCTGCCCTGAGAGCAGCGCGTAATACACTAAAATAACAGCGATTTGAATCTATTGAGTACTCCTGCCCTGAGAGCAGCGCGTAATACACTAAAAATAACAGCGATTTTAATCTATTGAGTACTCCTGCCCTGAGAGCAGCGCGTAATACACAAAAAATAAAAGCGATTTGAATCTATTGAGAACTCCTGCCCTGAGAGCAGCGCGTAATACACTAAAAATAACAGCGATTTGAATCTATTGAGTACTCCTGCCCTGAGAGCAGCGCGTAATACACTAAAAATAACAGCAATTTGAATCTATTGAGTACTCCTGCCCTGAGAGCAGCGGATAATACACTAAAAATAACAGCGATTTGAATCTATTGAGTACTCCTGCCCTGAGAGCAGCGGATAATACACTAAAAATAACAGCGATTTGAATCTATTGAGTACTCCTTCCCTGAGAGCAGCGCGTAATACACTAAAAATAACAGCAATTTGAATCTATTGAGTACTCCTGCCCTGAGAGCAGCGTGTAATACACTAAAATAAAAGCGATTTGAATCTATTGAGTACTCCTTCCCTGAGAGCAGCGCGTAATACACTAAAAATAACAGCAATTTGAATCTATTGAGTACTCCTGCCCTGAGAGCAGCGCCAGCGCGTAATACACTAAAATAAAATCGATTTGAATCTATTGAGTACTCCTGCCCTGAGAGCAGCGGATAATACACTAAAAATAACAGCGATTTGAACCTATTGAGTACTCCTGCCCTGAGAGCAGCACGTAATACACTAAAAATAACAGCGATTTGAATCTATTGAGTACTCCTGCCATGAGAGCAGCGGATAATACACTAAAAATAACAGCGATTTGAATCTATTGAGTACTCCTGCCCTGAGAGCTGTGCATAATACACTAAAATAAAAGAGATTTGAATCTATTGAGTACTCCTGCCCTGAGAGCAGCGTGTAATACACTACAATAACAGCGATTTGAATCTATTGAGTACTCCTGCCCTGAGAGCAGCGGATAATACACTAAAAATAACAGCGATTTGAATCTATTGAGTACTCCTGCCCTGAGAGCAGCGCGTAATACACTAAAATAACAGTGATTTCAATCTATTGAGTACTCTTGCCCTGAGAGCAGCGCGTAATACACTAAAATAAAAGCGATTTGAATCTATTGAGTACTCCTGCCCTGAGAGCAGCGTGTAATACAGTAAAAATAAAAGTGATTTGAATCTAAGTACTCCTGCCCTGAGAGCAGTGCGTAATACACTAAAATAACAGCGATTTGAATCTATTGAGTACTCCTGCCCTAAGAGCAGCGCGTAATACACTAAAAATAACAGCGATTTTAATCTATTGAGTACTCCTGCCCTGAGAGCAGCGCGTAATACACTAAAATAACAGCGATTTGAATCTATTGAGTACTCCTGCCCTGAGAGCAGCGGATAATACACTAAAAATACAAGTGATTTGAATCTAGAGTACTCCTGCTCTGAAAGCAGCGCGTAATACACTAAAATAACAGCAATTTGAATCTATTGAGTACTCCTGCCCTGAGAGCAGCGCGTAATACACTAAAAATAACAGCGATTTGAATCTATTGAGTACTCCTGCCCTGAGAGCAGCGCGTAATACACTAAAAATAACAGTGATTTTAATCTATTGAGTACTCCTGCTCTGAAAGCAGCGCGTAATACACTAAAATAACAGCAATTTGAATCTATTGAGTACTCCTGCCCTGAGAGCATCGCGTAATACACTAAAAATAACAGCGATTTTAATCTATTGAGTACTCCTGCCCTGAGAGCAGCGCGTAATACACAAAAAATAACAGCGATTTTAATCTTTTGAGTACTCCTGCCCTGAGAGCAGCGCGTAATACACTAAAAATAACAGCGATTTTAATCTATTGAGTACTCCTGCCCTGAGAGCAGCGCGTAATACACTAAAAATAACAGTGATTTCAATCTATTGAGTACTCCTGCCCTGAGAGCAGCGCGTAATACACTAAAATAAAAGCGATTTGAATATATTGAGTACTCCTGCCCTGAGAGCAGCGCGTAATACACTAAAATAACAGCAATTTGAATCTATTGAGTACTCCTGCCCTGAGAGCAGCGCGTAATACACTAAAAATAACAGCGATTTGAATCTATTGAGTACTCCTGCCCTGAGAGCAGCGCGTAATACACAAAAATAAAAGCGATTTGAATCTATTGAGTACTCCTGCCCTGAGAGCAGCACGTAATACACTAAAAATAACAGCGATTTTAATCTATTGAATACTCCTGCCCTGAGAGCAGCGCGTAATACACTAAAAATAACAGCGATTTGAATCTATTGAGTACTCCTGCCCTGAGAGCAGCGGATAATACACTAAAAATAACAGCGATTTGAATCTATTGAGTACTCCTTCCCTGAGAGCAGCGCGTAATACACTAAAAATAACAGCAATTTGAATCTATTGAGTACTCCTGCCCTGAGAGCAGCGTGTAATACACTAAAATAAAAGCGATTTGAATCTATTGAGTACTCCTTCCCTGAGAACAGCGCGTAATACACTAAAAATAACAGCAATTTGAATCTATTGAGTACTCCTGCCCTGAGAGCAGCGTGTAATACACTAAAATAAAAGCGATTTGAATCTATTGAGTACTCCTTCCCTGAGAGCAGCGCGTAATACACTAAAAATAACAGCAATTTGAATCTATTGAGTACTCCTGCCCTGAGAGCAGCGCCGGCGCGTAATACACTAAAATAAAAGCGATTTGAATCTATTGAGTACTCCTGCCCTGAGAGCAGCGGATAATACACTAAAAATAACAGCGATTTGAACCTATTGAGTACTCCTGCCCTGAGAGCAGCGCGTAATACACTAAAAATAACAGCGATTTGAATCTATTGAGTACTCCTGCCCTGAGAGCAGCGGATAATACACTAAAAATAACAGCGATTTGAATCTATTGAGTACTCCTGCCCTGAGAGCAGCGCGTAATACACTAAAATAACAGTGATTTCAATCTATTGAGTACTCCTGCCCTGAGAGCAGCGCGTAATACACTAAAATAAAAGCGATTTGAATCTATTGAGTACTCCTGCCCTGAGAGCAGCGTGTAATACAGTAAAAATAAAAGTGATTTGAATCTAAGTACTCCTGCCCTGAGAGCAGTGCGTAATACACTAAAATAACTGCGATTTGAATCTATTGAGAACTCCTGCCCTGAGAGCAGCGCGTAATACACAAAAATAAAAGCGATTTGAATCTATTGAGTACTCCTGCCCTGAGAGCAGCGCGTAATACACTAAAAATAACAGCGATTTGAATCTATTGAGTACTCCTGCCCTGAGAGCAGCGCGTAATACACTAAAAATAACAGCAATTTGAATCTATTGAGTACTCCTGCCCTGAGAGCAGCGGATAATACACAAAAAATAAAACCGATTTGAATCTATTGAGTACTCCTGCCCTGAGAGCAGCGCGTAATACACTAAAAATAACAGCGATTTGAATCTATTGAGTACTCCTGCCCTGAGAGCAGCACGTAATACACTAAAAATAACAGCAATTTGAATCTATTGAGTACTCCTGCCCTGAGAGCAGCGGATAATACACTAAAAATAACAGCGATTTGAATCTATTGAGTACTCCTGCCCTGAGAGCAGCGGATAATACACTAAAAATAACAGTGATTTGAATCTATTGAGTACTCCTTCCCTGAGAGAAGCGCGTAATACACTAAAAATAACAGCAATTTGAATCTATTGAGTACTCCTGCCCTGAGAGCAGCGTGTAATACACTAAAATAAAAGCGATTTGAATCTATTTGAGTACTCCTGCCCTGAGAGCAGCGTGTAATACACTAAAATAAAAGAGATTTGAATCTATTGAGTACTCCTGCCCTGAGAGCAGCGCGTAATACACTAAAATAACTGCGATTTGAATCTATTGAGTACTCCTGCCCTGAGAGCAGCGCGTAATACACAAAAATAAAAGCGATTTGAATCTATTGAGTACTCCTGCCCTGAGAGCAGCGCGTAATACACTAAAAATAACAGCGATTTTAATCTATTGAGTACTCCTGCCCTGAGAGCAGCGCGTAATACACAAAAAATAAAAGCGATTTGAATCTATTGAGTACTCCTGCCCTGAGAGCAGCGCGTAATACACTAAAAATAACAGCGATTTGAATCTATTGAGTACTCCTGCCCTGAGAGCAGCGCGTAATACACTAAAAATAACAGCGATTTGAATCTATTGAGTACTCCTGCCCTGAGAGCAGCGGATAATACACTAAAAATAACAGCGATTTGAATCTATTGAGTACTCCTGCCCTGAGAGCAGCGCGTAATACACTAAAATAAAAGCGATTTGAATATATTGAGTACTCCTGCCCTGAGAGCAGCGCGTAATACACTAAAATAACAGCAATTTGAATCTATTGAGTACTCCTGCCCTGAGAGCAGCGCGTAATACACTAAAAATAACAGCGATTTGAATCTATTGAGTACTCCTGCCCTGAGAGCAGCGCGTAATACACAAAAATAAAAGCGATTTGAATCTATTGAGTACTCCTGCCCTGAGAGCAGCGCGTAATACACTAAAAATAACAGCGATTTTAATCTATTGAATACTCCTGCCCTGAGAGCAGCGCGGAATACACAAAAAATAAAAGCGATTTGAATCTATTGAGTACTCCTGCCCTGAGAGCAGCGCGTAATACACTAAAAATAACAGCGATTTGAATCTATTGAGTACTCGTGCCCTGAGAGCAGCGCGTAATACACTAAAAATAACAGCGATTTGAATCTATTGAGTACTCCTGCCCTGAGAGCAGCGGATAATACACTAAAAATAACAGCGATTTGAATCTATTGAGTACTCCTTCCCTGAGAGCAGCGCGTAATACACTAAAAATAACAGCAATTTGAATCTATTGAGTACTCCTGCCCTGAGAGCAGCGTGTAATACACTAAAATAAAAGCGATTTGAATCTATTGAGTACTCCTTCCCTGAGAACAGCGCGTAATACACTAAAAATAACAGCAATTTGAAACTATTGAGTACTCCTGCCCTGAGAGCAGCGTGTAATACACTAAAATAAAAGCGATTTGAATCTATTGAGTACTCCTTCCCTGAGAGCAGCGCGTAATACACTAAAAATAACAGCAATTTGAATCTATTGAGTACTCCTGCCCTGAGAGCAGCGCCGGCGCGTAATACACTAAAATAAAAGCGATTTGAATCTATTGAGTACTCCTGCCCTGAGAGCAGCGGATAATACACTAAAAATAACAGCGATTTGAACCTATTGAGTACTCCTGCCCTGAGAGCAGCGCGTAATACACTAAAAATAACAGCGATTTGAATCTATTGAGTACTCCTGCCCTGAGAGCAGCGCGTAATACACTAAAATAACAGTGATTTCAATCTATTGAGTACTCCTGCCCTGAGAGCAGCGCGTAATACACTAAAATAAAAGCGATTTGAATCTATTGAGTACTCCTGCCCTGAGAGCAGCGTGTAATACAGTAAAAATAAAAGTGATTTGAATCTAAGTACTCCTGCCCTGAGAGCAGTGCGTAATACACTAAAATAACTGCGATTTGAATCTATTGAGTACTCCTGCCCTGAGAGCAGCGCGTAATACACAAAAATAAAAGCGATTTGAATCTATTGAGTACTCCTGCCCTGAGAGCAGCGCGTAATACACTAAAAATAACAGCGATTTGAATCTATTGAGTACTCCTGCCCTGAGAGCAGCGCGTAATACACTAAAAATAACAGCAATTTGAATCTATTGAGTACTCCTGCCCTGAGAGCAGCGGATAATACACAAAAAATAAAACCGATTTGAATCTATTGAGTACTCCTGCCCTGAGAGCAGCGCGTAATACACTAAAAATAACAGCGATTTGAATCTATTGAGTACTCCTGCCCTGAGAGCAGCACGTAATACACTAAAAATAACAGCAATTTGAATCTATTGAGTACTCCTGCCCTGAGAGCAGCGGATAATACACTAAAAATAACAGCGATTTGAATCTATTGAGTACTCCTGCCCTGAGAGCAGCGGATAATACACTAAAAATAACAGTGATTTGAATCTATTGAGTACTCCTTCCCTGAGAGCAGCACGTAATACACTAAAAATAACAGCAATTTGAATCTATTGAGTACTCCTGCCCTGAGAGCAGCGTGTAATACACTAAAATAAAAGCGATTTGAATCTATTTGAGTACTCCTGCCCTGAGAGCAGCGTGTAATACACTAAAATAAAAGAGATTTGAATCTATTGAGTACTCCTGCCCTGAGAGCAGCGCGTAATACACTAAAATAACTGCGATTTGAATCTATTGAGTACTCCTGCCCTGAGAGCAACGCGTAATACACAAAAATAAAAGCGATTTGAATCTATTGAGTACTCCTGCCCTGAGAGCAGCGCGTAATACACTAAAAATAACAGCGATTTTAATCTATTGAGTACTCCTGCCCTGAGAGCAGCGCGTAATACACAAAAAATAAAAGCGATTTGAATCTATTGAGTACTCCTGCCCTGAGAGCAGCGCGTAATACACTAAAAATAACAGCGATTTGAATCTATTGAGTACTCCTGCCCTGAGAGCAGCGCGTAATACACTAAAAATAACAGCGATTTGAATCTATTGAGTACTCCTGCCCTGAGAGCAGCGGATAATACACTAAAAATAACAGCGATTTGAATCTATTGAGTACTCCTGCCCTGAGAGCAGCGGATAATACACTAAAAATAACAGCGATTTGAATCTATTGAGTACTCCTTCCCTGAGAGCAGCGCGTAATACACTAAAAATAACAGCAATTTGAATCTATTGAGTACTCCTGCCCTGAGAGCAGCGTGTAATACACTAAAATAAAAGCGATTTGAATCTATTGAGTACTCCTTCCCTGAGAGCAGCGCGTAATACACTAAAAATAACAGCAATTTGAATCTATTGAGTACTCCTGCCCTGAGAGCAGCGCCGGCGCGTAATACACTAAAATAAAAGCGATTTGAATCTATT